>NC_137218.1:16214034-16506534 GCF_949987685.1 Ammodytes marinus
AAATAAAAACAAACATTTATCATAATGATAATTCTTTTTTTTTTACAAACTGTGAAATAAACTTTTCAAAATGACCTCTTAACCTGTTTTGGCCCCAAACATAACTGAAGATTACAAACAGATTACACAGCAATTTGTGTTTGAGTTCATTTAAATTTGCTTTTTTTTGGTAAATAAGGGAATATAAACTTTTTGTGTGTGTTTGTTGTAGGAACTGGCACTGGGATGAGCCGTCATGTGGCTATGAAGTGTGCGTGGTGATGTATCACCAGCCATCCGCTCCTCCTGGTCTGGGCGGGCTCTACATGTTTCAGTGGAATGACGACAATTGTGAAACCAAGAACAACTTCATCTGCAAATACACTGCAGGCACTGCTGACACTGCATTTCAATATACTTTTATCTAGTAAAACACTTGAACGATGTTTAAACAGTGATTCATTCTCTCCACAGAGAATCCACTGGACCCTTCCCCGTCTCCCAACTCTACTCAAACAAGTATAATGTGCTAAGTGTGACAGTCAAAAAAGAAGAAAGCATTATGTAATATTTTAAAAGTGTGGCCAGACTCAGCAGCATGGATGCTTTTCATTACAGATATATTCCCTTCATCGGTTCTGCCGTGGAATCCAAGCGACCAAAACCAGGAAAGAAGCACAGGTTGACTGACCCAATAGTGTTAAAAACCTTTGGCCATTCTCCACAAAGGAGAAGAGTATCACACTCATGCTCACTGATCTGCTGTTGTCATATCCAAATGCCTACATGACAGTCACTATATATGTATCTCTCTGCTGACTTTGTCTCTCTTTAAGCTTTGAATCTGGTTTACATCATCATTCCCACCATCCCCTTGATACTGCTGTTACTCACAGTGACAGGAGTCTGCTGCTTCAAACTGCTTGTCAGACGGTGAGGATCCAAAACAAGATACTGAATACTGAACACAACATTTTACTTCACCTGAAGATCTCACAACATCACAATTTAAAACATTTGAAGTACTGTTACTCAAACTTTAATATGGCCACACTGAGAAGTTTTAGAGTAAGGGTAAGTGTTGAAGATCTTACCAAGAGTTGTAATGTCCACTCCTTACTGAAGTCATCTTTGTTATACACCACATAACAAACAGCGAACCCTTAATAAGTTATCCTTAAGGGTCAATTTAGTGTAATTTTGTTAAGGTGGAATCAGCCATTCTGGAGAACGTTTGCTGTCAAAATAACTTTTTGTAAAAATCTGTGAATATTTACAGTGCCTAGGCAGTAATACACAGCCTAGGCACTGTAAACAGGCATGTTTCCAGCTCCGGTGGCACCCCTTTGTTTACATACCAGTTTACAGAGCCTAGGGCTAGTTGTATAAACACTAGATGGACAGGAAGTGGATTGGGAGGAGATATTCACAAATTTTGACTAAAAGTGATTTTACAACAAGTGTTCTCCAAAACTATCATTGTTTTAGTCCCCCTTTCAATTCCTTCTAACTTCCATACCCATTCTGTGGCTCAAATCTAATGCCAATTTTTCCTTACATTTTTTAAATCGACCCTTAACTGTAAAGTGCCATTTATAAAAGAAAAGGCCTTACACAATTCCTAAGACTGTTGGAAATGTACTAGACTAGACTAGAAGCAACGATGGAGGGCTCGTCTGAGGACGACCTAGAGAGAGAGAGAGAGAGAGAGAGACTAGATGTTATCATGCTTTTACTACAGCCTCAGTAACTTGTAAACAGTGTAATCTGGATAATTTTTTTCTATGTTAATGTTTGAGGTGTTTTGTTCTTGATGCTGCTTTTCTGTGTGTGTGTGTGTGTGTGTGTGTGTGTGTGTGTGTGTGTGTGTGTGTGTGTGTGTGTGTGTGTGTGTGTGTGTGTGTGTGTGTGTGTGTGTGTGTGTGTGTGTGTGTGTGTGTGTGTGTGTGTGTGTGAGACAGAAGGAGCAAACAGCAGAAATCAGAAGTATGCCAGACCGACCCGGGCCTCTGCCCCAGCACCACTCCACCCGACGTGTACAACGTCATTCGATCCCAGAAGGACGATGACCTGGTTGCAGCTCGCCCCAACACCAAAAACACCTCCTTTTTATGCTCCTCACCGGACACACCCACAGGTGACTACGACAACCTGGGAGGTCGGGACACAGAGAGCGGCTTCGTGACCCTAGCCAGCACAGAGAGCTGCTTCCTCAACTTCGACCTCAATGACCTAAGCCTGGGGCACCACGGTACCCGAGACTTCTACGACACCAGCTTGGGCCGCTCAGGGAAGAGGGACCTGAATAACAGCAGTCTGGGTCGCACCAGGCACAGGGAGTTTTATGACAGGAGTCTCGGTCGCCGTACCACAAAGAGTGAGCATTACGGCAGCAGTGTCTACGGGGACCACGGATTGTATGACGTCAGCATCAGAGGAGGGAGTGACCTCTATGATCCCAAACCAAGGTCCGGGAGTCACACTGCAAAGGCTGACCTCTATCAGACATACATCACCAACGGCAAGGAGGACACTTACCAAACCAGCCTCCAAACCTATGGAAACCGGAAATCCTACCAAGCGAATCTGGATTGCTACAGAAATGGCCTGAATCTTGATGCCGAAAGGAGATACTTCAACGAACAAGAATGGATCAACAGAGAAAACTACTGATCCTCTGAACAGCCACTTCATTGTGTGTACGTCAGTGTAGGCTATGTGTGGATGAGGGATTGGCAAGAAAAAACTGGGAATGCATGTTGGTTTATAATCAAGTGACACATCGTCGATGGCCCCAGCCAGTGGCCTGTTGGTAGCCTAAGCCTGTGGGGCAGCTATTTGTGGTATTTAATACAATTTTGTTTAGGAATATTTTATACAAGTAAAGGATCAATTACCCATATCACCAAAAACCTGCTGATCTTTAGAAATGTGTACAGCTGTTAAAACTGTACCTAAGATTTCTCCCACAACCCCATGTTAATGGATGCAAATTCACTTGGAATCAAGGTTTCTTTGTGGTGCCAATGTCTTTGGAGAATTACATGTTAATAATTCAACAGCAACCTATATTCGCACCAGAAATCAAACTGGATGCAATTCATTTTTTTTTGTATTGGGCTGAATCTCGAAGTCATTGGTGGTTAGACGATGCAGCACTACATGTAAGTTAGAGGAACACACATTCTAGTAATATGGGTGCATTACTTACACTTTGAAAGGACAATAACAATAGATATTAACGGAGACCCCGGCTTTACACATCAAAGTCTGTTTACAGGTCTTGTGACGTCACACGAGTCAGCGTCGTTTGAGGCTGAAAACTACAAATTTGAAAAAGTAACATTCCAACATTGGGTGGTTGGAAAGAGGTCAGCTCACCAGACCTTGTTAACCCACTATTCATCTCCACCTGAGGCTACATTAGCAGCTACTAGCATAACACACCTGAATTTCATACCGAACCATTGGAGATCACGTTATATACGTAGGCCATCATTCATAATGTAATAGACCTTGCATTCTTCGACAAAAAAAGAATAAGAATAGGTTATTGATATCTCTGGTTCTTCTGCATCAACCTTCTGATCCGCTCTGAAGAACTGTCCATCTTGAGTTGGACAATATTATGGTGCAATACTGAATCAGTGCAGTACTTTTCTATCATAAGTCCCCTCTAACATGATTAGGCCTTAAGACTAGATCCTTTCTTATGACCTTCTTATAGACCCCCACTCATTTCAGATGATGTTTGGGAATAAACTGTGCAAAACTCAAACTATATTCTCTGTTAGACAAATGCAAATGCAGGAAAGCCAAGTTAAAGCTAAAATGAAACATGTAGGACTTTTATCGCGTCGTCTAACCTTGTTTTACAGATCTGAATGACTATGAGGGACATTGACAGTGTGTGTGTGTGTGTGTATGTGTAGCAGCTTGTTTGCATGGACTTGTCATGCTGCCCTTGCTTGGTAGAGGTCTTGGACCCATGTTTACGCTGTGCCTGCAAATACTGTTGTAATCACACCCAAGTTTACCTGATAAAAAACAGGCTACCTCAAACAGAGCCAAGACACGATATACGCTTGAGGCAGCGAAGGCTGGATATTTTTTTCATGCACTGCAGATGTTTTTTGACATTGCCTTAAATTGTGAGATGTCCAGTACTGAAATTTCATTGATACACCTTTTCCTTGAATTATTAGTGGCTTTTCTATCTCCTATCGTGGAAATCAAAGACTTCCAAAATAATGCTAGCGAGTGGAAAGGTGGCTAATACAGTGAATTCAGTGCCTGCAGCCCGACCACAGCAATGGCATGACATTAAAAAGAATGATAAAATGAAGCATCACTGTCATTATTTACTCAAAATGTATAATGCATTGACAGCTCTCCTGTAAGCGAGAGTGGTTTGTATGTTTGTTACAGAAGGAAATCTTCAAATAAAATGAGATTAGAATTGAATTTGTCTGTGTGTGGTGCAGGGAGTTTTTACAGTCTCCCCCTCCAAAGAAAAACAGGGTTGGGTTCGCAGTAAATCGTTTTTTATTGACATTCAATGTTAAATTAACAACACACACCCTCACTTTCATTAATCTCCAGCACTCACACCTGACAGAGCACACAATAAGATACTGTTCAAGTGCAGACAAACACTACAAGAAATTCTTCCATTCAGGCCACGTTTTCAAGTGAAGTATGAACAAAAAAACATACTTGTAAAATCTTGTAGTGTGCACATTCATTTCCACAAATAAAAAGACACACTCACACACTGAGATAAAAGTTTGACATACAGGTCCACCTGATACCTGCCAAGCACACCTGCCTAAATACCGCCTGACACGCTCGCACGCACACACACACACACACACACACACAAAGTCCTTAAAGGGTCTGATATTTTCCAATGTTTAATGACACAAATACTTCAACAAGACATGCATGCACTCATGTACACAATCAAACCCAAGCACGCACACACACACACACACACACACACACACACACACACACACCCACACACACACACACACACACAAGCTGTTTTGAGGGGAAGTGATTGGTTTCTGGTGTACTCTGGGCCAGGGTTAGGTTCAGAAGTCAGCCGTGGGTCCGCTTGCGAGGCTGCTTTTGCCGCCGTGGTTTCAAGATGACGTAGCGCCTGTAGTTTGTGTGACTGTCCGATAGAAACGGAATGTAGAACGCCCTGAAGACAGGAGATGACCTGAGAGAGAAAAATGTTTTATTAAGATGACTGCATCTTTCTCTTTTAAGCTTTTGTACACAAAGAAATTAGTTTGCAGTTCTTAATTTCATACCCTCTTTTTGTATTTTCTTAAAAGTTATACCAAATGTTTAAAGTGTCAAGAAGATACTACTTTGTATTTCCAGTCTATTCTTTTCTTCTTTTTTAATTTTTTTAATTTAAGGACTAGAAAATATGGGAGAGTATGAAAATATAAAAAAAAATATTATCACAATGATTTTTTTTGCTTAATGATCAATATCGAATTTATCACAATAAATAATGTGATAACGCTAAAACCTGATGAAACAAGTTGGTTCATTGGTAAGCTTATAATATAGTTTATCAACATATGTTTTGATAAAAGAATATTGAATCACATTTTAATGTAGACACTTAAAACTGCAGTCTGAATGGGTGTCATGTTTATTTCGGCTGTGTGATAGGCTGATAGGTATATCCATATGGACTGGAGAATAAATGTCCAATGTTTAGAATAGTTATAGACTTCAATTTAATTGCGATCCGCAATTGAGATCGTTTTATCGCCAAGCCCTATTTGGGAGCCATGATTTTCTGTGTAAATGTTGAATTTGGAAAAAATACCTCGATGCTTGAAGGAAAGGCTTGTGGGCGATGACGCTCCACTCCTCTTTGTTTGCTAAATAACGTGGCTCAAGTGGCGTCTCTTCATCTGTGTCCAGGTCTACCAAGTAGTGGCACTGCCGTAAATCCATCTGCCAAGAGTAGAAACATCACAATTAAAATGGAACAACTGTCCGTGAGGCAACACACATGCACACACATGTCTGAGTGACTCACATATCGAGTTGGCTCCTCAAGGTTCTGGTCGTTCATATTGGCTGGAATGATCTGTGTGGCCAGAGGACCAGAGGCATACGGCTGAGGCAGCTGCCCTTTAAAGTCAGACTGAATGAAGTGCAGTTGCCAGCTGGAGAATAGGAAGAGAATATATCAGCAGGTCAGTGTCACTGAAAAAAACACATTCTGTACTTTATCAAACTTTGAAGACCTGCTTGGGAATCCTGGATACTAACTTGTGCGGTAGAAGGAAGCTGCTTGGGAAGCGGTACCACTCTTTGCCAACACACACACTAACAGGCCTGCCTTCAGGGACTGAGTGAAGGGTCGGATCCTTGGCGATGCGATGGAACTCCGGGTACAGGTCCAAAGGGGCGTGGTAGCCTGTGGAATGGGAAAATACATTTAATTGCATCCTTCTTGAACTATTTTTTTGGTTGCCTTACAGACATAATGAGGAAACAGTGTCTTTGTGTACACACACCTTTGAAGAGGGCGACAGAGCGAGACAGTGACAGCACTGTGAAGACTACAACTGAGCATAGAGCCAACCAGTTGGAGGAGACAGTGTAGTGCTCCAGTCGATACCGCTGGAACAGGAAGTGGTAGCATTTCTGCAGGAAATAGAACATGTCAAAATTAATTTTCCGAGGTCCAAGTCTGAGGCTGGCTACAGTCAGTTCATGCCAACAACACACAGGTGTTGCTGATTAATGGAGGTAAACAGTTTTTGACTGTGCTCTGTTGTGGTCTTTGTTGTGTAAATTGATTCGTTTTCTGGAAGACTCATTGGATGTCATGGAACGACAAAGTGGACAATAAACAACGTCTGATATACGCTTATTGGCAAGCTGAATGTCATTTGATAAACTGAGTGCACATCTTAAAAAATCTAGAAACCAACCAGCAGCCAGTAGTGGCAAAAGCATGGGAGATGTCAACGCGGGAGGCCTAATACAAGTAAGCCGACTGACACAGTCTACTGTTATACTCTCAAAGCTAAAATTGGAAAACCGCAAAACATACCTGTAGAGAGGAGAGTGCTACTGCTCCGCTGAGGCAGATGAGAGGGTAGATGGGAAAGAGAAAACGCTCTTCTTTATGAGGTCTGGTGAAGAAAATCAACATCCACAGATACATGGGAGACAGAGTCAGCCAGTACGGACGGCCCAGGTTCTGCACTGCAGGAAAACACATGCAAGAACATGAAATCACGAGAGGCGCTGCCGTGGAAACGTGGTTAAATTAGACAAAGTTCTTATTAGCAGTCACTCACCATTGAACCTGTGTAACAGTGTCTCCATGAGAGCTGTGAGAGGCAGAGAAAACAGCGCCAGGGCAAACACCAGGTTGAAATTCAGGATCCCGTTTACAAAGTAGAAATGCCACGGCTCTGTACCTGGTAATCAAACAACACAAAACATTGATGTACAGACTATCACAATTAAAACAATATTGTAACTGTACAGTTGTTAGTTGTTGCAACAATTACTTCAAAAGGGAAAATACACAAGAATTAGTTTTACCAGATGAAACAGTGAATAATAGTGGTGGAGACGCAAAACCAATGGTCCTATACAGAGTGTGTTCTTGCCTTTGTCTGCCAACTTTAAAATGCTCATGTTTTTTTTAGGGTCCTTTTGCTACATTAACCTTACAATCACTATAATAAATAAATAAATATTGCTGTCACTCAAATTGATCAGCTCTAGCAAGGTATTACTGTTCTCTTAGTGCAATTTGAGACTGTCCACTTATAAAGAAGAATACCTCACATCGCACAGCACATGTAAGACCTCTAGTGGTTGTAATACCTGGTGCAGTTCAGTTTAAGCGGCCTCTTTGTTCTGCACTTACTGTTATTAATCACTTATCCTACCAACGAGAGTGGTCCGTCTAACTTACTCGATTAGAAACTTTGAACATTTCATTGTCATCCATAAAGCAGTGTTTTTGTTTAGAAATAAAACACAATAGGGGGGCGCTCGTGGTGTAGTGCTTGAGCTGAGGTTGAATCTTTTTCCAACATATATAATATAATATAGTTTAAAACAATATTTTGTGTGATCTAATGTATTACCATACAGGTCGGGTCCATGTGGTGTGAAGACATTATACAGTAGAATATTGAGTGGTGCGATGACCAGTTTGCCATAAAAGATAGTGTCCACTGCAACTAGGGGTACCTGAGAAAGACACACAGAATAACATAAATGGTTAACATAAATTAACCTATTGCTTGTTAACATTTAGCTTTAGCAGCGTAAACATTATATGTGATAATTCATTCAATGAGGAGAAAATGCATCATCCCGTCATGGTACTGCATTAATGATTAACTGTCAAACAGAAGGTCTGTGCACACATCTCCATGCATACGCAAATTTACTTTATTTAAATTAAGGCTTTAAAAGAAAATATTCTCACCAGCAGCAAAAGCAGAGCAACAACCGACCAGATGATAAAACTTTTCCATTGCCGCTTTAACACCAGCAGGTCGAAGGCAATCGGAATCCTGAGAAGGAAAACAAACCAAAGCAGAATTAAGATACATTCATCACATAAGGATACATTCTGACAAGTGTGCCTCCAGTAAAGCATTTCAGAGAGAGAGGCCTCTCAGTTAAGGATCTTACCCAATCACAGCAGAGAACGGCCATCCAACGATGGCACCGGCAGCCACACCCATAATGGCTAAAGGTGTTGAGTCCTGGAACCATCCCGTCATGGCAACCAGCGTTGTGTACATACAGAAAGAGGAAGGCAGGAACGCTGAAAGAAAAACACAATCTGTCACAGTCAATGTTACCTCTGCCTAGCCTTATTTATCCCACCTTCATTGGAACCGTGCCAATAACGGGAACTTGCAGACCAAAAATGTATCCCGAATATAAAATGCATACTGCACACTTTCTGAATGGCAGTTCTGCTCTACAGCTTTAATCAGTGTACAGGTTTGGCAATAAAGATAACTGAAATCTGATGCACTGTAATATGTTATCCAGTGTGGGAGGGAGTTAGACAGGCAAAGAATAGTTCAATTACAGTCATATACCAGGGAGAATAGATATTAAAAATGTATCTAATGTAAAAGATTATGTAAACATAATGCATTATGTTGGGATGGATCAACTGAGCCAATAAGTCTGACCAACCTGCAGATGAGCAGAACATTCCCGTGCTCAAGACCAGAAAGGCCAACATCAGACGACCCACATGCAAACCAAACTTCTTACAAACTGCCCTGTGACAAAACGGAACAGAGTCATTGGCTTCCACATATACAGTACATTCATATAGAGATACTGTAGAGGGTATGTATAACATCAGCCCAAAATGTGTGAGCCAAAACACCATGCATTTAAGAAGAAGAGTGTAAACTCACTTGTAGAAATAGAGTTCACAGACACAGCAGGAGAACGCTAAGACACATCGTACAAAGTAGAACACCAACACCTGCAACACAGTCATAACACAAGCCTGAATCTTCTGCACATCATTATATTCCAGTATAATGATGTCATGCACATGTCTGTGCGTGAGTCCATGTTTGGTTTACATTTATTTATATTTCTCTAAAAAGGATGTAATGTTCCTACAACAAAAAATAATATGCTGTGACAATGGGACATTTTTTGAAAACACGGGCCTCTTATTACAGAGAGGAAAACGTGTGACACAAAATATCTGCCTGTTATGATGTGTCAGTCAATTGAAGTCTTTTGAAATATCGACAATAACAACAAACATGGATTGTGGAATAGTTACCTTGTTTGTCTGTAGAACATGGGCATGCAAACAAGCAGGAAGAGCATGTAGCCATAGGTAAGCGTACGACCTGATGGCGTACAATGGAGAATATTCCCATGTTTGCATCCCTGTCCCGTACAGCAGGTAGTGCATCTGTCAAAACAGTCATCATCATCATCATCATCATCATCATCATCATCATCATCATCACAACAAGCGTGGACATGAGCAGTTCTAGAAAGAGAAACGGACATTGACAAATTACAGCACACTGCACTTTGGGATTTTGACAGTATGGCGTGTTACTCACAGGCTCCCAGTAGTTAAAGGTCTCATCGCAGTCTGAGATGTTGCTGAGCAGAGCTGCACAGAACCGTGCAGAGAGGAGGCATTTAAATGCAGTTGATCCTTCTGGAGCCCATACCTGCCCTCCGCGACTTATTGACCTATTAGGGGAAAAAACACACACACTTACTAAGTAACATACAATCACATGTGTCATTTTTGTTTTTATCGTTTGTTGTGTGACTGTTAATGTTGTTGTGATATTGTGAAGTATTTGTAATGTAATAACGCACTGCAATGTAAAAATGCACAGGTGTTGAGTGGACTCCAGGATGAATAGCTGTGGCTATCTGTGGCTATCTATGGCTTCAGCTAATGGGGATCCCAATAAATCAAATCAAATGCATTTAAATAGTGCATCATGTCTGCAATTGGAAAAAGGTCTACATCTTAACTGATTGAATCTATGTACCAGCCTTTGTCCTTGTGTTTCAACATGCACAGGGTTATCTGGTTATTTCCAGTGCACCTGCTTTTCAATGGATCCCCAGGTAATAATAAAATCAAAATAATTATCTCTCGCGAGTCGCATGTATTGTGCACTTCTGCTTAATATTTTTAATTTCATTTTTAACATATAGGGGAAGGTGGGGTGATTTGTGCAACTTTTTACTCAAAGTGATTTTAAAGTGAGGCCTTGACAGTTATGTCTCCAACTCAAATATGTACATATATTTCAGGATGTTGTGCATCCCTGGCAATAAAAACTTTGGATCTGGAATAAACTGTTTAAGAAATATAGCTTTCGGAAAAAAAGTTGTCTTGTCGCACAAATCACCCCACGTAGTGGGGTGATTTGTGCGTCATTGTGTCACAATGACAAAGTCACCATCATCATCTTTCTGGCCATCTGAACTCTCATCAGTGGTGTCGTTAAGTGGAATTGAGATGTCACTCTCTCCTGAGCTACTGTAGACTATCACTTTCTTTTGGTGACCAGCGTATACAGCCATGCCACTGGCACAACTCTCAGAAATGTACTTTGCACTAGTTGCTCCGTGCTTGTGGAACCAACTGCCACCTGACAAATGTGATTCCCCCTACATTTCTGCCTTTAAATCAAGGCTCAAAACCCATATGTACACCCTGGTGTTTCCTCCCCATTAACCTCTGCACTACTTACTTACCTCTGCACTACTATCTGTGTTTATGTGGATGTATGGGCTTTACGTCTTTTATTTTGGTTATTGTTATTTTACCTTCATTGTTTACCTACTGAATGCACTATGTACAGCACTTTGGACAGTGCAAACTGTCATAAATGTGCTTTTATAAATACATTTTACTTACTTACTTACTTATAACTCACCCAGGCCCTTGCGCACAAATCACCCCATCCCCAGAATTTTGGATAATAGGCATGATGCAGCAATTTAGGGTTGACATTGTGCTAACTATATAGACTCAAAATGTAGCATACCAAAGCACTAAAACATGTGTCAAATGTTTTCAAACGTGTCTATAATTGTTCAGACACAATAATCAAAAAACCTTGATCATGGAAATTTTACTTTGAAAGGCAAAACACAGTTTTTTGAGCTTAAATGTGCTTATATCTTATTCCTTGTGTCTCCCTTCTTTACAGGATGAGTCAAATGGATGGCTCTTCTTAAATATGTGGTCACATTTCCAATTTCTTCCACGGTTTTCTAGAAACAAGGGGTTTTGCAACTTCCAAAATGCACAAATCACCCCACCTTCCCCTATTTGGATTTAGAATTGTTACACTTTATTTATATATATATATATATATATATATATATATATTTGTGTACTTTTATTTAGTATTTTCTTCAAATCTAATAGGATTTTTGTTTTCAATTGGAATTACAATATCAGCCTATTTTTTTAAGGAAAAGTTGACTATTTGAAATGAACACAATATCATAATATCTTAGCATTTATATTATTCACCTTTAGCTGTAATGAGCATGTCCTGCAAACAATGCAAGTTTGATGACCCAGGCAGGTGACTATTTACTCAACCTGAACTAACCCCATTTTTGACATTCCTTGTGTGTGAGAGACAGTGATTAGTTAGGTAAGGGGTTGAGCTGCAGCTTAGCATCGATCCTCACGTAATGACACGTCATCTTACAAAAGACTCATCAACAACAACTTAATAAACAAAAACACCCCATGTAAAATAAACACGTGTCCGTGCCGAGCAGGAGTTGACCACCTTGTTGTCATGGTATCATAAATATGGCAGTGAGACGGTTTGTGGAGAATGAATGAATCGGACCAAAACAAAACTGCGTTACCTTTCAACGTAAACGATGCAACTAGTTACTTATTGGGTCCGAAACGCACTTAAACAACCATTAGATTTTTAACTACTACAAACATGTAGTCCTGTAGGTTGTTGTGAGGACGTTATCGATCCTTGTTATCGGGTTGCTAGGATCAAAACTTCCTTATCATTTCAAAGTAGCTAGCTAGCTAGCTCCCCCACCCCCTGCTCAGTCTGTCAGTCAGACCGAGGAAGGAGCTCACTGCAACGGGGAACCTAACGTCTATTCTCCCGGCTCATACTCACTCTTGCCGGGTCTCTGTTGTTTTACTGTCATCGCCGCCTTTCTCTTCTTTCGGTGGCCGAGCTTCTGCGGGGACGTTCACGTTGCTTGCATCTATTCTGCTACCTCTCCTAGTTCTCTGACGAAGCGCTTTGGCCGCCATGATTTCCGATGATGCTCCCGAGTCGAACTTCGGTCATTTTCGCAGCCGTCCGGGTTTTTGCCAGCTCTCATCTGGAGACGTATGAATGGCTACGAGTCAAAACCTAATAGCCGCCTATCTATGGTCAAAACATTGCTTTTTTCTCATTTCACTTTCGTTTTTGTATATATTTAAAAACATATATATATATATAATAACATACACATTAGAGGAATGGGGATATTATAACGTAGTTTCCTTATAATGCTCAATTGGCTCCATTTCCAATCGTTCAATCCCAGTGAATTGCAAAACAAATCCTATTGCCTTTTAGTCAGTTCACAGCGGGTGAAGGCAACCATACAATCAACTTTAAGAATAATGAAGTTTAAAGTCATAAAATAGTTGTTCTTTAATATTTGCTTGGGTTTAATGGGTCAATTCTTTTAACAGAAAAGGGAAATCAACATCTGCTTTTTACCTAATTTACATCCCAACAAACTCAAACTTATTCTTCCTCCCAGAACCAATACATAGTTCAGGAGACATAGGAATTCATGGACTACTGGTAACCCAAAAGTCTTGAGCATAGCATTAGTCAATATTTTAATATTACAATAATTCTCAATAGACCACATATTTATGTTAAATAACAGGTTTATTTTAAGATCATTGATAAACGGATTTCCAATCACATTTCAAATGCTTAATATTGAAAGCAATGCCTCAACGACTGTAAACACTTTTCATTCACAGTTTTGCACTATAGCCTACACTTTGCTATATAGTTATGCAATCTGCTCAGCAATAACGAACACACTTTTTTGTAACGTCTAGGTAATTCCCTTTTCCTCCAAGAGACTTAAATATAGCTATCTGATGGTGACTTGTAACCGAGAAGAAAGTAAGGATTCTACACGTTGATGAAACTGGAGAGCTTGTGTGTGTGACAGAGCATGTGTGTGTGAGTGGTAGATGAGTCTGTAGCAGTAGCTGGTCTGGCTCAGGTCAGGATGGGAGAATGTGTCCACGAGTTTAACTTGCTCCACGGTCCCATGACTGGCCTCTCGGACCACAGCGTAGAACTTCCTGTCCTCCCATGTCGGGCCCGTCCAAAAGCTGATGTCAAAGCTGAAGTGCTCGGGGTACAGGGAGAATGGCTGGAAAGGTTCCCCTGGCGATGGGCGCAGTGCAAACTGTTTTACAAAGCGTGGGTCGTGTGACCACAGCAGCCGCCAATCAGGGAGTGAGAACAGGAGCACAGCGAGGAGGTCCAAATTTAGGGAGACAGTGACATGGCTGATGTTGTCGCTTGCATTGCTTGCGAACACCCTTCCTACCGAACCCATTGGCCGTGTCAACAGGCGCAGTCCTCCCTCTTCTCTGACTAGGGAGACCCCGTAGGGAGAGAGTAGCTTTTCCAGCCTTTCTCCAAGCAATTTCATTGGCTCACATTCGGACAGGTAAATACCTCTTAGGAGAAGCTCGTGAAAGGCAGGTGGAGCCCAGAGGTTGATGGGTAAGTTCCTGAGCACCAGGCCACTCATACCATATAAGCTGGTAACACCATTACAGTCCCCATGGGACCCCTCCTTCACATGTCCTTCAATGCTTTTATCATTCTCCCTGTGACTCCCTGCATTGTCAATCAGCTCTTTTTTAGTTAGAAGCTCTTCAACATAATGGATCAGGGATGGACGCAGCATATGAAGACCACTTTCTTCTTCAGGATCAGCATCAAGAGAGCATGCAGACATTAGGCACTCAACGCTTTTGCTCTTCACTATGTCCACTTTCTCTGAGGTAACACGTGTGGTGCACGTCACGTCTCGAGAGCATTCCTCACTGTCCAAAGACGTCAAAGGATCTTTCTCTTTGCTTGTGGAGATGTGAGTGTCAGAGTTGAGGTCTCTCTGACGCAGGTGGATCCAGTAGCAGTGTGCACTGTCCACGTCATGGCAGCATGCCTGCAGCTGTTTGGCCGTGAGGACGAAGGGAAAGGTATCTGTCGCCATGGAGACCAACCACTTCTCCGCTAGGCCCTTGAGGAGATAATCCTGCACCAACTTAACAGGGTGGGTAGAACCGTAGCTGAGAAATCCCCTGGTAAAAGAAGAGACAGTAAGCACATGTGATCGGCATATTACTCACATAACATGAGAGCCTCTGTGTTACTGTACCTGAATATGTAATCACTGAGCTCGGCCGGTATGTTGTACCGAACTTTCTCCCCTTTAACATCCTCCTCCACCTGAAGTATTTGAACAGAGGCGTAGGGCAGGCTGCGGGTAAAGATGTGGAGCAAACTTTTCTCCACGTGAAAGCCCTTATCCTGGCTCCTGAACAAGAGCGACAACATGATTAAACAGCGTTAGTATGCAAATACACATGCACAGGGACACAAAGGTATTTTCTATTCGTACACTGTAACACTCACCTTTACTCCTTACCTGTATCCAGTGCACCTGTAGCTCTGGTATTTCTCACTTTCAAAAGAATGGACGTCAGTAAGGATTAGGTGAGCCTCTGCTGCCATGGCAGCCACCTGCCAGCTGTTGTGCCACTCTCGCTTGGGGTGGTCCACTGGTGTGCCACCCTGTCCGTTGCACAAGGATACATGAACCTCCCCATCTTCAGCCAACACCTGAACACAACTGGAGGCACAAAAAAACACAAGTGCTCATTATATGCTATCCACCATCCATCAATTCTGCATGTCGTAATACAGTACTTCATATAAACATGTATACATGCACATAGTGTATATTTATATACACCTCTTTTATCTGTCTCTATTCAGCTTTGTTGTTGTTTGTCTGTATGTCTAGTTCTATCTTCCTTCAAATTCCTTGTATTATTGTGTACAAATAATTACAAAGTAAAGTTGATTCAGATTCTGATATTGTCATGGAAAATGAAAACTTGGAACTTTTTCAGGTTATAAAGATACGTTCAATTAACAATTAAAGCTGGGCATCATTAGCCCCTTATAATAATCAGAGATTCAACACCGCTACCAAAAAGCATAGACTGTATAAAGACTAAGAAGTCATAATCCTTCACTGTTAAATGGGATCCAAACAAAATCAGCCTCAAGGGAACTTAATTGAATAAATCCTTTAGTACTCTATAACTGTCTGGTGAAATAGAGAAAAAAAACTCAGGTATTGTATGTAAGTTCAAGTTGTAGCCTACCTTTTGGCTTAAATGTCTCGTAGGCTAAACAAGAGTACATATTATTATTTTGTGGGGAGAAAAGAAACAACACCCAAATTAAACATAGTGATCTCTTTTACATTCAGTAGCCTATTGAAACAAAAGTCAGGAGAAGTAAACTACTTATTGTGTAATTATTTAACAAACAAAAAAATCCACAGCTGTTGAATGATTTTTCTTTGGCGAGAGAGATGCTGTGAATGGGTTGAATGGTGTAGTGTAACGCAGACGCAGTTGTACCTGAGGAAGAAGTTTTTGAGAAGCTCTCTGTTCTTTTTGACCCCACTCTTTCTCCCACAGTGAGGGAAGTTAAACACCACACGGTCAAACACATGGCCCCGCAGAGACGCACACTCCCCCAGCTTTGTGCAGTCCACTTCGAAAAGCACCGTTCCACCTGATTAACACAAAATAAAGGGTTTATAAAAATAATGATTATTCAGCACAAATATTAAAGCGCTCGCCAAGCCATACCCGAGTCCTTGATTATCTGGATGTTACTGGCAGAGCCGTCGTGCCGCAGGGCCTCCTCTTGACGCTGCAGACAGGTGGCAGTGATGGTGGTCTCCGTTTGCAACTGGCTCACAGAGGCAGAAAACGAGAAGTTCCCTTCTCCCACCAGCAACATGGACCGTGAAGGCGACATGCCCGGCTGGAAATGAGAGGGGCAGCCCAATGTTGTATCAGAACATAAACAAAATAAAACAGTCTATAGTCAGAACGCGAGCCCCGTTTTTAACCCTTTGAGTCCGAATGCGAAAAGAAGAGACCATAGGAAGAGACACTGGTGGGAGCGACAGAGCACCTCCAGTCTGATTCGAGGTAGGCTATAATATGGTTATTGCATGTTTTAGGTAGGCTAAGTAACATCCGTAAATAGTTTCTACGATCCCTCTCGGCAAAATAAATCTTGAGTTTAATGTACCAGAAAGCGGGTGCTTTTCCCCTGCTACTCGCAGCAGCAGTACATGAAAACCCTTATCTCACCTGTAGCGGCGGGCGACTTGACGGCATGGACCGTAGACGGCCGTGTATGTGTGTCGCACATACAGTAGTCCGGCCAGAAACAAAACTCATTGCGGTTACACTGTTTATCCGAGGACTTCAATTTGCCACACGACAATAACAGAGCAAATTTATTTAAAGTCGCAAGTTAGGTCAGCAAGATCGAACAGAAAGTTTGTATCTCAATAATATTATTTGTATGCGTTTAAATGAAAAAAGCTCATGCCACGGTATTCTCCGTCATGTTTCCAGAGGGACGCATTTGCAGGGCGGCGCATCACATCTGGAGGAGGGGAGGAGGGAGCTATTTGCAGCATCAGTTGATCCCAGCATCATATCCTTGCATGTTTGCAGTCTCTCGCTCTCAAATATCTCACCTGACAGTTTTTCCCATGTGTCGCTCTCAGCTCCGATCGGGATTTTAAGGCCTTTCGACAACAACGGAAGTACGTGGTGACACTAACTAATCGCACACATTTGTCTGCTTCTGCTGATGCTAAGGTCATGCTAGCTAACGGAATTGCTGCACCTGCATATGAATACAACAGAGCAGCCTTGCATGATGCACTTGGTCGTGTTCCTTCTTGCAAATCAAGATATAAATATAATAAACAAATTAAAAGGACTAGTCAAATAATGGAACCTTTACATTTGTTTATATTTATATAGTCAGACCATTTTATAGGCTTTATTCCATTTTATTCTGTTAATTGTATTTCAGGGCAGGTTTTATGGTCTTCCTCAGTTCTCCTCATATAGGTAATAAAAGAAACATTAAATATTACAGGTGCAGGCTGCAGGTGAAATGGATACAAATGGGTCATAGGCTAGCTAGCATCATGATCAATCTCTCCTTCGTCTCTGTCTGTCTTGCAGGAAGTGTTGCGCCCACATGGGCAGCGTTCTGGCTTTGTCTTCTGGGCCGGGCCATCAGAACTGGCCTTTCTCCAATAACTCCCCTCCTTCTCGCTGGGATGCACACCCTGCTCATTGGGACAGTCCGCCGCGCTGGGAGAGGAGAGATGGCCGCCTACCCAACCCAGGCAGCTTTCACTCTCTCCACAGAAGCTGCAAAGGTATGTCCCAGCTTAAAAGTAAGGAAACTGTGGAATGCACTTTGTGGTTAAAGAGGAGAAAGCAGAATGTTATATAGGCCTGCATATAAGGGCGCACACATAGTTTGCAAACTTGCCTAGTGTGAGTGCATCCTTTAGTCCGAAAAACAAAGCCCTGTATTTTCATTGACTATTTCTGAAATCAGCCACTGCCAGTGCACAGTGCACTTAATCACAATAAATGTGATATTTATGTTGTTGATTGGAACATTTTTCTCCTCATCTCCCCAGATGTGTTTCCTCAACAAATTGAGGGAGTCAAGATGATCCTCAATAAAACTCTGAGCAGTTTCTTTAAGGTGACTCTTCCATCCATGCAAATTTACGTTAAATCTGCGTGTACATCTTTTCACATCTTTAATGTATGTGTGTGTGTGTGTGTGTGTGTGTGTTTGCTTGCTTCCAGGTCAGTCATACTCTCCACCTCAGTGCTGTAAGTCCATCGTACTATCGATTCCATGTGGAGCATCTGCAGTCTGATGATTACAGCAAGGACAAGGTTAAGCTCGAGACACATAATATATACATAATAAATGTGATGCCACAATTTAATTTTTACGTAGCTTCTGCCTTTTTTAAGTTGACATGCCTGATGCTTCCCCACATTTTAGGACTCCCCTGCATTGATCGGTGAGATGGACTCCTCAGGCAGCCTGAACGCTCATGCTCTTCTGCATCTCACTGAGCGCGTGAGAGCTAGAACAGTGTTCCAGGTCAGATCCTGATGTCTGTCTCTCTCATTAAATCCATCAATTTCCATCCCATGATCAGATACTGTACACTTTACAACAACGTAATGTTCTGAACCGGTGATTGCCTTCCAGACGCAGCAGTCCCAGTTTGTAACGTGGCAGTTCGAAACGGAGTACAGAGGGAGCGACTTCACCGCTGCTGTGACGGTAGCCAACCCAGACGTCCTCAGAGAGTCGGGTGAGAAATGACTGGAGGAATGATCTCAAAGTGATCAGCAGATCCTGATTAAGATGTGTCACTATGTTGGAAATGCTATCATTATCTACTGATTTAGGAAGAAATGTAATATTGCATGTCAGCTAAATGTTCTTTTTCTGTGCTGATACCCTACTCATAATTTTTATTCTATTTTGACTGAATACAACTGTCAATCTAGCAACACAAAGCATTATGGTGATATTCTGCTGTTGATCTCATGTATTCTCTGCCTCTTGGACAGTTATCCTTGTAGCACACTTCCTGCAGAGTGTGACTTCAGGACTTGTGTTAGGAGGGGAGCTGGTTTACCATCGGGGACGAGCAGAGGAAGGAGGAATTCTTACTTTGGCTGGACAGTACTCAAGTGAGGTGACATTTTTTATTGTGAATCTGTTTTAAACATTTCATTTAATTGAGCCGGTGTCTTCACTATATAAATTATTATTATTATAACCTTTATTTAACCAGGTTAGTCTCATTTAGATGAAAATCTTTTTTGCAAGAGAGACCTGGCAAAGCTGGACAGCAGTACACAGTAACTGTTACCACATATTACTTAACACAAACGCACCTTATGCTGGGCTTACACTATCTCGACTTTTCAAGCTATTTGACAATCTAATCTTCCAATGTCGGACTGAAATCACGGGAGTCTTGCTGGAGTTGTGGCGCACCCGTAATCTCAGTGGTTTGGTGTAAGGTGGTCATCCGACCCGATTTAGTCTTCTTCCCGTCTTGACGTTCAGACCTTATCAAACTGGTTTGATATTATCGTTAGTCTTGAGGGGTTGGCTCAAGCAAAATGACTTGAACACTGTCAACCACCAACAGGTGCACTCTCTCCAGCACTAAACACAACGCAGGAGGAGCGGCATTAGTCGCGACCTGTGTCCGCCTGTGAGGCACTTTTTTCGGAAAACTTTCACCTAGCAGCCTCGGCTGGAGAACCAGGCTGACAACTGCTCAACCTTCACACTTTACCGTCACATTTAGGGTTAGGAGTTAGATCTATTGGGGGACGAGATCAGCAAATAAAGCTGATCAAATAACTAAAGGATTCCCCCCGCTCGGAATATTGAATTAACTTCTTTTGAATAAAATAATAACAATCGCGTTTGCAGTTTTTAACATGATCATGCATGACATTTAGC
The DNA here is from genome assembly GCF_949987685.1 of Ammodytes marinus. Taxonomy (NCBI): domain Eukaryota; kingdom Metazoa; phylum Chordata; class Actinopteri; order Uranoscopiformes; family Ammodytidae; genus Ammodytes; species Ammodytes marinus. The sequence goes on from NC_137218.1 coordinate 16,234,275, forward strand.
CTTAAAGATAAGGGAATATAGTTGTTTATATTTACTTAACACCCAGTCCATTTTACCTGCTAACAAAACCTACTTTTTATTTGACTGAAATCACTTTAATCCCTGGTAGCAGGATTGGAAATAATATTAATCTCAAAAGGAATCTAGTTCCCTGTCTTTTCAAAATCTCATTCTGTGACTGAAAACTCAGAGAATTAATGACTAATTGTCTTCAGGTGTAAGTTAATTGTCTTTAGATGTTAGAGGGTGTCAGTCTTCAGTCTTTTCAAAGTCTTTTAAAAGTCCTCTAGTGTAAGCCCAGCATAAAGTGCAATTGAAAAAAAAATTAAATTACTGCTCTGTTATGGTCAATTTTGCTGCATCGTTTTTCTCACACTGCCTCTCTCATGCAGGACCCAACTGGGTGGTGACGCTGAATGCTGGGAAAGGAGGAGCGCATGCTAGCTACTATCACAGAGCAAACAAACAGGTACAGCTAATATCTTGATACTGAATGGACACACACATTTTACCTTTGGTGCATATTGCAAATGTGCATTTCGTTTGGGCTCGTGTTCACCAGATCCAAGTCGGGGTGGAGTTTGAAGCCAGTACCAGGACGCAGGAGACCACAACATCATTTGGGTACCAGATGGAACTCCCAGAGGCCAACATGGTCTTTCGAGGTAAATAGTTTTTCTGCAACTTTGAGTCAAATGTCTCACTCTCAGTGCATATTAAGAAAGCATACAAGTATACAATACCTTTTTGTGTGTGTGTGTGTGTGTGTGTGTGTTTGTGTCTCTGTGTGTGTGCATCCAGGTATGATAAACAGTCGGTGTATAATAGGAGGCGTGTTGGAGAAACGTCTGACCCCGCTCCCTGCCACCCTGATCATGGGCGCCTTTGTTAATCACAGAGGCGACAAGCTGCAGGTGGGTCTCGGCATCAACGTGGGATAATCCTCCTCTAACTGGAATTACAACGTGCTGTCCGGACATCCACTCAGAGACCTGCTTTCCCGAGGCTATAAAATTACCTGATTTTGTCAGCCTCGCTTGAAACACTTCCTACGAACCTCCTGACTAACGTGGATTGTTTGGGTGTTGAAAACCAGAAAATGTTTCCTGTAATCGGTGCATCTCATCCTGCGAAATACTTGTTTTCTGATTGGGTGACAATAGGATTAAACAGGGAAAAGGGATGAGTAGTTTGAGAGGCTCAACAACTATGACCTAACTGAAACCATACTGCACATCACTTTCCGGACAATGGAAGTAGAAAGGATAAGAGGCTTGCTCTACAGTAAAAAAAAAAAAAAAAAAAAAGGAAATGTAATATATATAGATTATATTGAAATATGTTCATGTTTTTGCTTTATTTGTAGAAACAGGAAAATCTGTTTTGCATAGGTAATACAAATGACCAAATTTGACATCCATTTCTCAGTTTCCATATCAGCTTCCTGCTTTTCTTGTAAATGCAGCTTTTGGCGCCTGTCTCCTAAATCGTGAATTTTGTGAGGAAAAGATTTCTGCTCAGCAATAAATCACACAAAACTACTGCTTAGAGGATCACAGTAAAACGTGGTCAGCAGTGCCAGTGTCATCTTTAAAACTTAAGCGTATGATTGAAGAGATTGTGTGCATGTTTTGTATTTGCCAGCATATAAAAGTGTCTGAGATACCACACATGAATAAATGTTGACCCCTAAGAGAAAAGGTGCTGCCTCATACACAGCTGAGAGATGTGATAGTGGCCATGCACTGACTCTGCTGAACTGTACTGTATGTATATAAAGACACGTGAAAACACTGACCTGTATGCAAGCTGCACTATAACTCACGCTGCTTATGGGAATTCCTAGTCCAATTTAACATTATAAATGTTGTATATGTATTATTTATACATCATGTAATATAAGCATAAATATATGGACTGTCTTTTTATTTTTACATAATTTATTAAAGATGTTATTTCTATCATACTAACTGTTTTGTTTTTCTTCCAAATTAATATTTGAAGTAATCCACAGTTCTGTAGCTATAAAACCCTGTATTCATTGTGTTAAAACTGTATGACTACATGCAATATAGAAGGGGTAACAGAACCTACCACTGAAGTCTTTAGATTTTCTTAACATATCTAGGAGGCTAAAGGGCCAGATCTTTTTGCTCTGGGAATTGTTGGTGAATACAACAAAGCTAAAAAGGATCTTTATACTAAACTCCAAATGAATGCTCCATGTCTGTTGGATGTTTCAGTATTTGATAATCTATAAATCTTCTTTATGTTGTTGCTAATGACATAACTAAATACGTTGTATGATGTGTTGTAGCATTACCTGCGTTTACTGTGTTCAGTTTAGCTTGTTGACAGGGAGAAAAGCACTTTTTTGTCTTTTGTATTTTTTTTCTTAGCAAACAGCCTTTACCAGATGCATAGTTTGTGTTCACCTCAGCCCCTGTCTGAACTCCGAACTCAGTAAAAACTATGGTTCTTTATTTCTGTAACGTTCCTCTCTCCCCTCTGTACAATTCACAAAGTCCTTGGAATACACCCAAAGTTTTCAAGCATTTTCAATCTTTCAAATAATCGCGAAATCACAGTCAATGCACAGCCTCTAAAATGTGTTCTATGTTGTGTTAACCATTAACCCTAGAACACTAACGCTAAAAATAGTCACAGTAACACTAACGCTGGGTGTATTTCACCCGATGTAGGCTAATATACGGTATACCCGATAAAAAATACTTCAAAACTTTAATCAAAATATATTAAAGTACAACAATACATGGAAACTTGAGGTACTTTTCCTTTATTTCCCCTTATAAAAACCTCCCTAAAACGAAAAAATAAAAGTATCATGAGCGGACTGTATAAAAAGGCTATAGAATGTGTGAAAAAAAAAATCTAAAAATAAATAAATAATGGAGCTGGGAACTTGTTCTTTGGTCCACCCATTCCTGGGACGTGGGCCTTGTCTGGTGAAGGCAAGTTATGGTGTTTTGTGCCCCCAACAGAGCCTTCAAGGCAGCGCTGATTAAGGTTAGGGTTAAGGTTAGGGGATAGGGCCTTTCAGGCAGCTCTGCCTTGAAGGCTCCATTGGGGGCACAAAACACCATAACTTGCCTTCCCAGTGGGAGTGATAAACAAAAAATTTCCTTTTTTGAGAGGGAAAAATATAGCCTATATATATATATACATATAAAAAAAGAAAAATCTTTGACCATGTAAATTCCCTTTGACATTACCACTAAGTGAAATTTTTCATAAAAATTCCAAATAATAAATATTACATGCAAATTCCAGGAGCACTTTTACTTCTACCCTAGCGTACATACAGTCTCCATACTCTTGCATTGGAAAAAAAACTATACACCATCACTAACGCCAGGTGAAATTCACCCGAACAACTGCCTGCTGAAAAAAACAGGGATGGTAGCATGGAACCAATTCTACTTTCTATAACGTCATTTAGCAGTTTGAAGGTACTAAAGGACCCAGGCAACTCAGACACCAGCAACACAGTGAAAATCATGAAAACACAATCGGATGGGTGAAATTCACCCAGGGTTAGTGTTCTACGGTAAAAAAAATAATGTATATATAAGAATAATAGTTTAACATGCAGCTGTGGTGAAAACCAACCTACCGACAAACACTAAGTGGCCAATCATTGGTGGTTTCACATTTTTAATATAAAGGTCAAAGGTCAAACTGTACATATGTATTTACAAATACATTTAAACATGAGGTCTGTAAACATTAATCAGATACCATTATCAGGAAGCGTTAGCTCACAGCAGCAAATATAAAGTCTGACTGCTTTGTCCACTGTCTCTCTACTTGTCTTTGAAAAGGGAAGAGAAGAATCCTTTCCCTCCTTCTCCCTTCAATCTCAAAGACTTGCTTCTTTGGAGTCCGCCTGTGTTCTCTTTTTCTCTCTCTGCCCTCCTTCTCTCCTCCTCCCTTTGCTGGACCTGTTGACTGATCACCAGCCGCATGTCCTCCTGCAGCAGGGTGCAAGGTTCAGGAGAGAGAAACAATGGTCTGCTTAATGTACCCTGAGCTACTTGTAACTGTGTTAAGAAGAGATGGTTTAGAAAGCAATGTCCCCACACACAGACTCACCTGCCAGGACTCCAGCTCCTGGGACAGATTCACCTTGTGTTGGATGGTGTTGAGAAGCTGCTGAGTAAGTGTGTCTTTCTCCTGACGCGCGATGACCAGTTCACTTTCTAAAGAGCTGGACAATGAAACGATAATTAGCTAAACATTTATTCGCCATGAGTTCAAATGAACAAATATGTTGTTGTGTAGCATTACCTGTAGCTTGGCTGTCCGGGACTGCTTCTAAACGGCTTGATTTCCACCCGTAAAGACTCCAACTCTTCTCGTTGAGATTGCAACTGCAGTGTGAAATTCAGAAAACGTACGTATTGTGACCGTCCTAACATTTTATTTTTCCTCATTCGAAAACCCACCGATTTCCATCATATCTATACAATGTAAAGATCCCCTCCAGGAATATCTTAAGAAATACAGAAATATTTTGTGTCCGATGTGGGGTTTCCACAGAATAAATTCAATACATTTGTCCAAAAAAAAAAAAACTCCTTCTACATGTACGCTACACGTCTTCAACTCATATCTTAATTGAGCACAGAGATACTGTGAGGATAAATATGGAACAGCCTTCTAGTGTCAAGACCTGCACGCATATAATATTGCAGAATGAAGGGCGACTGAAGTAACATTTTTTAGTTGAGGGGCACTTTAACTGTAGCAAGATGCAAGTTGTTGTATATATACCGATGTAAGCTATACACTCTGATCTTCCTCATTTAAAGTTTTGCCATTGTAATCAATTTAAATAACTTTTCATGCTAAATTGATTGTATGTACTGTATATGTGTGGTTGTCTAAAGTTCAACAGACCTCCTCTTTGAGCACTTGTATCTGTTCATCTCTTGCTTGCAGGACAGTGGAGTGAGCTAGGAGAGCATCTTTAGCCTGTTTCGCAGGAGAGATACACAACAACACAACACACAGATAAGGTAAATAAGGTAAGTGAACAAACAAACAAAAAAACAACAACTTAGGAGTGTTTGTGCTTTTGATCCAAATGTGCCTATACGAAGAGGGTTAGTATGATTGATTTATGAAAGGTTACTACAACAAGACTGACTAACTAACTGAGGCCCATTAACTGTTTGTGCGTGTGTGTGTCTACCTGTGACTGCTGGATTTCACTAAGCAGTGACAAAGGTTGTGTGTAAGTACTGTCCAGAATGCTCTCTTCTCCCAGGTTCAGAGATTTCTGCTGAAGAGAACGATTCAAGGTTCTCAACTCAAACACCACTCCCTGCTCCTGCTCTAGCTACACGTGCACACAGAGACGAACACGCGGTGAGAGAGGCACAAACCGACAGGCACACACATACACACACAGGGCTTAAAAGTTGTAATGTTAGTAACTTCTGTTAGAAATAAGGACACAAGGACATAACATAAGTAATGAGTAACGTATCATGCAGCACAAGGTTAACCCTCTGGCTTCATCTTTAAACTTTCCTAAATATACCAGCCTTTCACCAAACCCCCGATGCTCACCTCCGTTTCTTTCTCCATCAGTTTGGTTTGTAGCTCTGACAGCCTTTCTCTGAGTCTCTCTTTCTCCGTGCGAAGTCTATTGCTGTCCTCCTGTGAGACTTTTAATTGTGCCTCCATGTGTGATAGTCGCTCCAGCAAAACTCTGTTCTGTAGAGGAAGATGGATGAACAGAAAAAAAACTCTGAATAAATCGTACAATGAAAGTGATACAATTTTTGTTTTTGCAGACTATGATTATGAAATAGTTATTACATTGTGCTTTGGCTGAACATTAAAATAAATGTCATTTTAGTTTAGTAATTTTGAATAGAATATTTTAATTAGTGCTCAGCAGCAGAGCTGTCGACTGGAGAGCTAGACATAAGTCAGACAGACTCAAGTCACCAAACCAGGATTTTGAGATTTTATTTGCCAAGGTTTGGACTTGGTCAAAATCCCAAAACAAATACAGCTACAGGAAGGCCTTGGATAGCACACCTGGGATATATTAATTGTAAGGCATAACTGCACCTTAGGATTTAGACTTGGAGGAAGGACCCAAGATTTGACTTGGACTTAGACACAGCTCTACTTTCTCTCAAGTTGTTTTATACTTCGAAACTCTTTGGCCAGGTATGACATTTAAAGCTTTTAGTGTGTGACCTTACTACATCCTGCAGCACTAAAGATGGCATAACATATCCATGGCTGTCAACCTCTGACATCAAATAACTTGTGCAAAACATGAAATAGTGACGGGTAAAGATACCTCTCCTTGTGTGTTCTCTAACTGTGTGAAGTTGATATTTCTGCTAAAAGATGATTCTTCCATGTCTTCTCTGATGGAACGGAGCTCTGTCCTCAAGGAGTGCTCCAGCGTGACAGCCTAGGTGAGAGGATGATGCACAGGTTGAGAAATGCACCTTTTGTTCAATGAGTGAGAAGGGCGAGACACCCTGAGCCTGCTTGTCTGCATTTCTTCACCACACACACACACACACACACACACACACACACACACACACACACACACACACACACACACACACACACACACACACACACACACACACACACACACACACACACACACACACACACACACACACACACACACACACACACACACACACACACACACACACAGAAACGCCCAGCATTACAGCATTGTACCATAATGTTTTCTTTGGTGTGTGTATTAACAGCTAAGTGAGGAGTTGTTAGTTCTAAAAATGAACCAACCTCGGCTAGCTGCTCCACCAGACGCTGGTTGTGATTGGCTAACTGGGTCAGCTGCTCGCTCTCATCCCTTCGCCGGTCCCGCCCCTGGCTGTGATGTCGCTCCAGCTCAGACCTGGATTCGGTTAAATCTGCAGCCAGGTCCGCTTCTCTCTGCCCCGATGCCAGTTCATTCATCTCTAGCCTCCTCTGGAGAACGTGCTTCTCCTGCTGCAAAGCCTGACACATTAAAACACAACATGAAGTGGCTTGTCAGTTGTCAGGTGTGTCAGGAGAGAACACAATGGGATTCAGTTAGACCACAAACAGGTCTCTTCCACAGCAGACAAACACAGAAAACACAACTGATAACATTATTTTCTATTCAAGGGTCCCCAGTAAGACCTGACATTATTGCATCATTGCAAAATGCAGCTTAATGGAATTGAGCCACAATTCATTTTATTATTTACACCTGTGCTTTTCCTTTCACAATGTCTTCTGTTCCTATTAATTCGCATAGATTACCTGAAGTGTAATAAAAAAAATACTTAAAGAGGACAAGCCGTGTTCAAAACAACCTAAATAAAAACACTATCATGGCTGCTACAACTTTTTTTTTTTTTTTTTTTTACTTGTTATTATGATAGAAAAATGTCAGATAGATACAGCCATGAACATCTCTCATCATATTTTCTTTCTTTCTTTCTTTCTTTCTTTCTTTCTTTCTTTCTTTCTTTCTTTCTTTCTTTCTTTCTTTCTTTCTTTCTTTCTTTCTTTCTTTCTTCTTTCTTTCTTTCTTTCTTTCTTTCTTTCTTTCTTTCTTTCTTTCTTTCTTTCTTTCTTTCTTTCTTTCTTTAGTTTGTTAGAATTACACGACTTTACACCTTTATTAGAACTGCCCTGCAGGCCAGAATAAGTTAAAAGTTGTTTGCTTGTTCCTGATAAAGTTTTTCTTATAGTGCTCCTTTAGTTTCCTTTTCAATATATCTTTAATTCACTAGGCAGATTCATCCTCACCTCCACCTCTCTCTCTCTCTGCTCCAGAGAGGTTGCCAGCTCTTCATTCTTCTCCAGTAAAGCCTGTCCCAGCTCGGCGGCTAGAATCAGATCCGTCTCTATCCCTCCTCCGCTCTCGCTGCTGCCGGGAGAGGATGTGGATGAGGGGAGAGCGAAGGAGAGCGAGATTGAGGAGGAAGAGGAGAGGGGGAAGAAGGAGTCCTCCAGGCTGGGCGACGGGAGGCTGTTTTTCCTGGGGGTGAACATTGTTGACAGTTAAGGGCTCCTAGGGGTCACTTGGAAGAAAGCATCATCCCAGGTCCTTTAGGGCTTGTAATCCTCACTCATGAGGACAGCCATTGGTTTCTTCTTTTTCTTTTTGCTTTGTAAAATCAGGAATCCTTTTCTGGTTCTTCTGGTCCAGGAGTGATTGGATGATGAGACTATTTCCCAGTTTTGTAATCCAGTGTATGTCCTTGCCCAATGTGTTAGTCACTGTGGCACAACTGATCCCAATGCTGGTGCGATCCAAATCTTCTCTTTCTCCCGGATAACTCTGCAGGCAAGAAAAGAAAGAAAAAAACTCACAAAACGTATTATTTTACCGTACATGTGAGATTCAGGACATGCCTTATGTGAGTGTCAAACTGGTTGTGTTCTAGTAATATTATCTCACATGGCCTTTTAGGAGGTCTTTTGTCTGACAGGTGCTTTTGTTACTGTGACCGAAATACCAGCTCCACTATTATCTTTGTTCTGCTCCCCTCCCTAAATTCCAAAGGCACTGTGCTCCACTATTTTCTACCAATACAACACAGTCTCAAACGTTCCCAGAATAAATTATCAAGTAATCAATTCCCGTCAAATCATTAAGAAACTTCACTTTGAGACAAGCTCAAATGTGTTGAACGTGAAAGTTTTTTGCACCAAACAAGACATTGCTATCACATATTGTTATTGCTTTTCACTCCAGGATTGTGTTTATATAAATTCTTCGAATATAAAATAAATCTTATAACAATAAAGTTTCCCCCTGATGAGAGGACTGAGTGTAGGCTACATTTAAAACATAGTCTCCTCAGTCTCCCATGACATTTCTGTCTTTAAGCCTGACGTCACCACCTGCCATCTCACTGTTTCCTAGCGCTCACTATGAAACCACCCCTTTATCTGATTGAATACAGATAAAAGTTGGGTAAAGAACGCACCCCTACTTTAACATAATCTGTTTCATCACAAAAGCTAACAGAACTTGTGGTTACCCATGTTTGTTCTGAATTTGGAAGGAACAAAAATAAAGTCTGTCTTACCTGACAGTTCCCATACAACTCACACCAAACAGGTATGGTCTTCCTGTTTGGTGAGTGTACCTGTGTCAGTGAGTGTGTGCATGTGTGTCTGTGTGTGTGCTATTGGGAGTGTTTGCACAAGAGAGGCTCAGCTGGTTTCCTTGGCAGTGGAAACATACAGTATGTAAATACAGCCAGTGACTCCACCTCCAGAGTTTAAACAGGTAAAGAGACCATGAGGGAGGAATACACAGAGACAGAGCACGCAAGATAGCGACGGTGTGTGTGTGTGTGTGTTCCCGGTAAAATAGCAGCTGTTCTGACATCTAGTGGCTGAAAATAAGAAGTGGAAAAACACAGATCAACTCTGAGGAATGTGTTGTCAAAAAATTGTTTGAGCAGGGGAGGTGGGGTATGGGGTTGACACAGGGTGAGAGATGGAGAGAGAGGGGGAGGTCAGGACACAAGCAGGGGTCTGTCTACTCTGTCTCCCTCCTCCTCATCCTGTTTACCTGCTAGGAGTGTTAGAAAGGAGCTCTTGTGTAGGAGGTAGGGGGCAGGGAGAGAAGAAAAGGGGACTGCCATCACTACATCTCCTTCCAGGGGACGGCAAACAGAAGGAAAAGGGAACCAAAAAGCCCTCAAGTAGTTCACCGGGCGTAAAACAGAGCAAATTGGATTGTTGGGAGTGTGCTTGCAGACATGCCTTGCAAACTCTGGCTTGTTCTTTCCTTGTGGCTTTTGCTGCCAACCTCTGAAGCTGGAAGGCCGATGCCTAAACTGTCTGACAAGAAGCTCTGCGCTGACTCAGAATGCAGCCGTAAGTAGCACTACATCAACTCCTTCTTGTACTGCTAGTGTAGCTTACTATTTGGTGATCATGTTTTTTAACTAGGTAGAATGGCATATACATAACTGCGAAATTCCCTTCATGCGGTGCCTCCTGTACTTCCCCAACTCACAATACTCTCCCTCTATACAGATCCTATCTTGATAGCTCGTGCACTGCAGGACTACTACCCCGGAGACTGCAGGTTCATCCCCATCCGACAGGGACAGCTCATCTATGTCTATGCAATGCTAAAGGATAGAGGGAACCTCTTCTGGGCCGGAAGTGTAAGTTTAATAAAAGGAAGAATATTTAAGGTGTAATAATAACTAATACGGCATATCTCTAAACCAAACGACTTTATAGGTCACCACATATGTACAAAATATAGATGTTCATGAATTTTCAACATTAATGCATGTGACTAGATACTGCCAAGGTATAAGAGAAAAAAACACTCTCTTTCTCCACCTCTACCTTTCTAAAACCTGTGTTCCAAAACCCAGATCTTCTCCCTGTTATGATATCATAAAGGGAGAAGCCATGCCCTCTCATTACCAACCTAAGCACTACCTTCACCTGTGATAAGCACACCCCCAGATACCCCTATGGCAGTCCGCCATATTGACTATGGCCAATTAGAGCAGAATGGGCGTTTTGGAAGGCAGGGCTTAGCTAAAACCAGAGCCCAATAAAGAGAAACGTTTCAGACAGAGGCTGAAAAGAGGAGATTCAGCAGTGGCACTGGAAGAAATATAGCTTTTTTTGGAAACTAAACTTTGAAAACTTTGAACGTGAAAATTAGAACAATTTGTGACATCTAAAAAAACCACTTCATGTATCTTTGATGGGAGACATGAAGAAATGCGGTATCAATGTGCAGCATTCACATTCTTCTCTGTTGTAAATCATCTTCTGCAGGTACAAGACTCCTATTACGGACAGCAGGAGGCTCGCATCGGTCACTTCCCCAGCAGCGTAGTGGAAGAGACGCATCCTCTCATGCCAGCGAGCACCGAAGTCAAGACTACTGTAGGTGAACTCACACACAAATGAAAACACCCAGGTGTATTATGTGTTGCTTTCTCCTAATGTTATGTATCTTCTTATTTCCAGAAATGGGACTTCGACTGTAATTGAAAAGAAAAACAACATTCTTGTCAACTGCCATACAAGATCCCTTTTTTTTCATCTGATCTTTCACACATATATATGTAGGTTTGAGTTACCACACTGTTGATTATTCTGCATCTTAGAACAACATCAGCTCTCCAGCAGGATTTCTTTGTTAGGGTTTCAAAGCTCTAAAGAGAGAACCATCGCTTCTTTTCGTTCTCTATTTGTCTGTTTTGTTCTCTGTAATACTCCATCATACTGATTATAGCTGATCTCCCAGCATTACGTTAAATAGTGTGTGTAATTTGTGTATTTTCTCTGATTCACACATATTGTACTGCTTATTTGTTTGGTGATTGTGTGTCACTAAATACATAAGGGTTGACTTGCAACGTCAGCTGATCTATTACAGTAGTGTCTAATGAAATATACTACAAATCATTTAATCTTGTACTTTTTTGAAGATGGACTTCAAAGCAATTGATAAACATAAATTTCTGAAATAATGTATCGGAAGGTTTACTGCCTTAATTTCCCCAATATTTGATAGAGACAATTTGAATAAGAGAAATTACATTTCCAATGCACAAGAAAATAAATTGCAATGTTGAAAATGACATGTCTATCAAACTGAAATAAGGCACCTACCTTGAACATTATTTGACAGAAAAATTAAAATGATTATTACTTAAGTCTAGACCTGACACAAATGAATAAAAAACCTGTATGCATAATCTTGACTGTTATGGTTATAAGTCAAATAAAAGAGCAACTTTGGGGTGCCTTTAGCTCAGTTGGTAAGGCGTCCCCCTCCCGGGCTGGGCCCAGCAGCAGACCCGGGTTCGATTCCCGCCCGCGGTCGTTCTTTGCATGTCGCTCCCCTCTCTGCCCCATTTCACCTCTGTCTCTCTGCACTATCAATAAAGCATAAAAATGCCGAAAAAATATCTTTAAATAAAAGAGCAACTTGTTTCACCAGTTTCTCCCCAGGTGTGGTGAATGTTATGCTAAGGAAACATAAATGCCACAGACTTAAAAGAGCACACAGCAGGCCAATGATATTGAGTTTCAACATTCATTTATTTATAGCTTTCTTTGTTAATGCTGCAATTCCTTCATCTACAAGCACATGCACTCACTGTCACATTCACACACTCACACATACTTTCCTTAGCAGCTCAGAGGCCATGCACCCCAGCGGTAAAGGAGCCCAGTTATAAAAGCTGTCTTTCTCCAAACATTAGTTCCTCCCTCATTTCTTACTTTCTCTTCTGCTCATTCACACTCTTTCTTCCTCTCAACAAATACACATCTGGTCCCAAGTCCTTTGGTGGCTTAAAAAAAAATATTATTAAGTAAACAAACTGATAATGACTGTATATGCCTCCAGAGAAGTCCGCCATCCTCCTCATACATACAGAAACACAGTCAGCATCTTAATCATACCCACTCAGACAGTACCGTGCACTGTGGATACCATTGCATTGAACACGTTTTGTCTGGTATCATCTTATGTTGACAATTTGAGAGGAAGTCTTCACATTTCCACTTATGTAAATTGACTCTTTAGCATTTCTCATTACAACTGCAGTAAGGTAGTTGGTGCTTGATTAACAAAGATTTACAATTTTGTCACTTAACTGCGGGGCCAATACAGAAATGATACAACGTTTAAATGCCTGATGAAGAAAAGGAAATGCCTTTTAAAATTTGAATACATTTACATAAACAGTAGTGTGGATAGTTTTGGCAGAGAGGCATGGTTTAAACTAACTTTAAAGAGTGATTATGTGGGCCTGTGATAAGGAAATTAACTTCAAGGACTCCATTACTAAGCAGATCACCCCGGTATGTTTAAAATAACTTATTTGCAATGTCAAATATAATGTGTTACAAAGGCTCAACCTATTTGCCATTGGTTTCAAAGTGCCATTGTCGTCCAGACACATCAGACCAACATTGTTTTAGGAATTATATAGCCTGCTGGTTAATTAGAAGGTCTAGACATGTACACCCTAACTCCTATGTGTACTGAATTGCCAACAAAACTGTTAAATATAAAAACAGTCAGCACTTGGGGTTAGTATAGTGAAACAGTGTCAGGAGCGACAGACCCGGCTCTACATTTTCTGTTTGGGTGTTCCATCTTCACAGGAAATAGGAACGGTGCGCTCCGAGCCAGAAGATGAACGAGGTGCCGTGATCATGAGCACACCATCAAAGGACAGACTGGAGGTGATGTCAGCACCTGACACGCCAGCAGGAAGCCGGTACTTCCTCACAAACTCTCTTGACACAAAGCCATGGTCGTCCTGGAAACACAAATAGTATGTCAGCAAAGAGATCCATTTTGTTTGTCTATTTTTTTTTGTCTACATATCTCTTGACAGTCCCCACTAACCTGTCTGTCTTCATGCTTGGCATGTATTGTGATGAACTCGTCACTGACACTGACGGACAGCTCATCTGGGGCAAAATGCTTCACATCCAGATAAATGACGTAGCGATCCTTTTCCATGCGCATCTATACAGATATTGCAACTGTTAGGAACAGAAACATATATTTTGCAGCCTGAAGAAAGCTGGGCACATAATTTTTTTTGTTACTGTCACCTCAGTGCAAGACTCATACCACAGAGACTGGTATCAGTGGAAGAGAGTATTTTTCAGTGGCATTTTGACTTCATTTCAGAAAAACTAATCTTACATAATAAAGATTTCTGTGTTTTCTAATGCATCCAATGGCTTGTCTAGTAATTCTACATACTACAGTGCATTTGTTATTGATGCTGATTAAATTATAAGCAGCATCAGAAGAGATATTGGTAACAAAGTTGTGGGTATTTGACATATAGACAAAGTGATTATTTCGAGGAAACAGGTGAATTTTACTTTACCTCACTGTGCCCATTGTCGGACCAGTTGAACCAGCGCATGAACGAAGGACGCATCCATGGGAAGGACCAGGTCAATGGCCAGATTAGTGGCCAATCAGTGAGAGGTTCGGACAAGGAGAGGTCAGAGAGGCGACGTGGGAAGGCCCGGCGGTACCAGGGATACTGGATGGGGATATCCATGAGGAGATTCCAGAGGAGTTGTAAACAAAACAAAGATGGTAGGCGGACTCTTGGTTTGACTCGGTCTGAGGTGGGTGTTGCTGTGCTCTTCTGCCCTGCTTTTAAAGGCCTTTCCCTCCCATCCCAGCCAGGGCCCTGTCTCTGTACACATCCTCTGCGTCCCCCTCCCCTCCCCTCCGTCCCATGCACACTTGCACTTCGACTCTGCCAACAGGCTGATCTTTCTGGTACAATGATGTCAACTGTTTATCCCTCCATTGCCCTCATTGTTTCATTTATCTGACTGGGATGCCTCTCTCTCTCTCTCTCTCTCTCTCTCTCTCTCTCTCTCTGTCTACAACTCTCTGTCGCTGTCTCTCCCTTCATGAGGTGACTCTGGCTCAGAGTACTGCTGATGCCCCTATACTCATTCCCCAGGAAATGCCCCCGTCTGGATCTGTGTGTGTGTGTGTGTGTCTGTGTGTGATCCTGTGTGTGTTTGTTTGAGGAATAGCTGCCAGAGCATTAGCCTGCTGTGCTTTGAGAGCCAGAAGCTTTAGGGTTGTGTGCAGAATGGATGTGAGGTTGAATGGGAACTGATGAGTTTGTATGGGACCGCATTAGGTGACACTCTAAGCGTGTATCATTTTGCTATGAGCTCAGATGTAAAATATGAAGTCCTTTCCAAATGTGCCACAGTTGTGCCAAGCAAGTTTATTTCTGTCTCTGCTTCACCCCCCCAATGTAGTTGTCTCCAATGTAGGGCTGCATATAGGCTATTCATTTGTAAGTGGTAGATTGGGTTATTTCTTCATTCAAAACATACTTTGTCTATGTTTTTAAAAACATTATCATGCTTTTTTCTTTTGATTAAGCTAAACTGCCCTTTTTTGGTGAACTTCGGGGTGTGTCTTATTATATAGGCCTCATCAGAGTCGTTGAAAACTGTTTTTCTCAACAACCTTTCAATGACTTTCGGCCTGATAATAGGGCTTACTGTGTTTTTCTGCATGTGCTGTGATGATGTGTTCCACACTTGCTATCTGCCACGAGTAAATGTGTTTTAGCAACAATTTGGGGAGGATTCAATTCCAATTTACTTGTAGGCCTACCTTTCAAATAGCCGAGGCAGCGGCTATTTATTAAAATTGTAGGCCAAGGCCTAGCTAGCAGAGTTAGGAGAGACTCATGGGGAGAGTAGTAACGCCACTAATTCCACCAATTGGGGATAAGATAGAAGTGATATAATTCAATTATCAGGATACAGAAGCAGACAGATCGTATAGACATAAAATAAAAAGGATTTTGAGGTAAGAAGTATTTTTTTGGTGAGGACTAAATGTAGGCCTAGTTTACTTTTCCTAGGCTACATAAACAGATACAATCATATAACGTAGGCTATTAAATTGCAGTTATTCAGGCAAAATGTGATAGGCAAGATGTTTTACCTGCCAATTTTAAACTACTATAGGCCTACAGCTAGTTAAACAATGTGACAAGGTGGGGCTGTAACATATGGGCTGTAACACATCCCCTTAACCACCAAGCCTGGAGCCTACTCCAGGCTTAACAATGTTCATCTGTCACTTTTGCAACTGTGAATAGAAAACAAACAAACAAACAAACAAACGCACACGCACACACACGCACACACACACACACACACACACACACACACACACACACACACACACACACACACACAGGCCTAAACATAGCCTACTTCCATTGTCTTTTATTTTTTATCTAGCCGACATGTTCTTTAGGCACATATAGAACAAACATACAAACAAAAGTGGGTAGTTTATATGAAAGCTTTTCAACTCTAGCTATACAATTCAGCGAGTTACATGCGGTTACATGTTGAAGCAAAAAGTGTTATAACGGTACCCGGAAGCTGTCTGTTAATGGTCGTTACCATGGTGACGTTTCGTTTCTTTTCCCAGTCGCTCTGTAGTAGTTTGTTGTTGGATATAGCTGTTAGCTGACAGCTGCTAGAAGTTTACGCCATGACCGCACAAATAGACTTACCGGCCTCATATTACGGTAAACTCGATAAAAGAAACCCAGTTATTTCGGCCTTTGAACGAGACATTAATTCGTTTACAACGCTGGTGAGACGAGTCGCTTCTTCGACGAGCAAAGGCGTCTCTTATGCCAAAGGGTGAGGTTTAAGCTAATTGAGCTGGCTCTTAATGCATGGTATTCCCTAAAAAGCAAAACTTTGATGTGAAACAGCTAGCTATGTTATTCCAATAGCAGCTGTAAACTTACATCTCACACACACACACACACACACACACACACACACACACACACACACACACACACACACACACACACACACACACACGCACGTACGCACGCACGCACGCACACACACACACACACACACACACACACACACACACACACACACACACACACACACAAACAAAAGAGTTGTGGTAGGCTATATTTAGCAATATGTCTGGGCGTTTATTAGTTTTAGCAAACTAAGCATAAGAACAGACAGAAAGTAGACCTACCAGCAGGGTTTCGGCAGATCCTTCTTCTTTCAAGGCACTTAATTAACTTATTTAAACATAAGGTTTTTAATGTCTTGAATCAATCTTTCAAAAGTCTTAAAAATGCTAAGACAAAAAAAAAGACTAACCTGCCTTAATATAACTTGTTGGAACTTTGTGCAGGTGCATAGCTAACATTAATTCTGGGCCACCAGAAAATGGTTTTGCTGTGGGCCTTAATTTTTAGTAGAATAACCAGGGAGATCTCACCTTTAACTCCTTGCTTTCCATCAGCACGATGACCTTATCAGGGGGTTTGTTTGCATGCTTGGTCAAATGTGCAAGCAGAAAAGCAAAAGTGCTTGCTGTCTGTTTCATATTCAGAGTGCCATATAGATAGATATACAGTACAACCTATGAATCAGGTGCTCAAACTTTGGAATAGATTTTACATAAGGCAACAAACAAAGTTAATCAACCATGTTTTAGTGTCCTGTTACCAGTTTTGTAACATGATCAATTCTAACATAAGCTTTTTCTAAAATTTGATTTTCATTTTAAAGGGTCAAACACCTGGTTGAGATATGGAAAAAGTACAAACATCGACTACCTGCGAAGCTGTACCAGGAACGCATGTTGCAGATGTCAGATTTTCTCTTTGGGATAAAGGTAATTCACTGCAGCCACTGAAGCTATGAAGCTGTGGTTGATAGCTTTTCTATCAGCATTTCATCTAAAACTAATTAAATCCCTGCCTTATAATTACCTTTTTTTTATATATCAGTCAACATAATTAGGGTGGTAAAAAAAAAACTTAATCTATGTGTGTTTTGAGTACTGCTTTGCTTAGTATGCTTACTAGAAAATTAATTGAAGCTTTATACCAAATGCTCCAGACTCATAACTCATGGTAATTTATTGTCATGGTTTTGTCATTCTGTTCCACATTTCCAGCCCCGTTTCCCTATCTTCAGCCCCCTTAAACTGCCATATCTTATCCATCCAGCAGATGCCCTCAGACTTTCGCTTCTTTACCTATCTCCTGCCTTCTTCCCATTTCACTTATCAGCCACACACTGTATAAACTGGACCCTGCCCTTTGTTCCCTGTTAGCTCCTTAGCATGGTTAGTTTTGCATTTTGGACCATAAAGTTGTCTTCATAATGGTTCAGCTTCCAGTGTTCCTGCATGTTTCCCGGTCTTTATTTCTGATGATGTTCATCAAAAATCTGACAGCAGCCAATATACAGTCAAGTGCGAAAGTTTGTGAACCCCTTGAGCCTTTTGGAATTTTATTTATTTTAACCATTATTAATTCATTTTTATCAATACCAGTATTTTTTATATGAAATAACAGATGTTTGTTTATCAATTCAACATTTTTATTTTCCAGAAATCAATTGTTAAAACAGATAAAACAAATTATTTGACGAATGTTGTATGTGCAAAAGTTTGTGAACCCTGAGCTGCATTGCTTAAATCGAGCAAGGTAAACACAATCAGGTTGGCCAAATTGGTTGATGAAATAGACCAATGTAATGAGAGATCTTTAGGAAAGAAATTGGGTGGCACTAGATAAAACAGAGATAAAACCAGGTCAGTTTAGGCTCACCAAAGTGAACCCATACAGGTCAGACATGCTAAAAGGGAAACAAATCTCAGAGGATCTCAGGAATAGAGTTTTGATGTTACACATTTGTCTGGGGACAGTTATAAATTCATAAAAAAAAATTTGAGCTCAATCGGTCCACCGTGAGGCAAATCATCTACAAATGGAGAGCTTTAAGAGTGACTTAACATCTGCCTAGAAGTGGACTTCCTTCAAAAATATCCTCAAGCGCCACAAGAAAAGTGATTTTTCAGGTAAAAGCCAACCCAAACATTACACCTGGAGATTTGCAGACAATTTGAAACCACCATTATTCACTTGGGAGAAGGTTCTCTAGGTGGTAGGCAGAATTGCGTTTTTGCCCAAACATGGCGGTTTTGGTTATGACCAAACAGTTCAATTTTTGACTAATCTGTCCACAGAATAAGACTTCAGGTATCTCCAGGTGCTCTCTGGCAAAGTTGTGACAAGCAGTTTTGTTCTTTTTTGAGAGCAGAGGCTTCTTCAGCAACCATCCCATGAAAGCCATGTTGACTGAGTTTTCTTCTTATTGTGGAACCATGCACATCTGTCCCAGATGCTGCAAGAGAGGTCTGCAAATCACCAGATGTAATGTTTGGGTTGGCTTTTAACTGAAAAATCACTTATCTTGTGGCGCTTGTGGATATTTTTGAAGGAAGTCCACTTCTAGGCAGATGTTCAGTCACTCTTAAAGCTCTTCATTTGTAGATGATTTGCCTCACGGTGGACCGATGGAGCTCAAACTTTTTTTAAAATAATTTATAGCTGTCCCCAGACAAATGTGCAGCATCACAACTCTATTCCTGAGATCCTCTGAGATTGTTTCCCCTTTTAGCATGTCTGACCTGTATGGGTTCACTTTGGTGAGCCTAAACTGACCTGGTTTTATCTCTGTTGTATCTAGTGCCGCCCAATTTCTTCCCTAAAGATCTCTCACTACATTGGTCCATTTCATGACTCAATTTGGCCCATCTGATTGTGTTTACCTGCTCCATTTAAGCAATGCAGCTCAGGGTTCACAAACTTTTGCACATACAACATTCGTCAAATAATTTGTTTTATCTGTTTTAACAATTGATTTCTGGAAAAGAAAAATTTTGAATTGATAAACAAACATCTGTTATTTCATATAAAAAATACTGGTATTGATAAAAATGAATTAATGATGGTTACAATAAATAAAATTCCAAAATGTTCAAGGGGTTCACAAACTTTCGCACTTGACTGTACAATTACCATTCAGACTTACTTCCCTCTCCTCTGCATCTGTAGTTGTACCAGTTGGCTCTTTGGCAGGGCTACAGTCTACACCTGCTGCAGTTCATCTCAGTTAAGATAACTGACATCACTGATGTGGACCACTTCATGGTCTGCTTCTTCCCTGAAGGTTTTGATACAGACCAAGATACCTTTGCCATGAAGGTACACTGTGCTATATGAATGTATGCTGTTTGTCTCTGTATCGTAATATGTTTGTCTGTTCACACTGAAGTAGAAAGTGTGCAATGCTAGAACTGTATATGGATAACAGTAAATTGATCATTTACCTGACCACTGATGTGTTTACAGTAAATGTCTTGCATGTATGTGTTTGTGTGTGTAGATCCGTGCAATGCAGGGCTGTGCCCTGTGTATATTTGAGCAGGAGAAAAGGCACAGCGTCTTGAGCCAAAAGGGACTCTGTAAATTGCTCCGTGTTCTCAACTTCATTAGGATCATGATGCAGGCCTTTCAGCAACATGAACACTTCTACTGGCAAATATATAATGGTATTTTGTATAACAGTGTTATAACAGTGTGTATCAAATGTAGACAGAAATCCATACTTTATCTGCTCCTTTCTCATGATTTCCAGGTTCATTACACATCTTCACCATCTGCCGTTACCTGATGACAATGAATTGTAGTGCACAGGTACTTATCAAAGATTGTTTTTGCCTTCCTAAAAAGACTCCACTGGGAGATATGCAAAACCATATCTTTTCAGACTGGTAAATGTAGTTTGTGTTCATTGTGACTAAAAACACAATATGGTGTGTCAAAACGTTTTATATAATTCATTGTGTTCTGCGCACTGGGTTTCTCGTTTTGAATAAGAGACACCATGCAGCTCTTCAAATTAAGCTGTACTTTGACCAAATGAATAATGTGACACAAACAAATATAAGTGTGATTTATAATGTAGCTATAATTATGTGTGTTATGATCCTTTATTACCACTTTTTATATGTCTATAGGCACTAGAGTACCTTCTGTGGGCAAGCATCAGTTTAGAGCTCTCCATCCCTCTGATGACTTCTGAGTACCTGTCATGGATTACCACGCTCTACTGTGCTGTCTGCCACTGTTACTATGACAACCATGCTGCGGTACAGGCAGAGGTGAAAGACACACGTCATCCTGACATCTACAAACACAACGTCATTGCTATGTCAATGGATAAGTTAAATACACCAACTGTCACTTGTTGTTGATCGGTTTTCTGTTCACCAGCCTGCCGGTATGGTGTTAAACTGCTATAGACAAGATTAGCACTATATAGTGAAGTTTTGCTTTGATGTTTATCTATCTGAGTTATCAAGATATCACTGTTCCAAACACAGGTTAAATAATGTATTCCACTTTTATGGACTTGTGTGGACATGATGAAGTCACATACAATACTGAATACTGAATTATTCTGAAAAGTCCTGCCAGATTAATTGTTTCGTTGTTTTTGGGTGTCTTCAAATGCTTTCAGGAATTCGCCAGGAGAGCCCTTGGAAAAATCAGTGAGCTGGCAAAGATGGAGGAGCAGAATGAAGTTCCGTCCACCAGAGAGACCCGGAGAGCTTACAAAGAAGCCTCTATCAAGGCAGGAGACTCTCATGGAAATATACTCTTCATACTGTTTGTTACTTTGCTAAAATGTTAGATAATAGAGCAGAGATCATAGACAATCCTTGGGGACAACTGCAGATGGCATTTCCACATTCCCTCTTTCTCAACTCATGCCTTATAATCATACAGTGCCACTGCATTCATAACATCTCTCAGCATGTTGGACAACAGTAATGGTACTAAATAAATAGCCTCCATTGTATGTATGAACACATGAATACATTACAAATGATTGCCTTCTGAGGATGTATGTATTTTTATTGTGACTTTCAGCTGGCTGCCATGATGTTCAAGCGGGCGGTGTTTGAGACTAGAAAGAGACACAAACTCGGGTTCAGAAACAAAACCAAAAGCACCCTGAAGGACATCCCCAATGTAATAATTATTATCGTTTAAAGATAATATTTTGTGTCAAAGACCGAACACATCTACTTGTTTCAAACCTTACTTTACCGGACTAAGTATATTATTATATACTGTATATTTCATATATATATATTTAGTTGGACTTTTTAGTTTCAATTACATTTACAAGATGTGTTTATTTCCCACCCGTTGCACACGTAGACCAAGCAGTCTATCCTAGAGATCTATGTTTCATTGCTGTACATCAGTATACCTCATAACAGGCTGTTTGCTGACGCGGTCAACTCATTTGTATTGAGTTAATATTACATATAATTTTAAACCTGTCTGTATCTATACTGTAGGGACCATGGCCTCGAACTACAACGGAGCGCATACTAATGGGGCTGTTTGACAGCAGCGCGGCACAGTTCTCGGGCATCTTGGAAGCACTTTGGGACAGCAACAGACGCCCACTGCATACAAGAGTTCCAGATGACCCAGAGTTGCAGGAGGTCATCCTGGAACTCCTATCTGCTGGCATTAGTATACTATCTGGTTAGTTATTGAAACACACATATTTTCGACAATTAAGAGAAAATAAAAGGATCTGAAAATGCTTTAAAATGCTTAAATTGCTGAGAAAAGTGCTTGTATGTTCCTGTGTTTGAAGGAGTCACGACAACTAATGAGTCTCTCAGTGCACTGTCACCAACATCCACTCTTATTGATTTAGCTATATCAGGTAAGCCACTGTCTTCTTTGTCCTTTTTTTTTTCTTCACTTAAAATCAACGTTTACAGCACTTTATTGTTGGCCCGAGTTGTTTGTTTTGTGCATTGGTTTGGAAATCTGTGTGAAGTAATTATATGTTTTGCCTTGACAGGCGAAAACCAAGTATCCATTATGTCTGCGGTGAGGTTCATTAAGCTGTTGTTTCAGTACAAGCAGCCAGATGCATACAGTGAACTTGCCAGAGGGATGCTGCAGGTTTTGTCTGTGAGTAGCAAACAAGCATCTACAGCATTTCTCCTAAGTCTTTTGTATTCTTGTGTTTTCAATTAGAGTTTTAGTGCATACTGTGTCTCTAAGTGATCTTGAGTGTCTCTTTGTGTCAGGGTGTTGAAGGTCAATCATTCAGGAGGGCAGAGCTGGAGCTTGCTTTACTTGAGAGTTACAACAGTCTGCTGTCTTCCCATAAGAGCTGTCATAAAGAGGACAACATGATTGATGGTATTGCTGAAATTATTTAAGCTGACACGCTTTGAGATGTTTTTCATTCTCATAACTTAGCACTTATTAGGTATTAATAAGGCATCCGACACTGGGCCTAAATTGCTTGATTACAAAATATCCAACTGTAACACCAGCAGTTATGTCTGCATTATGATGTGGTTATGTTGCTTGATGTCTCCAACAGACAAACACAAATCTGTGTTCTCAATGAGTGATGACTTCATTGTCCTGGTGGACTCCCTACACAAGTCAGTCTGTGGCTCAGCTCTTGTAAGTTTAAATGTTGTGTATGTGTTTGTGTTGATCTGCCGTGGATAAGTGTTCATATTAAAGTTTGAGGTACAGTTTAGAGTGTGTATATATTGTGTGTTTGTGTAGGAGGTGCAGCCAGACGGGGACCTGGTTTTGGACCTTGTGTTATTTCTGTGGGGTAAAGTGAAGGTGGTGATGCAGATGGATCAGATGCACCACAAAAAGATTTCACACTACCTTGAGAAGGTAGATGATCATGACAAGGTATGTATTTAAAAACCTAAGCACTACTGAAAAGTTTACTTTAATTAATAGCAATAACATTATTCTCAAATACAAAGCTGGTACTTTTATCCTCCATATTTAGATATTTAGAGTTCAGGACTGAGGGAACTGTAACATTCATTTGGCAAGGCTTATTCATTCATTAACTTTTATTACTTAAAACTTTAAAAGTATGTTTAATGTAGATGTACTACTTATTTTTGTTCATGTGTATGTGGTCTTATTTCTGATATGTTTGCAGTGGCTGTGTTGTCTGTCTGTGCTGTGTGAGGTGGCCCTTGTCTGTGACCTGGCAACTGTTGACTGCATAATGACGGGAGAGATGATCCACACATTGGCAATACTTCTAGAAAGTGCAGCAGAACCCAGTGATCAAACCCAAAGTCCCGGTGAGGAATTAGTTTCCTCAGTTTCAGTTTCAGTTTCAGTCTGTAGGACAGCTGAAAGTGTGTGTATTTTGTACTTGATCTTGTGGTGTTTTAACGAATATACATTATTATTATTCTCACATCTTCTGTCTTGCAGCTCGTGAAGTAGACGTTGATTGTGTGAAGCCAAGCTCTTTCTCTCTTCTTGAGGTGTGTGACAAATTACACATATAGGGGTTGATCTACTAAGATCCAAAATAAAGAGTGCTAAAATGAGTTAACATTAAAAAAAAATTACTTTTAGTTTGCGGGCGTTTTGCGTGTGATCAACTCAGAGTAACTGCGCAAATGCCAAAGGGTGCAAACATGCTGGAGGCAGTAGATTTAAATTAAGGTATCGCGTGTATAACTGGTTTCTGCGTTTGGACAGAGAGCAGAGTGACAGCAAGCACAAAGAAAAATTTGATGGAATGGAATTAGATGCGTGATTGGAAGAGAAAAACACACACATTGTTGAGCTACAGCAAAGAATCAAATAAATGTGATCCAAACCTTAAACAAACTGAAAAAAAACGTTATCTGATGTCTTTTATGTCTTCTCACCAGCCGTCTGTACACAACAGTTTAACACCTTCTTTTCAAACGTATTTAATATAGATGCAATCACAACGACCACAATTATTTTCAGGATTTGTAAATCACAGTGTGTGTGTGCCAAATTAACCTATTTGCATCTACTCCTCCCATATTTTGCACACTCAGGAAGAAACGCCTGATGTTGCATATTCATTATTGTAAATGTTCTAAATGGACACCGCGTGTTATTTGACACGCAATCGTCAGTGAGTTATCGTTAGTAAATCGTTAATGTTTTTTCGCGGGTGAAATCGCAAACATTTTGTAGATACCCCATAGTGCCAATTTGCAATATTCTGTCGCAAGTTTTTGAAAAATATGTTGTGCAATGTGTGTGCGCTTACAGAGTTCAGGCACAGATAAGCTTCAGAAGGTGTGTGAGGTGGTCAAGAGGGGTCTTGAAGCTCTGTCGAAGGGTGTAGTTACACCGTTTCCCCTAGATTGCTCAGCGATCACTGACTCTGCATTCATGCAGGTAGGTAGTACACCTGTCTAAACCTGTGTAAACCTATAAAAAAGATTGACAGATCTATTTTTGTGGTAGAAGATAGGAAGGCATCCACAAAGATAACATGGTAAGATTGATGGAATAATGTAGCTAAAACCCTGTTTCTTTTCATCATCTGATAGAAATTCAGCCCTATTCCTCCACCGAGTCCCTCCTCAAGTTCTTCGACTTCATCAGGAGAGACAAATGAAGAAGTGAACGAAATAAGGAAAAAGGAAAAAGAAGAAGCGGAAACTGAGGCAGAATCAGATATTAAAGGCTCCCGAAACACTCAGTACCTGCTGGCAACAGACCTTCATCTTGAGCTTCACATCATTCACCACAGGGCTTCCCTCAAGTTACTGCAGCTAAATGCAGGTCTGACTCACTGCCACATTGAAAAATGTCTTCATTTGTGATTTTCAAGAATGAATTAGCCTTTTGCTACATTTAGTTTGTACTTCATTTGTCTGATTTACAAACAGAAGTTGAAATCTCTGACAAAAAAATCATGATTAGTTAGTTTTAAATGTTTAAATTAGATTTAAAAATAATATTTATATCTGCCCAGGAATCACAAGTTATTGTAGATTGTAATGGTTCTACATATGGCGGTTGGTCCTGAGATTTTGTTGCATGTGTTTAGTTGCAGAGTCTGATCTGTTGGATCGGATCAAGAAGAACAAGGTGTCCAAAGCACTTTTCCTGATGGAGAAAGCCTTGCTGGTTTACAACAACACGGAGCCAAATAACAGCAACAAAACCAAGATTCTGCTAGAGGTTACACATGCTTTAACATTCAAACTTTATAGGACACACTGCTAAATATGAATGTAATATAGAATACCTGATACATTCAACACAATAATGTGTATGTTTATCTGGAAATGTGTACATGTATATTTGTGTGAAATGAGAAGCACAATAGTTGTGCTTTACTTTTAAATACAATATGATTGGACAATTAAAAGTACTTTAATACCTATACAGAGCCAAGGCTTGAAGCTGGGGTATATGATTTCTGATTGGTCAAAGTTAACATGAGCTGTACACTTTGACCAATCAGAGCGAGGCTCCGATTCTCTGTTGTTATTGGCTGTTGGGACTGTCCATTCACTTTGGCACAACTTTGTTGGTGTAGAGCGTGTCAGGGAGGGACCATAGGGGAGGGACCAAAGAGAACAGGTGGAGCGGTTGAGGTATTTGAATTTGAATCTCTATCCCAACTGCCATTTTCTCCCCAAATCCTCCACCCCAGCTTTAACTACAAAAATACCCAATTTTTGTTGTTGGTATCTCTAGTAATATCTCTGACTGAATGCATTTTAAACAGTAATACCAACTAACTAAGCAATTGTCATAATTTAAACCTTTTACCTTGGACCTCAATGGCACCTTTCATTTCTGTACTGACTCTTATAAGTAGCATATTTAATTTATGTATGTATTTGTTTGTTTCAGGACAATGCACATTAATGAACATGTACAGCAGTACACGTAAAAATGCCAAATTGTAGCCCGGGGGCTAATTTCCATCTGTAGTCCATTAGGCAGGTTGATGTGACAATAAAAATGACAAAGATATACAATAGAAACATTTTCTATACAAATACTGAGAAACAGAAAGAAAGAAAAGTAAAACAGGATCATTCATTAGTAGGATTAGTAGGTTAAACAAATACACAATTAATACATAACTAATAAGGTACAGCATACATTTAGAGGTGGTTGCACCTTTGGTTAGTTCTTAGCCATACCTTTACTTGGCTCTTAAAGGTGGCCAGAGTGGGACGTTCCCTTAAAGTTGGGGGTAGTGTGTTCCATAATGCACTACCTCTTATAGATAGTGCATTACTATTTACTGACGACTGGTAATTGAATTGAACTTTCATTAAGTGTAATGAATATTTTACAGTTTTTTGTCTGTGTGCTCGTGCAAGGAGGCCTCCACGCTGATAGAAAAAGCTGGGCTGGAGGAGAGAAAACTGTATATCTCCACCGTCTCCAAGTCTCCACCTGAAAATAAAGAAAAAAGGATGATGGAGCATGAAGAAAACCCTCCACCTACCCCTGTCCTCCTCTCACGCACGGACCACACCTTCACTTTTTCCCCAGCACCTTATAAATTGGACGAACAAGTGAGATTTTCTTCCAATTATGCGGTTAATTTACTAATCAAACAAGTAGTGAATAATCCAATGCAACTTCTATACTTAGTTTTCATCTTTCATCTTTATCTTTCTACTTTTGTTTCCAGGTGTTCTGGTACATGCTCTGCGGCCGTGCAGCTGAGGGCATTAACTGCAAAGTCCGCCTTGGAGACTGCAACCTGCCAGGAACTGGAAATATGGTACAATTGATCTCTTTCACAGAAGAGGGTCAGATCTAGTCAAATATATTTATCTACATTCTTTCTACCCATCTAATATGACAGATTATGTGCCCAAAATAGTGGGTCTGACTCACATATAGGCTGTATGGTCTGACTGTGTGTTTAAAGGTACCAGCAGTATTCGGTAAGTGCGTGCTGAAGGTGGAGGGGCTGGAGGCGAACCAGAAGTATGTGTTTGCTGTAGCAGCCTTCAACAGGGAGGGCAAGCTACTGGGCAACACTATCGGGGGTACAACATTCCCACTGCTGGCATCCATTCCGGTACCACTGCTCTCCACATGGGCTCACCTGGCACAGGTACAATCCAAACTATTGAAAACTAAAAATACTGTAAGTAGAAACTCATCATAAGCTTGGTTGATGTGCTTTTCCTAGTACAAACACATATGTCTGGACTGCCTTATTTGGGTGTTGGGGGAGATGTAGAGCCTTTGGGCACTACAAAGATTAACACAGACTCACACTTCATTGTTTGTTTTGACTAGTGCTAAACTGATTGACAGATTCATACTGATGCCCACAGAACCAAAGGTAAAGCAGGAGTATACTTGTAGCTTTTTCAACTCCTTCCACAGGTGGCCTTTCAAACAGGACAGTATGCCATAGCAAAAAGTGCTTGCATGGAGCTGTGGGGCCACTATACCTACTCCGACCCAGGGTCCCACAGCACAGAGGATCGGCTTGCCAAGACAGGGTGAGGAGGAAAACACATACGCATACCAAACCGTTCAAGGACATGAGTTTGCATTGTTTTGCATTTGCTTCTCTCCGATTTATTCTATCCCCAATTTCGTTGCACTTTGTGCAATGACAATAAAGAGATTCTGATTCTGATTCTGACCATGCTGAAGGCTGCGTGTCCAGACCCTGCAACGCTCCTCTCCCCACCTGTGTCAGTTGTTCCTCACTTCCATCTTCATTGAGACAGAGATCAACATTAGTCAGGGGTCACTATACTGTGACTCAATCACTGACAATGGACCATTTATCTGGGAACAGGTAATAATGACTTTAACTTATAAGAAGGAACAGTTTGTAAATTGTTAGAAGCATAAAAGTGTCAAGTTTGTGTCTATTTTTGCTTGTATGGATTTGAACAAAAATTATATATTTAAATTGTCAGGGACGTAAATAAATGATATATGTGTCTATGCAGGAAGCTAGGCTGGCAGAGTGCGAGCGAATGCTTGTGGCCATGGACCTTGCCATGTGGTTGAATGATGGTACTTCTGCTGTGCAAGCGGTAGTCAGCTGTTTTGGTCTCTTGACACCTCTAATCTTCCATCAGATCCCTTGCGACCCTTTGGTACAGGTATGAATAACCTCCTCCAATCAACTCATAACATTCTTTCCTACATCGGCAAACTTTACAATGAAATATAATATTAACTGTAAATCATTCTGACACATTCTGTGTTCTGATGTTCAGGTGCTCAGGAAGTGCTTGATAGTTTTGGAGGAGAATTCAGATCTTCTCAAGCAAAGGTGGACCGGATACACCTCAGAATCATTCATGCACATGATAGCCTGCATCACCTACTACCTGTCCAAGGTTTGTCTGCATGTGTATACTGTATGCACAGTTTATACTGTATGTGCATGCAGTGCACTCAATAGAAGTTTTAGTATTGTGTGTGAGAGCTGCATGCTTGAATCTACCATTACCTCTTAACTTTTGGAAATTTTTGCAAAATATGCTTCCAAAGCATACTGTGATGTTAAGTGCAATTATGTTTAAAAACAGGTATAATTCAATTAACATACTCTCTCTGTATTTTCACTTGTATGAACTGTATAACCACCTTTTATAGAACATTTAAAAGCATACATTTAGCATATTAACTTTCTTTCAATTGTTTTGACTGATAAGTGTACTGGAACTATTGTTGTTTTTGTCAACAAAATGTATGACTAAATATCGTCGTCAACTAACCTTTTTCACGTGACAGTGACGAGACTAGACGAAAATAGTCACAGATAATATTGACTAAGGGTGTATTCACACATGCTGTGTTTAGTTCGGTTGAAACGAACTCAGGTGCACTTCCACCTTCGGTGCGCATCTTTCAGACAGGTGTGAATACAGCAATCGCACTCGGGGGCGGACCAAACAAACGCTCCGAGACCCAGCTGAAGAGGTAGTCTCGATGCGCTTCAAAACGCACTCTGCTGCAGTTCGTTTGTGGTGTGAATTTGGCCGGACTCGATCCGACCCAATTGCAGGAAGCACTGCGCCTTTTCTTTCTTTTCTTTTTTAATAAATCGCCATCAGCTTCACATTATGGGAAAGTGTTGTTGTCGCCATTGTTAGGAAGATTAGTTGTGGTTTGACCGGGAGCCCCGAGCGAAAATATTACATTTGATAATGATGCGTGCGGATCAGCGATCAGATGGAGAGGAGCGTCTCCCGTAGCCTACAGTGCCAACAGGTTCACGCTGCGCTTTGCATGAAGTGTGTGTTTTTATTGTTCTTCCCAACGGGACCGTCAATACTGTCCCCGTGTCAGTTTGGTGCTGAACTGCGCCGAACTGACACCCAGCTGATACACAGCTTAATCAGCTGTGTTTCAGTTTGAGCCTATTCTTCACGCGAGTCGCGCGTCCAGCAGCAAAAATACAGTAAAGATTATGTTTCACATCGTAGGCTAGAAGCCACATAACGTGGCATTGTCATAGGGCTACATATTATAAACATATGAAACAACAATAATTAGATTTTTTTCTTCTTTATTTATAGGCTAGATGTAGGCATTTTTATTATTTTTAACTCCATATTATATCAATGATAAATTCGCAGTTTTTACTTCGTTCTTCCTGCTTCTCTCCACCCCAGAATGTCTGTCCAATGAATGAATGACCTTAGATCACGTGTGGTTTTGCTTCGTAATGCTGGTTCACTTGCAAAAGGGGCAATATGAAAGTGGACCACACCAAACAAAAAAATCCAAATTCTATTTGGTCTGGACCAAAGCAAGTGAACTAACGGACTTTCCATGTGTGAATACACCCTAAGAGAAGACTAAAAAGCTCAAGACATTTAGTCGACTGAAACTTGACTAGACTTAAAAGAGTTTAAACGTGACTAAGACAAATAAAAACTCAAATTAAAGTTTGACAAAAAGACTAGACTAAAACTAAAATTAAAACAGGCCGCCAAAAACAACACTACTCCTGTGTTCCCTGCTCTCCTGATACATGCAAAGTCATGTTGAAAAAGTATTCCTTGTTTTCTGAACGAGTAGTAGCCCTGTTTGTGGACGTCTATCCATCAAAACTATGACGTAGGTCCTTAGCAACGGTCATTATACCCCTGTTATTGTAGCTCTAGCATTCAAGCACATTGTTTCTCTTAATTAAACTTGAATGTAATGTACATTTTTTTCTGGCATTGTCATTTGAAGCTATTTTATTTAGGCCTATTTATTTTATATAAATGTACGTCATTAGACAGGAGATTTTGAAACACAAAGAGAAGCTGTCCGAGCTCCACCAGACTGCTGTTCAGGTTGAGGAATCCGGCATTCTTACATGTTTGGTAGCTCAAATAAATATGATGTAAATTCAATCAGAGCGTCTTCCGTGTCTGGTATTGCATGTATTCTTGAGTCTATAAGGTAACAATAATATAATAAGATAAGATAACCTTGTTTGACTTGTGAAATGGGGGACTTAAAGAACATTTTGATTTTGGCTGTACTATACTAGGTAATTGTACTATATTAACTGGGTATAATTGCATTACTAAAAAGACTAAAATACAAAAGTCATTGACTAAGACTAGACTTAAATGTCATCAGCTTTTGTTGACTAAGACTAGACGAAAATAGTCCCAGATCATTCTGACTAAGAGCAGACTAAAAAGCTCAAGACTTTTAGTCAACTGAAACTTGACTAGACTAAAAAGAGTTTAAACGTGACTAAGACTAATAAAAACTAAAATGACAATTTGACACAAAGACTAGACTAAAACTAAACTTAAAACAGGCCGCCAAAAACAAAAAAACAAAAAAACCATAGTTCCAGTCTGGAACTATGATTTTTTTTGTTTTTTTGTTTTTACATAGCCTATTTAATATTGAGCATGAGCTCATGCACTTATTCACAGTGACTTACAATTCCAATACATCCCAAATCATAACCAATCAGGAGCCTTCCATAAAACCATTTCTCATCCTCAATTTTTTCCTGACCAGGCCTTACGTGTGCTCAGGGAGCATCAGATGGCTTCTGTGGTGATGGACTGTGGTCGCAGGCTACTCCAAGAGGTTTATGAGGTATCAGGAACAGTGGAAATGTATTTGAAAGATTCGTCCTCACCGTTAGAGCTATGCTGCATCATGAGCAAAAGACAAATATATTTTTAGTCATGTTTTGATATTATATAATTTTGAATATTCACCAACTGAAGAATGTTTTTCTTTAACATGCAAGTGTTTGTGTAGTCCAAGACAGATCATGCTACAGTCAAGGGTGAACGGAAGCCAAATCTTCAGCTTAAGGCACTGAATTGCCAGAACAAGAAGGAAATCATAACTGAAGTTCTCACGGCAGACAATGGTAACACAGAAACACAAACACACACACACACAAATTTACACCAGACTTTGATTGTTTGATTATTTAAAGAATATGTTGAAAATAAGATGGTGTGTATGGCAAGAAGTTTGTTATTCAATTTATAGCCATGTTTTTTGAAAATATGCAAGGATGGCTTTTATTTCAAAATGTTTAGGCAACAGCAATACACAACCAATGAAACTAGTCATTAGTAGTACAAGTTAGCAAGTATAATCTTTTATAATGTTCTTGTGGGTACGCCTCAGGATCACCAGAGCTGTCATATTGCACATCTATTTAGAAAGACTACATTTAAAATCATAAAAATGTACACTCAGCTGTTTTTTTCTCAGCTCCACATTGTATACTGTCTTTTCTCTACAGAGATTTCACGCCCACTGACTTGCACTGATGATCCAACCATATTGTATGATCTGATCTTCAACAACACATTAAAGGATGCCTATCAAGAGGGTAAGTGACACTTGAAATGTCACACTTAAAAATGTAAAACCTAGAATAAATAATAATACTTTTGTATTTACACCTGTGTTTTTGTGTGTGTGTTCTTGATAGTGATGAAGCAGAGACGCAAGCCATATTTTATTGAGTTTGCGGCACTACTTCTCCAGAGAACCATGGAAGAAGGCCACCCAGACCTTGTGTTAAAGTGGGGACAAAGCATAATGGAATTTCTTTCAAGGTGCTCTTCTACTATGTATCCCCTTGATTAATTGAAATTGTAAAAGTAAAGATTCAGCTTTAATTTAATTCCTCAGCAACACACCTGCCAAGTGTGACGTAGATCACATGAACAGTTAGCGGAAAATCTGGCGACAGACTGACCCAGACAAACAGAAAAACACACATACACACAGAGACTTATTTTTTTTATAATTTTATTGTAGCAGGTTTGCCTAAAGCGATAAAGGCCTCACTCAATGTGAATGTTGCTCTCTTTGTCAGGCGTGATGAAGTGATAGGACTGCCCACAAAATGTTTGGAGGGAAATGGTCAAAGTAAAAAGAGAATAGGCGTTCAGGCTTCGAAAGGAAATGAACCACCCCAGGTGAAAAAACAAATATGCACACAAAATTACATTACATTACATACACACAAATACCTAACATGTATACGTATGTACACAAGTACATTGATTATCCTGCTACAACTGAATGATTTAATCGTCAAATATTTGAGCTGCTTGTTTCTCTGTCTTATGAATGATGAAGTAGAAGTCAAATAAAAGTATGTTATGCTTTTTGAAGCAGATCAGGCAGATCAACACACCTCATGATGATGCAAGAAAGAAACTAAAGCAGAAAATGCCCCAGAGCATGCCTCAGAGAGTGCGAAATAACAGGTACTGTGTGCTGGGGATGTCTGTATTTTTGTGTGTGTAATTATATGCATGGGTTCACAGTACCACATGTTTACTGTACTTTTATCTGTGTTTGTGTAGGGAGACGCAGGCTGTGGAGAACCTGCTGAGCCACAAGAAGCAGCTTCAGCTGAGGAACGTCTGCTGTGAGGAGAGAGTGTGGAAGTCTCACCTCAACTACAGCATCGCTAAAGCCCATTTAGCGCTGATTTACCAGGGCCTGGATCAGCTGAATGGGGGAGCCTTGCAGTACAGGTTTACTCAAAAGATACCAGCTGCCTTACACCTTTTCTGTGTTTTTCCTGGGAACTATTGATCGGCTTCATTAGTTACATTAACTGGCCTAAGGGTTTACTTACTACAATTACATGTCAACACAGAGACAAATGTTGATTACCCATAAGCAGGATTGCATCGCTTTAGTTTTGGAATATATTAAATGGACTTTTAGTTTTTGAAGTCTTTAGTATTTTTATGCTCATTGGTTTTGAATTAGAAATTATTCTACATACACATTTTCGTGTGTATCTGCTTTATTTTAGGTACAGCCAGGTTAATCCCTTGTGTTTCTCTCTGGCCTACTCTGGTGTCCTGGTGCGAAAGACCTCACAGCGAGTGCCATCTTCTAAACGTGAGCTTGTCACAGACAGACACACCTCTCACTCCGTTGTAAGGGATTATGTGCCTCCACAAAAAGACAGAAGAAAAAAGGAGGGTGAGGAAAAAAGCACAAGCTCTGAAAATTTTGAAATATCCCCTGGCCTTTGTTTTATCCCTGTCTCAACCTTTTCTTCCAGCAGTCAGAGTTGTTGACTCTGCCACCGATGACAGTTGTGAGGAGGGAGAGGACTCGTTTCAGACTGTGGATCAACAGATAGAGACGCACAGACACACTGCTGCCTTGCTACTGGACTCACTTAACAAAGCTGCTCTACATCTCCAAAAGGCCATGGTATTGTACACATACAAAGACATGCACTCACACAAAGTGTACAGGTTAAATCCAGGCTTCACTAACTTTGTGTATTATTATATGAAAACCATAAATTTTTCTAAACCTTTTCACAGTGTTTGTATTCTGTTGTCCATTCACATACTGCACATTATGTAGCGTAGGTACTTTTGATTTTACTTGAATAATTTTTGTGATCTTTATTGTATTTTATGTATCTATTTTTTATATTGTCCAGGTGTTAGCCCATCGTGGCAGCCACTGGACCACTCTGCAGTGTGTGTGTCAGACAGTGTGGGACCACTGCTCCAGAATCACTTTCCTAGTACAGAGAGCTGCTCAGCTTGATCTTCCCACCTCCATCACAGCAGAACAGCTGAACACAACCTTCACGCCGCTTCTAGTGCTGGCTACTGACTTAATCATGGACATGCTGAACAGAGAAGGGGTGAGTGCCACACATAGTTTGCTTGTTTAAAACATTCACACATAAATATATTTTTTTTTTAAATC
Source organism: Ammodytes marinus (assembly GCF_949987685.1). Taxonomy (NCBI): domain Eukaryota; kingdom Metazoa; phylum Chordata; class Actinopteri; order Uranoscopiformes; family Ammodytidae; genus Ammodytes; species Ammodytes marinus. The sequence continues at coordinate 16,268,777 of NC_137218.1, forward strand.
ATAAAATACAAATATGTTTGCTATGGTCGCTAAAGTTTTCTTCACAGAGATTACACGATGTAACAGTCCTGTTTGTGACTTTCATCATTATCTTCATCTGTGTCCCTACTAGCTGTGGAATTTATATGACAGCGACTTGACTGAGGAGGAACTCGAGTCCAGTCTCCACTTCTCAGTTCCGCTGGATGACAGCACCCAAGTGGACCTGCGCTGGGTCTGCACTTTGGTGTTGCACACTCTTGAGCGTCTCCATGACAGCGGCAAATGGGAAAGCTTGGCCCACTTTGCCTTAGTTTTCAACTCATACACAAGGTGAATATGACACATTTCTTTCAAAAAAGAGGTAGCATTCAAGAGAGACTGGGGACTGGGGAGGTAATATTAGGAGTGTTTTGAGTGGAGCTTGTACATTTAAGGGCTTGTAAGACCATAAAAACACAGCATACACTATCGTAAAATATAAATATAAATCATATTTTTCATGACTTGATTGACATGTAATTTCATGACTTGATTGTGCATGTGTGTGTGTGTGTGTGTGTGTGTGTGTGTGTGTGTCTGTGTGTGTGTGTGTGTGTGTGTGTGTGTGTGTGCTTGCGCATCTGTCTTTCCATACCTAGGGATCGCTATGCCTTGATCGTAACTCCTCTACTAGTCCATGCTCAGAGAAGGCTGCTTGAAAGGATTAGTTCCGTTGGCGGACCTGCTGTCCCACAACCACACCATGTGAAGACACAGAAAACTGGCAAAGAGGTAGCACATATCCACACATTCTATATACTTATATATGATACTATAACAAAGTATAACATGTAAAAGCAGGCCTAACAAACTGTGTTATAAAACACTCTGGGTATGACAACTGTTTATAATATCTTGAGAAACGTATTCACATTATGTTTTTCACCCCACCAAAACTGTAATAATTGCTTAATTTTATGCATTTCTTTGGCGTATGCAGTGTGTGTATTGTATGTGTACAATATATATGTGGTGCTTATATTTCAGGTAAATTACCAAAGCTATGCAGGCTCCCAGCTGCTCAGCGGATGGACCCCTCACACTGCACAGCAACCGTCCGTTCTCCAAAAAACAGCAGTCAAAAAATCCACTCATCGAGACGCAGTTGAACTTAAAGGTTCAAACAGCCAGCCTCTTGTCATGTCAAATTATTTCAATACATTTTTGTATGCGGTAGTCATTTAAATGATCCAAATACAAAAAATAAATGGTGTAACGGAGAGATACTGTAATGAATTTCAAGATTACAAAATGTTACTCAGCGAAGAAAGTACAAAGATCAAACTTGTTCGGTCAGTTTGTGTCTGATGTTTTCATGCATAAATGTTGTGTGCCTAAGGTGCAGAGAAGAAGCACTCCCTCTCCCTTGTGTGCGTTCCTCTGGATGTAGAAGACACGCTGCGCTGTTACTGTCAAGCTCTTGAGAGAAGACCACATTGTCTTCAGTTCTTCCAGCATAGTCGCTCATTGCTGACACTGCTTCTGGCATACACACAGCCCTGTGAGTTCTGTGCTGATTGAGTAGACACACACACACACACACACACACACACACACACACACACACACACACACACACACACACACACACACACACACACACACACACACACACACACACACACACACTCAACTGTTTGTCTCTCTCATTGTTGGCCATGCTCTATCTCTCTCCAGGCTTTACAGCACAGCTGCAGCACAGTCAGAGCAGAGGTCTCAGCCTTTCTGCAAGCCTGGTCAATTTCTGTCCTGTAGTTATACACACTCCAAACAGCCAACCCTGCGACCTGACGGAGGAGGATTACAGTACTCCAAATGCTCTCTACAGCCTCCCTATCAGCCATGACCACATGCCGACGGTTACTGCTGCATACTCCACATCCATTAGTAAGATCACACAAATACATACCCAGAAATGATTCAATAGCACAGTTTTTATAAACAAGGCAAGAACTGAGTAGTTGTAAATACGTCGGACACTGAGTGACATGGGTTATACAGAGTACCAGTCAACTGAATGACAAGATAATAGAGTGGACTATCTGGATGAAGTATGTGTTAGGCTGTCAGGATCCCAAATCTCTTACTTTCCTTCCCATCTCCTTTCACCTTTTCCTCAGAGTATCTCCAGGCCAACGGTCATTACTCCCTCAGAGTTCTGGCACTGCATGAAATGGGAAACCTACAGTTCTACAATGGAAACACACGGTAAGCATCTGTTGGCTGAGTGTGTGTTTGTGTTGAAGAAAGCAACCTTTTATTGTATGCATTTACCTGCAATTAAGTCTGTTGAGGTTTTCCTGATTTTCCTTACAATCTTATAATAATTTCATCCTTGCTTGTGTTTTATCTCCAGGGCAGCACACTCTTACTGGAGTAAAGCTGTAGATTGTGCCTTGCAGATCTCAGGCACTGTAGAGAAATGGGACGGTGTGTCCCTTGTGGGCGGTTCCCTGCAACAAACCCTAAAACAGGCTGGCATTTGGGGATGTCTACAGGCGGCTGGGCTCACTGCTAAGATTGCGCAGTAGGTTTCAGTGAGGTTTATCATAGATTTGATGTGTTTTTCTCCATGTGCGTTGCAAGGATTTGCCTTTAAAACCTCTTGAGAGATGTGTTTTGATCCACAGGTATATCTTAACTTCTGATATCAGCCAGCGGACCAAGTGCTGTCTCCTGTCAGCTCACCTCTTTAAGGTAGTAATTCCAGTCCAGTCAATGTTAATAATTAAAAAGTTTTTAATTTGTGTTGCTGAATGCGGGGAAATAATGACGATATGGGTTCCTGTTCTCATGACTGTACACTGTGTGTTCTATTGTGTGTGTGTTTGCTTGCAATCACTCTGACATGATGCTTGTTTGCATCACCCACTTCCCTAGTGTGTGCTATGTTGCTCCCTGGCTCAGCCTGAGGCCGACCTCCAGTATGCGTATCACAGCATCAGCGATGAGCTTCTCCCTGGAGTTGACCTTTTCTCGGAACCCCACAGGGTTCACCTCGGCACCACTGTAACAGGGCTTAACTTTATTAGTCAATGGCTTTTCAGCACCGGCTACTATATCACGGTACACACATGAACACTGTCTAATGTCCTCATTTTGAACTGCAATACTCACCATAAATAATTACTAATAAATCCTGTTTGTAATTTCAGTTACTGCCCGTACTTGCCCTTTACATACATTTAGTTGGGATTGTGTGCAGAGATTTGCATCGCACTGTTGAGGGCAAAATACTTAAGGTGAGCTTTTTTGTGTTTTTTTACATGAAAATGTGATAGTTTTTCCTTTCACTGTCCTTCCAGAGTATTTAGTCTGTGTTTTCTACAGATACGTTCCCTTACCGAACTGTGTCTGTTCACTGAAGCTGTGAAGGAAACAGTTCAGCTCACGCAAGGAACAGGGATTCTTCTGCCTTATGGACACTACATGGCAAACGACAATTTCCAAGTATGAAAACACAATTGTTCACATTTAGCCTTTTTTTCTCTTCGTTTGTGTAAACTGGTATTGTTAAAATATTGCATCTAAGTTTTGTTGACATGGACTTTCAGTTAAGTTTTAACTTGTAATCTTGTATTTATTATACTGTAAATATTTAATGGAATTTGTGACTAATAAATCTAACTTAAACACTAGTAGGAGACAGTCGGCTTTGAACAATGGCTTCTCCTTTATTCGATGTTATAAAGTGTGCTTATTGTGCAGCCTGTGAAGACATTCTACAGCAACAGGTCTCTCCTGGACAATGCTGAGGTACTATATATTAACGATTTTTTTTTGTCTCAGAAAATAATATTTGGGGGTGGGGGCTTTTTATCAGAATAATTTTATCTTACATTGCTTGTGTTTAGGCTTTGGAAGAACTTGTGAACTGTGACATTACTCCAGAGGTCCGCACGCTGTATGGATCCACATTGTGCCTCCGATTCAACCTTGCTCGCATTAAACTAGTCCTGGCGCTCAGTAACACCGTACATGGCCCTCCTATTCCAGGTCTGTCAGCAATTCACTTCCTTTTGTTTTTGTGTTAATTCTTTGGATCGGGTTACATTCCTCATTAGAGTGTATTCAAACAAAGACTCACTGTGCATCAAATAGATTTATAAGTGGAAATGTTTTTCAGATTCTGTTGAAGGAGAAGCTTGTGCCAGCCAGAGTTGTTTGCTGAACTCAAAACTTTACACTGAGGGCTCCTGTCTAGAGACAGAAGAGACAAAAGTGCTTAATCTTGATACAGAGAACGAGAAGCTCACTCCTGGAAGAATTAAGGTAATCAACAATTCTTCAGGTGCTTCCTACTTACTGTAATTTCTTCCTGGCACCTTACCGTGAATATGGAGTAACTTTTTTTCTTCTTTGTGTCAACTTGTCCATATGTGTCATCTCCTTTGTTGTAGTTTCTGTTGTTAGAAGGAACATCCTCCTTGTTGCACTGCATTTCACTGTGGCTCAAATCTCAGTCATGTAGCGAAATGGAGAACCTGGAACTGGCAATAGAGTTCAATCTTCTAAAGGCTAACCTATACCTGCAGCAAGGACATGCTGCCCTCAGGTACTCGAGAATTATGCAGGTGCACTGTGCTTTTTCACATGTTTATCTTTGTATATCCTTAATAACCTTCCAATTTACCATTCTCCTTCAGTTCTGAGATGGCAATGACATCGTTGGTGTTGCTGCAAACGTCTCCTGTAATCGTGAGAGGATCCATACATGGCTCTTTGAAACCGGCATCTGAACTCCCACATGCCAGGACTGGATGTGAACGGGTAGCATGTTCATATAAACTAGTGCATTACCCGTCCAAAAAACTTCAAAAGCAATCAATGATGCACACCTTCTTGCCGTGCGCAAGCAATATCCGGAAGCTCAGGCCGATCTGACTAAAACTCAGAGAGATATGCGAGTCACAGACACACACACAGACAGACAGACGTTTCTTGCTTTATAGATAGATAGATAGCTATATGATTTTTTGAAAAAAACTCAAGCATTTTATACCCTTACCAGTTTACACACAACATTACAACCACCAGCTGAGTTGAGTGAGAAAACAATGCATTGATTTTGAAAGATGTGATCACTTAATGCATTATGTGTCAAAGCAGTTATCCACGGTTAAATCCACTTTGACTGCTGTTGTACTAAAATTAACCCACCCTGTGAACTTCACATAACCACATTTGGGCAGTCCAATGGTGAATGATTGTACATTTTTGTAAGTACGCATTTCTCTATATAGGCTATGTTCTGTCTGCAGGTTACTACAGATTGCAGTGTGTCAAACACCTTGCGTGGAGAGTGCCCCAGAGAAGTTGAGGCCAGTGAAAGAATTGGAATTCCTCTGTGGCTACGTTGCCGTCTGGCTTTGGTCCACAGTTTGGCTGCAAACGTCCCTGGAACAGCTTTCAAAGGATTACAAATGTCAAAACTAATTGGTATTTTTCCCTCCTACAGAAAGTATTACTAATAGGGCTTTCACACTGACACGGTTCTGGTGCTGGCTCTGGCTCTGGTTCCATTCTGGCATCTAAGAACCTTGGTGCTTTTTTGTGAACCAGCCTGCTTTCGTTAGCCTGGCTCCGCCCGCCTACCTACTTCTGCTCAATTTTCATTTCACTTCAGTGGTCAGTCTGGGGTTGGGGCGTATTAGTGGGATCCTGCTCAGCCAGACTTTTGGCGGTCCAATCAGCGAACAGAGCGAGTGGCTGAGAACGATGACGTCGAAGTCGCGCTCCAGTTTCAGTTGAATCTTGCGTTTCTTTATTCTCGGAACTCGGAAATTTCCGACTTGGTAGTTCCGAGTTCTGAACTGTCTGTGTTCCAGTGCATCTGCTCTGGAAAATATGGACACCTACAACCTTTCTCATCCAAATAACTAAACGTTAGGCTCTAGCAAGTTACCGTTGCTAGGTACCGGTAGATCCATAGACTTATGTAGTGAAGTCGGAAATTTCCGAGTTCCCTGTACAACTGGAACGCACCGTCAGAAGCCGGCTCATGACATACGTCACGACCAAACGTGATGCGATTGGTTGGTTAATCCAGAGTGGCACTGGGCAGATCCAATAGTTTTAAACTTCAACTGACACCCGCCTCCAAGTGAGTGAACGTTTGCCAATTACAGCAGTTCCAGACCTTTTGTACAAATTAAATGAAGTACGATGGTCTGGTAGCACCAGGCTATGCTTTCGTACCAGTTTGAGTGGAACCAAAGTTTAACCCCCAATGTCATGGTCTTGTGCTTTTTAATGATGCATATCTATAGTTTCAGCAGCACTAACATTGGAGAGGGGCCCCCTAATCATATTTCGCTTAGGGCCCCCTGAAGGCTTGGGCCGGCTCTGGTTCCAACTGAGAACCAACTTTTCAGGTTCAGAACCAATTTATATTAGGTTGTGAACAAGCCGGCTGCCACAGAGCCATGCTAGAGTGAAAGCCCTATGTGTGTACATGTTTATGTTGCAATATTTAGTATTAGAAAATGTAAGTGCATTTTTTTTTAGCATTTTGTAATGGCTAATGTCTTCGTATAGGTTGGGGATTATGGATATTAGGTATTGAATCTTTGTATTATGTTTCTCTGTGTGCATAGGTAAGAACATTAACGAGGAGGCAGTCCGGGTGTTAAAGGAGGGTCTTAATGAATGTAGACTATGTGGAGAACCCGATATTCAAGCTCTTTTGATGGTCGAAGGTGCAGAATTGGAAGCAGAGAGAGGAAAGACTGATCACAGCATAACAATGCTTCAGGTACCATTAACAGATACCATTGTATGTCAATTTAATACTTTGAAAAATGCCAGGAGATTTTAAAATAAAAAAGGCGACATTTATGATAACAAGTGGTTTATACTTTTTTGGTTGACTTTATGTATGTCCATATTGTCCATGGGCTTACCCAGATATGATATCTTTCTTTGAGGTGAATATAAGCCACTTGTCAAATGTACAGTATATCCCTAAGTATTTTTTTCAAGACTAATGGCGCTTTTCCACTGCATGGTATCAGCTCAACTCGACTTGACTCAACTCGCATTTTTGGCGTTTCCACCGCGAAAACATGTTATCTGGAACCTGCAGCGGCTGCTTTTTTTGGTATCGCCTCGCTCTAGGTTCCAAGCGAGCTGAGCCGATGCTAAAAGGTGACGCCGGCCGTCTCCCCAACTCTCTTTTGAGTGTGCTTTGTCTCGCCGCGTGCTGCCTTCTCTGGCTCTCTTTTATTTGATTTGCATCACAGATCCGATTTTTTGCCTATATATTCGCTAAGCTCACCCAGTTGTGTTGGTTGTTGGGGAAGTTACTTTAAACATACGAGAGGAGTCATGTAGGGCAGCTAGCAGCTAGGCTAAATAGCCTATAGTAGCCAGCTGGGACAGACATGATAGCGAGCGATTGCATTACAAGCCTCGGACTGAACTGATTACCTCAAAAAAATATTCAGGCTGAGACACGGCTTGCATTTGAAAACACGTATCCTGAAACAAGCACTTAACAGTCAATTTTATGATGCCTGTGTTTACGTGCATAGGGATGTACGTGACACATCCCTACAGCTGACTGTGTGGCAGAGTCACACATCGGGACAACAATCCTCCCTTTTAATGGCCCGTCACAATATTCTTCTACTTCTTTTAGCAAACAGATACAAGGGGGATATTTCTTTAACATTTTTCATCTACTATTTGCAGTGGAAAACGACCCGTGCTGCTACCAAACCAAGTTGAACTGAGTCGAGTTGAGTTGAGTCGAGCTACATGTGCGGTGGAAAAGCGCCATGAGAGGTTAACTTGCCCTTTTTTTTTTTTTTTTGTCATTCAGAAGAATTTTACCATGGACGAATTTTGCTTCTCAACCATAATGATTAGCAGTTTAGACCCGACATAGATACTTCAACATAACTGTGACTCAGTGAATTTGGAGAAGTCAGATGCTTTTGATTCCATGTTGGGAGGAAACGTACTTTTCCCCTCTCAAGTCGTAGTGTTTTCTGATAAACAGCGTTGTGCGGCAGGACACGGGGAACAAACTACTCACAAGCTAAAGTGCGTAACGAGCTAGCCAGGAGTCAAACCTAGAATCTTCTGATCCGTAGTCAGACGCGTTATCCATTGCGCCACTAGCCCTGCCTGTCGCTGCGTTATTCTCACAGCCACGCAGCCAGACAGCCGTGGTCTTTTATTTTGAAGGAAACTGTGTAGACAGCTGGTCAAACCACTGTTTGAGAGGGAAAACATGGGGCATCACCTCGGAAATTGAGTCCAGCTATCTTCTTCAACCAAATAAGTTTTGTCAAAAAGACTGCAGGAGTACAGCTTACAACTGCTGCCGTGACCCGGATTCGAAACGGGGTTGCTGCGGCCACAACGCAGAGTACTAACCACTATAGGATCACGGCTGCTTGCTCTACTGAGTGGCTCGTTTTTTACAGTTGACGTGTGACCAAAGACTGTCACATTTCTGGGACGGTTCTTCTGGCACTGTTTCATATGTGGTCCATGGACAAATTTAGCTTCTCAACCATAATGATTAGCAGTTTAGACCCGACATAGATACTTCAACATAACTGTGACTCAGTGAATTTGGAGAAGTCAGATGCTTTTGATTCCATGTTGGGAGGAAACGTACTTTTCCCCTCTCAAGTCGTAGTGTTTTCTGACAAACAGCGTTGTGCGGCAGGACACGGGGAACAAACTACTCACAAGCTAAAGTGCGCAACGAGCTAGCCAGGAGTCGAACCTAGAATCTTCTGATCCGTAGTCAGACGCGTTATCCATTGCGCCACTAGCCCTGCCTGTCGCTGTGTTATTCTCACAGCCACGCAGCCAGACAGCCATGGTCTTTTATTTTGAAGGAAACTGTGTAGACAGCTGGTCAAACCACTGTTTGAGAGGGAAAACATGGGGCATCACCTCGGAAATTGAGTCCAGCTATCTTCTTCAACCAAATAAGTTTTGTCAAAAAGACTGCAGGGGCCTATCCGAAAAGTCCAATCTCCTAACCTATAAGCCTCCTTTCCTATGCCTTAACCCCTAAACGTCATCGGGGTTAAGGAGAGATGAAAGGTGCTTCCTATCGAACATAGGAAAGGACAGCGCTGTTTCAAATGAATTCGACTCCACTTTTCCTAACCGACGTCATTGCGCGACGGCGAGTATTGCTGACGTGAGTCTAGCATGAAACTACACTATTCTCCGAAAATGGACTACAACAAGCGCTCGTTTGATCCATGCATTCTTTTCATATTGATTTTAATCAGGTTGTCGCCAACAGAGTGAGAATCACTCCCATATCCCAATTCACATGTGGAATAAAAAGAGGCTACACTTATGTTGATGTTGAAATGAACTGCCCCCAGTAACTTCATTAAATGTGAAGTTGGTATTTTCTTTTCTTATGGTGTAAATTATGTGATACGAAAATAACTATTATGATGTTGGTCTTTTATGAGTTCTTTATTATCTTAATGGGGGAGACGGGAGGGGGGTATTTTGTTTTAGCCGAGTTAAATCTTCCTCTCTTCTCTTCTCCTCTCCTCTCTTCTGTTTTACCTCTCGTTTGTATTCGTGTAGAGTCGGTAAACTCCGGCGGTGGCCTGTTGCTTTAAATCTTGACGCCGTAAAGGATTATGGGATACCACTATCTACGTTCCTTTAGCAAAGGTTGGTCAGGAGTAACCTATGCTAAAGGAGGGTTAAAGGATGAATCGAGGCTCCTTTCCTATGCATTTTGGTTATTCGGATTCACCTATCTGCCGAGCACTTCCGGGTCATCTCGATAGGAAAGGAAATTTCCTATGCAAAAAAGAGTTTTCGGATAGGCCCCAGGAGTACAGCTTACAACTGCTGCCGTGACCCGGATTCGAACCGGGGTTGCTGCGGCCACAACGCAGAGTACTAACCACTATACGATCACGGCTGCTTGCTCTACTGAGTGGCTCGTTTTTTACAGTTGACGTGTGACCAAAGACTGTCACATTTCTGGGACGGTTCTTCTGGCACTGTTTCATATGTGGTCCATGGACAAATTTAGCTTCTCAACCATAATGATTAGCAGTTTAGACCCGACATAGATACTTCAACATAATTGTGACTCAGTGAATTTGGAGAAGTCAGATGCTTTTGATTCCATGTTGGGAGGAAACGTACTTTTCCCCTCTCAAGTCGTAGTGTTTTCTGACAAACAGCGTTGTGCGGCAGGACACGGGGAACAAACTACTCACAAGCTAAAGAGCGCAACGAGCTAGCCAGGAGTCGAACCTAGAATCTTCTGATCCGTAGTCAGACGCGTTATCCATTGCGCCACTAGCCCTGCCTGTCGCTGTGTTATTCTCACAGCCACGCAGCCAGACAGCCGTGGTCTTTTATTTTGAAGGAAACTGTGTAGGTGGCTGGTCAAACCACTGTTTGAGAGGGAAAACATGGGGCATCACCTCGGAAATTGAGTCCAGCTATCTTCTTCAACCAAATAAGTTTTGTCAAAAAGACTGCAGGAGTACAGCTTACAACTGCTGCCGTGACCCGGATTCGAAACGGGGTTGCTGCGGCCACAACGCAGAGTACTAACCACTATACGATCACGGCTGCTTGCTCTACTGAGTGGCTCGTTTTTTACAGTTGACGTGTGACCAAAGACTGTCACATTTCTGGGACGGTTCTTCTGGCACTGTTTCATATGTGGTCCATGGACAAATTTAGCTTCTCAACCATAATGATTAGCAGTTTAGACCCGACATAGATACTTCAACATAACTGTGACTCAGTGAATTTGGAGAAGTCAGATGCTTTTGATTCCATGTTGGGAGGAAACGTACTTTTCCCCTCTCAAGTCGTAGTGTTCTCTGACAAACAGCGTTGTGCGGCAGGACACGGGGAACAAACTACTCACAAGCTAAAGTGCGCAACGAGCTAGCCAGGAGTCGAACCTAGAATCTTCTGATCCGTAGTCAGACGCGTTATCCATTGCGCCACTAGCCCTGCCTGTCGCTGTGTTATTCTCACAGCCACGCAGCCAGACAGCCGTGGTCTTTTATTTTGAAGGAAACTGTGTAGACAGCTGGTCAAACCACTGTTTGAGAGGGAAAACATGGGGCATCACCTCGGAAATTGAGTCCAGCTATCTTCTTCAACCAAATAAGTTTTGTCAAAAACACTGCAGGAATACAGCTTACAACTGCTGCCGTGACCCGGATTCGAACCGGGGTTGCTGCGGCCACAACGCAGAGTACTAACCACTATACGATCACGGCTGCTTGCTCTACTGAGTGGCTCGTTTTTTACAGTTGACGTGTGACCAAAGACTGTCACATTTCTGGGACGGTTCTTCTGGCACTGTTTCATATGTGGTCCATGGACAAATTTAGCTTCTCAACCATAATGATTAGCAGTTTAGACCCGACATAGATACTTCAACATAACTGTGACTCAGTGAATTTGGAGAAGTCAGATGCTTTTGATTCCATGTTGGGAGGAAACGTACTTTTCCCCTCTCAAGTCGTAGTGTTTTCTGACAAACAGCGTTGTGCGGCAGGACACGGGGAACAAACTACTCACAAGCTAAAGTGCACAACGAGCTAGCCAGGAGTCGAACCTAGAATCTTCTGATCCTTAGTCAGACGCTTTATCCATTGCGCCACTAGCCCTGCCTGTCGCTGCGTTATTCTCACAGCCACGCAGCCAGACAGCCGTGGTCTTTTATTTTGAAGGAAACTGTGTAGACAGCTGGTCAAACCACTGTTTGAGAGGGAAAACATGGGGCATCACCTCGGAAATTGAGTCCAGCTATCTTCTTCAACCAAATAAGTTTTGTCAAAAAGACTGCAGGAGTACAGCTTACAACTGCTGCCGTGACCCGGATTCGAAACGGGGTTGCTGCGGCCACAACGCAGAGTACTAACCACTATAGGATCACGGCTGCTTGCTCTACTGAGTGGCTCGTTTTTTACAGTTGACGTGTGACCAAAGACTGTCACATTTCTGGGACGGTTCTTCTGGCACTGTTTCATATGTGGTCCATGGACAAATTTAGCTTCTCAACCATAATGATTAGCAGTTTAGACCCGACATAGATACTTCAACATAACTGTGACTCAGTGAATTTGGAGAAGTCAGATGCTTTTGATTCCATGTTGGGAGGAAACGTACTTTTCCCCTCTCAAGTCGTAGTGTTTTCTGACAAACAGCGTTGTGCGGCAGGACACGGGGAACAAACTACTCACAAGCTAAAGTGCGCAACGAGCTAGCCAGGAGTCGAACCTAGAATCTTCTGATCCGTAGTCAGACGCGTTATCCATTGCGCCACTAGCCCTGCCTGTCGCTGTGTTATTCTCACAGCCACGCAGCCAGACAGCCGTGGTCTTTTATTTTGAAGGAAACTGTGTAGACAGCTGGTCAAACCACTGTTTGAGAGGGAAAACATGGGGCATCACCTCGGAAATTGAGTCCAGCTATCTTCTTCAACCAAATAAGTTTTGTCAAAAACACTGCAGGAGTACAGCTTACAACTGCTGCCGTGACCCGGATTCGAACCGGGGTTGCTGCGGCCACAACGCAGAGTACTAACCACTATACGATCACGGCTGCTTGCTCTACTGAGTGGCTCGTTTTTTACAGTTGACGTGTGACCAAAGACTGTCACATTTCTGGGACGGTTCTTCTGGCACTGTTTCATATGTGGTCCATGGACAAATTTAGCTTCTCAACCATAATGATTAGCAGTTTAGACCCGACATAGATACTTCAACATAACTGTGACTCAGTGAATTTGGAGAATTCAGATGCTTTTGATTCCATGTTGGGAGGAAACGTACTTTTCCCCTCTCAAGTCGTAGTGTTTTCTGACAAACAGCGTTGTGCGGCAGGACACGGGGAACAAACTACTCACAAGCTAAAGTGCGCAACGAGCTAGCCAGAAGTCGAACCTAGAATCTTCTGATCCGTAGTCAGACGCGTTATCCATTGCGCCACTAGCCCTGCCTGTCGCTGTGTTATTCTCACAGCCACGCAGCCAGACAGCCGTGGTCTTTTATTTTGAAGGAAACTGTGTAGACAGCTGGTCAAACCACTGTTTGAGAGGGAAAACATGGGGCATCACCTCGGAAATTGAGTCCAGCTATCTTCTTCAACCAAATAAGTTTTGTCAAAAAGACTGCAGGAGTACAGCTTACAACTGCTGCCGTGACCCGGATTCGAACCGGGGTTGCTGCGGCCACAACGCAGAGTACTAACCACTATACGATCACGGCTGCTTGCTCTACTGAGTGGCTCGTTTTTTACAGTTGACGTGTGACCAAAGACTGTCACATTTCTGGGACGGTTCTTCTGGCACTGTTTCATATGTGGTCCATGGACAAATTTAGCTTCTCAACCATAATGATTAGCAGTTTAGACCCGACATAGATACTTCAACATAATTGTGACTCAGTGAATTTGGAGAAGTCAGATGCTTTTGATTCCATGTTGGGAGGAAACGTACTTTTCCCCTCTCAAGTCGTAGTGTTTTCTGACAAACAGCGTTGTGCGGCAGGACACGGGGAACAAACTACTCACAAGCTAAAGTGCGCAACGAGCTAGCCAGGAGTCGAACCTAGAATCTTCTGATCCGTAGTCAGACGCGTTATCCATTGCGCCACTAGCCCTGCCTGTCGCTGCGTTATTCTCACAGCCACGCAGCCAGACAGCCGTGGTCTTTTATTTTGAAGGAAACTGTGTAGACAGCTGGTCAAACCACTGTTTGAGAGGGAAAACATGGGGCATCACCTCGGAAATTGAGTCCAGCTATCTTCTTCAACCAAATAAGTTTTGTCAAAAAGACTGCAGGAGTACAGCTTACAACTGCTGCCGTGACCCGGATTCGAACCGGGGTTGCTGCGGCCACAACGCAGAGTACTAACCACTATACGATCACGGCTGCTTGCTCTACTGAGTGGCTCGTTTTTTACAGTTGACGTGTGACCAAAGACTGTCACATTTCCGGGACGGTTCTTCTGGCACTGTTTCATATGTGGTCCATGGACAAATTTAGCTTCTCAACCATAATGATTAGCAGTTTAGACCCGACATAGATACTTCAACATAACTGTGACTCAGTGAATTTGGAGAAGTCAGATGCTTTTGATTCCATGTTGGGAGGAAACGTACTTTTCCCCTCTCAAGTCGTAGTGTTTTCTGACAAACAGCGTTGTGCGGCAGGACACGGGGAACAAACTACTCACAAGCTAAAGTGCGCAACGAGCTAGCCAGGAGTCGAACCTAGAATCTTCTGATCCGTAGTCAGACGCGTTATCCATTGCGCCACTAGCCCTGCCTGTCGCTGCGTTATTCTCACAGCCACGCAGCCAGACAGCCGTGGTCTTTTATTTTGAAGGAAACTGTGTAGACAGCTGGTCAAACCACTGTTTGAGAGGGAAAACATGGGGCATCACCTCGGAAATTGAGTCCAGCTATCTTCTTCAACCAAATAAGTTTTGTCAAAAACACTGCAGGAGTACAGCTTACAACTGCTGCCGTGACCCGGATTCGAACCGGGGTTGCTGCGGCCACAACGCAGAGTACTAACCACTATACGATCACGGCTGCTTGCTCTACTGAGTGGCTCGTTTTTTACAGTTGACGTGTGACCAAAGACTGTCACATTTCTGGGACGGTTCTTCTGGCACTGTTTCATATGTGGTCCATGGACAAATTTAGCTTCTCAACCATAATGATTAGCAGTTTAGACCCGACATAGATACTTCAACATAACTGTGACTCAGTGAATTTGGAGAAGTCAGATGCTTTTGATTCCATGTTGGGAGGAAACGTACTTTTCCCCTCTCAAGTCGTAGTGTTTTCTGACAAACAGCGTTGTGCGGCAGGACACGGGGAACAAACTACTCACAAGCTAAAGTGCGCAACGAGCTAGCCAGGAGTCGAACCTAGAATCTTCTGATCCGTAGTCAGACGCGTTATCCATTGCGCCACTAGCCCTGCCTGTCGCTGTGTTATTCTCACAGCCACGCAGCCAGACAGCCGTGGTCTTTTATTTTGAAGGAAACTGTGTAGACAGCTGGTCAAACCACTGTTTGAGAGGGAAAACATGGGGCATCACCTCGGAAATTGAGTCCAGCTATCTTCTTCAACCAAATAAGTTTTGTCAAAAACACTGCAGGAGTACAGCTTACAACTGCTGCCGTGACCCGGATTCGAACCGGGGTTGCTGCGGCCACAACGCAGAGTACTAACCACTATACGATCACGGCTGCTTGCTCTACTGAGTGGCTCGTTTTTTACAGTTGACGTGTGACCAAAGACTGTCACATTTCTGGGACGGTTCTTCTGGCACTGTTTCATATGTGGTCCATGGACAAATTTAGCTTCTCAACCATAATGATTAGCAGTTTAGACCCGACATAGATACTTCAACATAACTGTGACTCAGTGAATTTGGAGAAGTCAGATGCTTTTGATTCCATGTTGGGAGGAAACGTACTTTTCCCCTCTCAAGTCGTAGTGTTTTCTGACAAACAGCGTTGTGCGGCAGGACACGGGGAACAAACTACTCACAAGCTAAAGTGCGCAACGAGCTAGCCAGGAGTCGAACCTAGAATCTTCTGATCCGTAGTCAGACGCGTTATCCATTGCGCCACTAGCCCTGCCTGTCGCTGTGTTATTCTCACAGCCACGCAGCCAGACAGCCGTGGTCTTTTATTTTGAAGGAAACTGTGTAGACAGCTGGTCAAACCACTGTTTGAGAGGGAAAACATGGGGCATCACCTCGGAAATTGAGTCCAGCTATCTTCTTCAACCAAATAAGTTTTGTCAAAAAGACTGCAGGAGTACAGCTTACAACTGCTGCCGTGACCCGGATTCGAACCGGGGTTGCTGCGGCCACAACGCAGAGTACTAACCACTATACGATCACGGCTGCTTGCTCTACTGAGTGGCTCGTTTTTTACAGTTGACGTGTGACCAAAGACTGTCACATTTCTGGGACGGTTCTTCTGGCACTGTTTCATATGTGGTCCATGGACAAATTTAGCTTCTCAACCATAATGATTAGCAGTTTAGACCCGACATAGATACTTCAACATAACTGTGACTCAGTGAATTTGGAGAAGTCAGATGCTTTTGATTCCATGTTGGGAGGAAACGTACTTTTCCCCTCTCAAGTCGTAGTGTTTTCTGACAAACAGCGTTGTGCGGCAGGACACGGGGAACAAACTACTCACAAGCTAAAGTGCGCAACGAGCTAGCCAGGAGTCGAACCTAGAATCTTCTGATCCGTAGTCAGACGCGTTATCCATTGCGCCACTAGCCCTGCCTGTCGCTGTGTTATTCTCACAGCCACGCAGCCAGACAGCCGTGGTCTTTTATTTTGAAGGAAACTGTGTAGACAGCTGGTCAAACCACTGTTTGAGAGGGAAAACATGGGGCATCACCTCGGAAATTGAGTCCAGCTATCTTCTTCAACCAAATAAGTTTTGTCAAAAAGACTGCAGGAGTACAGCTTACAACTGCTGCCGTGACCCGGATTCGAACCGGGGTTGCTGCGGCCACAACGCAGAGTACTAACCACTATACGATCACGGCTGCTTGCTCTACTGAGTGGCTCGTTTTTTACAGTTGACGTGTGACCAAAGACTGTCACATTTCTGGGACGGTTCTTCTGGCACTGTTTCATATGTGGTCCATGGACAAATTTAGCTTCTCAACCATAATGATTAGCAGTTTAGACCCGACATAGATACTTCAACATAACTGTGACTCAGTGAATTTGGAGAAGTCAGATGCTTTTGATTCCATGTTGGGAGGAAACGTACTTTTCCCCTCTCAAGTCGTAGTGTTTTCTGACAAACAGCGTTGTGCGGCAGGACACGGGGAACAAACTACTCACAAGCTAAAGTGCGCAACGAGCTAGCCAGGAGTCGAACCTAGAATCTTCTGATCCGTAGTCAGACGCGTTATCCATTGCGCCACTAGCCCTGCCTGTCGCTGTGTTATTCTCACAGCCACGCAGCCAGACAGCCGTGGTCTTTTATTTTGAAGGAAACTGTGTAGACAGCTGGTCAAACCACTGTTTGAGAGGGAAAACATGGGGCATCACCTCGGAAATTGAGTCCAGCTATCTTCTTCAACCAAATAAGTTTTGTCAAAAAGACTGCAGGAGTACAGCTTACAACTGCTGCCGTGACCCGGATTCGAACCGGGGTTGCTGCGGCCACAACGCAGAGTACTAACCACTATACGATCACGGCTGCTTGCTCTACTGAGTGGCTCGTTTTTTACAGTTGACGTGTGACCAAAGACTGTCACATTTCTGGGACGGTTCTTCTGGCACTGTTTCATATGTGGTCCATGGACAAATTTAGCTTCTCAACCATAATGATTAGCAGTTTAGACCCGACATAGATACTTCAACATAACTGTGACTCAGTGAATTTGGAGAAGTCAGATGCTTTTGATTCCATGTTGGGAGGAAACGTACTTTTCCCCTCTCAAGTCGTAGTGTTTTCTGACAAACAGCGTTGTGCGGCAGGACACGGGGAACAAACTACTCACAAGCTAAAGTGCGCAACGAGCTAGCCAGGAGTCGAACCTAGAATCTTCTGATCCGTAGTCAGACGCGTTATCCATTGCGCCACTAGCCCTGCCTGTCGCTGTGTTATTCTCACAGCCACGCAGCCAGACAGCCGTGGTCTTTTATTTTGAAGGAAACTGTGTAGACAGCTGGTCAAACCACTGTTTGAGAGGGAAAACATGGGGCATCACCTCGGAAATTGAGTCCAGCTATCTTCTTCAACCAAATAAGTTTTGTCAAAAAGACTGCAGGAGTACAGCTTACAACTGCTGCCGTGACCCGGATTCGAACCGGGGTTGCTGCGGCCACAACGCAGAGTACTAACCACTATACGATCACGGCTGCTTGCTCTACTGAGTGGCTCGTTTTTTACAGTTGACGTGTGACCAAAGACTGTCACATTTCCGGGACGGTTCTTCTGGCACTGTTTCATATGTGGTCCATGGACAAATTTAGCTTCTCAACCATAATGATTAGCAGTTTAGACCCGACATAGATACTTCAACATAACTGTGACTCAGTGAATTTGGAGAAGTCAGATGCTTTTGATTCCATGTTGGGAGGAAACGTACTTTTCCCCTCTCAAGTCGTAGTGTTTTCTGACAAACAGCGTTGTGCGGCAGGACACGGGGAACAAACTACTCACAAGCTAAAGTGCGCAACGAGCTAGCCAGGAGTCGAACCTAGAATCTTCTGATCCGTAGTCAGACGCGTTATCCATTGCGCCACTAGCCCTGCCTGTCGCTGCGTTATTCTCACAGCCACGCAGCCAGACAGCCGTGGTCTTTTATTTTGAAGGAAACTGTGTAGACAGCTGGTCAAACCACTGTTTGAGAGGGAAAACATGGGGCATCACCTCGGAAATTGAGTCCAGCTATCTTCTTCAACCAAATAAGTTTTGTCAAAAACACTGCAGGAGTACAGCTTACAACTGCTGCCGTGACCCGGATTCGAACCGGGGTTGCTGCGGCCACAACGCAGAGTACTAACCACTATACGATCACGGCTGCTTGCTCTACTGAGTGGCTCGTTTTTTACAGTTGACGTGTGACCAAAGACTGTCACATTTCTGGGACGGTTCTTCTGGCACTGTTTCATATGTGGTCCATGGACAAATTTAGCTTCTCAACCATAATGATTAGCAGTTTAGACCCGACATAGATACTTCAACATAACTGTGACTCAGTGAATTTGGAGAAGTCAGATGCTTTTGATTCCATGTTGGGAGGAAACGTACTTTTCCCCTCTCAAGTCGTAGTGTTTTCTGACAAACAGCGTTGTGCGGCAGGACACGGGGAACAAACTACTCACAAGCTAAAGTGCGCAACGAGCTAGCCAGGAGTCGAACCTAGAATCTTCTGATCCGTAGTCAGACGCGTTATCCATTGCGCCACTAGCCCTGCCTGTCGCTGTGTTATTCTCACAGCCACGCAGCCAGACAGCCGTGGTCTTTTATTTTGAAGGAAACTGTGTAGACAGCTGGTCAAACCACTGTTTGAGAGGGAAAACATGGGGCATCACCTCGGAAATTGAGTCCAGCTATCTTCTTCAACCAAATAAGTTTTGTCAAAAACACTGCAGGAGTACAGCTTACAACTGCTGCCGTGACCCGGATTCGAACCGGGGTTGCTGCGGCCACAACGCAGAGTACTAACCACTATACGATCACGGCTGCTTGCTCTACTGAGTGGCTCGTTTTTTACAGTTGACGTGTGACCAAAGACTGTCACATTTCTGGGACGGTTCTTCTGGCACTGTTTCATATGTGGTCCATGGACAAATTTAGCTTCTCAACCATAATGATTAGCAGTTTAGACCCGACATAGATACTTCAACATAACTGTGACTCAGTGAATTTGGAGAAGTCAGATGCTTTTGATTCCATGTTGGGAGGAAACGTACTTTTCCCCTCTCAAGTCGTAGTGTTTTCTGACAAACAGCGTTGTGCGGCAGGACACGGGGAACAAACTACTCACAAGCTAAAGTGCGCAACGAGCTAGCCAGGAGTCGAACCTAGAATCTTCTGATCCGTAGTCAGACGCGTTATCCATTGCGCCACTAGCCCTGCCTGTCGCTGCGTTATTCTCACAGCCACGCAGCCAGACAGCCGTGGTCTTTTATTTTGAAGGAAACTGTGTAGACAGCTGGTCAAACCACTGTTTGAGAGGGAAAACATGGGGCATCACCTCGGAAATTGAGTCCAGCTATCTTCTTCAACCAAATAAGTTTTGTCAAAAAGACTGCAGGAGTACAGCTTACAACTGCTGCCGTGACCCGGATTCGAACCGGGGTTGCTGCGGCCACAACGCAGAGTACTAACCACTATACGATCACGGCTGCTTGCTCTACTGAGTGGCTCGTTTTTTACAGTTGACGTGTGACCAAAGACTGTCACATTTCCGGGACGGTTCTTCTGGCACTGTTTCATATGTGGTCCATGGACAAATTTAGCTTCTCAACCATAATGATTAGCAGTTTAGACCCGACATAGATACTTCAACATAACTGTGACTCAGTGAATTTGGAGAAGTCAGATGCTTTTGATTCCATGTTGGGAGGAAACGTACTTTTCCCCTCTCAAGTCGTAGTGTTTTCTGACAAACAGCGTTGTGCGGCAGGACACGGGGAACAAACTACTCACAAGCTAAAGTGCGCAACGAGCTAGCCAGGAGTCGAACCTAGAATCTTCTGATCCGTAGTCAGACGCGTTATCCATTGCGCCACTAGCCCTGCCTGTCGCTGTGTTATTCTCACAGCCACGCAGCCAGACAGCCGTGGTCTTTTATTTTGAAGGAAACTGTGTAGACAGCTGGTCAAACCACTGTTTGAGAGGGAAAACATGGGGCATCACCTCGGAAATTGAGTCCAGCTATCTTCTTCAACCAAATAAGTTTTGTCAAAAAGACTGCAGGAGTACAGCTTACAACTGCTGCCGTGACCCGGATTCGAACCGGGGTTGCTGCGGCCACAACGCAGAGTACTAACCACTATACGATCACGGCTGCTTGCTCTACTGAGTGGCTCGTTTTTTACAGTTGACGTGTGACCAAAGACTGTCACATTTCTGGGACGGTTCTTCTGGCACTGTTTCATATGTGGTCCATGGACAAATTTAGCTTCTCAACCATAATGATTAGCAGTTTAGACCCGACATAGATACTTCAACATAACTGTGACTCAGTGAATTTGGAGAAGTCAGATGCTTTTGATTCCATGTTGGGAGGAAACGTACTTTTCCCCTCTCAAGTCGTAGTGTTTTCTGACAAACAGCGTTGTGCGGCAGGACACGGGGAACAAACTACTCACAAGCTAAAGTGCGCAACGAGCTAGCCAGGAGTCGAACCTAGAATCTTCTGATCCGTAGTCAGACGCGTTATCCATTGCGCCACTAGCCCTGCCTGTCGCTGTGTTATTCTCACAGCCACGCAGCCAGACAGCCGTGGTCTTTTATTTTGAAGGAAACTGTGTAGACAGCTGGTCAAACCACTGTTTGAGAGGGAAAACATGGGGCATCACCTCGGAAATTGAGTCCAGCTATCTTCTTCAACCAAATAAGTTTTGTCAAAAAGACTGCAGGAGTACAGCTTACAACTGCTGCCGTGACCCGGATTCGAACCGGGGTTGCTGCGGCCACAACGCAGAGTACTAACCACTATACGATCACGGCTGCTTGCTCTACTGAGTGGCTCGTTTTTTACAGTTGACGTGTGACCAAAGACTGTCACATTTCTGGGACGGTTCTTCTGGCACTGTTTCATATGTGGTCCATGGACAAATTTAGCTTCTCAACCATAATGATTAGCAGTTTAGACCCGACATAGATACTTCAACATAACTGTGACTCAGTGAATTTGGAGAAGTCAGATGCTTTTGATTCCATGTTGGGAGGAAACGTACTTTTCCCCTCTCAAGTCGTAGTGTTTTCTGACAAACAGCGTTGTGCGGCAGGACACGGGGAACAAACTACTCACAAGCTAAAGTGCGCAACGAGCTAGCCAGGAGTCGAACCTAGAATCTTCTGATCCGTAGTCAGACGCGTTATCCATTGCGCCACTAGCCCTGCCTGTCGCTGCGTTATTCTCACAGCCACGCAGCCAGACAGCCGTGGTCTTTTATTTTGAAGGAAACTGTGTAGACAGCTGGTCAAACCACTGTTTGAGAGGGAAAACATGGGGCATCACCTCGGAAAATGAGTCCAGCTATCTTCTTCAACCAAATAAGTTTTGTCAAAAAGACTGCAGGAGTACAGCTTACAACTGCTGCCGTGACCCGGATTCGAACCGGGGTTGCTGCGGCCACAACGCAGAGTACTAACCACTATACGATCACGGCTGCTTGCTCTACTGAGTGGCTCGTTTTTTACAGTTGACGTGTGACCAAAGACTGTCACATTTCCGGGACGGTTCTTCTGGCACTGTTTCATATGTGGTCCATGGACAAATTTAGCTTCTCAACCATAATGATTAGCAGTTTAGACCCGACATAGATACTTCAACATAACTGTGACTCAGTGAATTTGGAGAAGTCAGATGCTTTTCATTCCATGTTGGGAGGAAACGTACTTTTCCCCTCTCAAGTCGTAGTGTTTTCTGACAAACAGCGTTGTGCGGCAGGACACGGGGAACAAACTACTCACAAGCTAAAGTGCGCAACGAGCTAGCCAGGAGTCGAACCTAGAATCTTCTGATCCGTAGTCAGACGCGTTATCCATTGCGCCACTAGCCCTGCCTGTCGCTGCGTTATTCTCACAGCCACGCAGCCAGACAGCCGTGGTCTTTTATTTTGAAGGAAACTGTGTAGACAGCTGGTCAAACCACTGTTTGAGAGGGAAAACATGGGGCATCACCTCGGAAATTGAGTCCAGCTATCTTCTTCAACCAAATAAGTTTTGTCAAAAACACTGCAGGAGTACAGCTTACAACTGCTGCCGTGACCCGGATTCGAACCGGGGTTGCTGCGGCCACAACGCAGAGTACTAACCACTATACGATCACGGCTGCTTGCTCTACTGAGTGGCTCGTTTTTTACAGTTGACGTGTGACCAAAGACTGTCACATTTCTGGGACGGTTCTTCTGGCACTGTTTCATATGTGGTCCATGGACAAATTTAGCTTCTCAACCATAATGATTAGCAGTTTAGACCCGACATAGATACTTCAACATAACTGTGACTCAGTGAATTTGGAGAAGTCAGATGCTTTTGATTCCATGTTGGGAGGAAACGTACTTTTCCCCTCTCAAGTCGTAGTGTTTTCTGACAAACAGCGTTGTGCGGCAGGACACGGGGAACAAACTACTCACAAGCTAAAGTGCGCAACGAGCTAGCCAGGAGTCTAACCTAGAATCTTCTGATCCGTAGTCAGACGCGTTATCCATTGCGCCACTAGCCCTGCCTGTCGCTGTGTTATTCTCACACCCACGCAGCCAGACAGCCGTGGTCTTTTATTTTGAAGGAAACTGTGTAGACAGCTGGTCAAACCACTGTTTGAGAGGGAAAACATGGGGCATCACCTCGGAAATTGAGTCCAGCTATCTTCTTCAACCAAATAAGTTTTGTCAAAAAGACTGCAGGAGTACAGCTTACAACTGCTGCCGTGACCCGGATTCGAACCGGGGTTGCTGCGGCCACAACGCAGAGTACTAACCACTATACGATCACGGCTGCTTGCTCTACTGAGTGGCTCGTTTTTTACAGTTGACGTGTGACCAAAGACTGTCACATTTCTGGGACGGTTCTTCTGGCACTGTTTCATATGTGGTCCATGGACAAATTTAGCTTCTCAACCATAATGATTAGCAGTTTAGACCCGACATAGATACTTCAACATAACTGTGACTCAGTGAATTTGGAGAAGTCAGATGCTTTTGATTCCATGTTGGGAGGAAACGTACTTTTCCCCTCTCAAGTCGTAGTGTTTTCTGACAAACAGCGTTGTGCGGCAGGACACGGGGAACAAACTACTCACAAGCTAAAGTGCGCAACGAGCTAGCCAGGAGTCGAACCTAGAATCTTCTGATCCGTAGTCAGACGCGTTATCCATTGCGCCACTAGCCCTGCCTGTCGCTGTGTTATTCTTCACAGCCACGCAGCCAGACAGCCGTGGTCTTTTATTTTGAAGGAAACTGTGTAGACAGCTGGTCAAACCACTGTTTGAGAGGGAAAACATGGGGCATCACCTCGGAAATTGAGTCCAGCTATCTTCTTCAACCAAATAAGTTTTGTCAAAAAGACTGCAGGAGTACAGCTTACAACTGCTGCCGTGACCCGGATTCGAACCGGGGTTGCTGCGGCCACAACGCAGAGTACTAACCACTATACGATCACGGCTGCTTGCTCTACTGAGTGGCTCGTTTTTTACAGTTGACGTGTGACCAAAGACTGTCACATTTCTGGGACGGTTCTTCTGGCACTGTTTCATATGTGGTCCATGGACAAATTTAGCTTCTCAACCATAATGATTAGCAGTTTAGACCCGACATAGATACTTCAACATAACTGTGACTCAGTGAATTTGGAGAAGTCAGATGCTTTTGATTCCATGTTGGGAGGAAACGTACTTTTCCCCTCTCAAGTCGTAGTGTTTTCTGACAAACAGCGTTGTGCGGCAGGACACGGGGAACAAACTACTCACAAGCTAAAGTGCGCAACGAGCTAGCCAGGAGTCGAACCTAGAATCTTCTGATCCGTAGTCAGACGCGTTATCCATTGCGCCACTAGCCCTGCCTGTCGCTGTGTTATTCTCACAGCCACGCAGCCAGACAGCCGTGGTCTTTTATTTTGAAGGAAACTGTGTAGACAGCTGGTCAAACCACTGTTTGAGAGGGAAAACATGGGGCATCACCTCGGAAATTGAGTCCAGCTATCTTCTTCAACCAAATAAGTTTTGTCAAAAAGACTGCAGGAGTACAGCTTACAACTGCTGCCGTGACCCGGATTCGAACCGGGGTTGCTGCGGCCACAACGCAGAGTACTAACCACTATACGATCACGGCTGCTTGCTCTACTGAGTGGCTCGTTTTTTACAGTTGACGTGTGACCAAAGACTGTCACATTTCTGGGACGGTTCTTCTGGCACTGTTTCATATGTGGTCCATGGACAAATTTAGCTTCTCAACCATAATGATTAGCAGTTTAGACCCGACATAGATACTTCAACATAACTGTGACTCAGTGAATTTGGAGAAGTCAGATGCTTTTGATTCCATGTTGGGAGGAAACGTACTTTTCCCCTCTCAAGTCGTAGTGTTTTCTGACAAACAGCGTTGTGCGGCAGGACACGGGGAACAAACTACTCACAAGCTAAAGTGCGCAACGAGCTAGCCAGGAGTCGAACCTAGAATCTTCTGATCCGTAGTCAGACGCGTTATCCATTGCGCCACTAGCCCTGCCTGTCGCTGTGTTATTCTCACAGCCACGCAGCCAGACAGCCGTGGTCTTTTATTTTGAAGGAAACTGTGTAGACAGCTGGTCAAACCACTGTTTGAGAGGGAAAACATGGGGCATCACCTCGGAAATTGAGTCCAGCTATCTTCTTCAACCAAATAAGTTTTGTCAAAAAGACTGCAGGAGTACAGCTTACAACTGCTGCCGTGACCCGGATTCGAACCGGGGTTGCTGCGGCCACAACGCAGAGTACTAACCACTATACGATCACGGCTGCTTGCTCTACTGAGTGGCTCGTTTTTTACAGTTGACGTGTGACCAAAGACTGTCACATTTCTGGGACGGTTCTTCTGGCACTGTTTCATATGTGGTCCATGGACAAATTTAGCTTCTCAACCATAATGATTAGCAGTTTAGACCCGACATAGATACTTCAACATAACTGTGACTCAGTGAATTTGGAGAAGTCAGATGCTTTTGATTCCATGTTGGGAGGAAACGTACTTTTCCCCTCTCAAGTCGTAGTGTTTTCTGACAAACAGCGTTGTGCGGCAGGACACGGGGAACAAACTACTCACAAGCTAAAGTGCGCAACGAGCTAGCCAGGAGTCGAACCTAGAATCTTCTGATCCGTAGTCAGACGCGTTATCCATTGCGCCACTAGCCCTGCCTGTCGCTGTGTTATTCTCACAGCCACGCAGCCAGACAGCCGTGGTCTTTTATTTTGAAGGAAACTGTGTAGACAGCTGGTCAAACCACTGTTTGAGAGGGAAAACATGGGGCATCACCTCGGAAATTGAGTCCAGCTATCTTCTTCAACCAAATAAGTTTTGTCAAAAAGACTGCAGGAGTACAGCTTACAACTGCTGCCGTGACCCGGATTCGAACCGGGGTTGCTGCGGCCACAACGCAGAGTACTAACCACTATACGATCACGGCTGCTTGCTCTACTGAGTGGCTCGTTTTTTACAGTTGACGTGTGACCAAAGACTGTCACATTTCTGGGACGGTTCTTCTGGCACTGTTTCATATGTGGTCCATGGACAAATTTAGCTTCTCAACCATAATGATTAGCAGTTTAGACCCGACATAGATACTTCAACATAACTGTGACTCAGTGAATTTGGAGAAGTCAGATGCTTTTGATTCCATGTTGGGAGGAAACGTACTTTTCCCCTCTCAAGTCGTAGTGTTTTCTGACAAACAGCGTTGTGCGGCAGGACACGGGGAACAAACTACTCACAAGCTAAAGTGCGCAACGAGCTAGCCAGGAGTCGAACCTAGAATCTTCTGATCCGTAGTCAGACGCGTTATCCATTGCGCCACTAGCCCTGCCTGTCGCTGTGTTATTCTCACAGCCACGCAGCCAGACAGCCGTGGTCTTTTATTTTGAAGGAAACTGTGTAGACAGCTGGTCAAACCACTGTTTGAGAGGGAAAACATGGGGCATCACCTCGGAAATTGAGTCCAGCTATCTTCTTCAACCAAATAAGTTTTGTCAAAAAGACTGCAGGAGTACAGCTTACAACTGCTGCCGTGACCCGGATTCGAACCGGGGTTGCTGCGGCCACAACGCAGAGTACTAACCACTATACGATCACGGCTGCTTGCTCTACTGAGTGGCTCGTTTTTTACAGTTGACGTGTGACCAAAGACTGTCACATTTCTGGGACGGTTCTTCTGGCACTGTTTCATATGTGGTCCATGGACAAATTTAGCTTCTCAACCATAATGATTAGCAGTTTAGACCCGACATAGATACTTCAACATAACTGTGACTCAGTGAATTTGGAGAAGTCAGATGCTTTTGATTCCATGTTGGGAGGAAACGTACTTTTCCCCTCTCAAGTCGTAGTGTTTTCTGACAAACAGCGTTGTGCGGCAGGACACGGGGAACAAACTACTCACAAGCTAAAGTGCGCAACGAGCTAGCCAGGAGTCGAACCTAGAATCTTCTGATCCGTAGTCAGACGCGTTATCCATTGCGCCACTAGCCCTGCCTGTCGCTGTGTTATTCTCACAGCCACGCAGCCAGACAGCCGTGGTCTTTTATTTTGAAGGAAACTGTGTAGACAGCTGGTCAAACCACTGTTTGAGAGGGAAAACATGGGGCATCACCTCGGAAATTGAGTCCAGCTATCTTCTTCAACCAAATAAGTTTTGTCAAAAACACTGCAGGAGTACAGCTTACAACTGCTGCCGTGACCCGGATTCGAACCGGGGTTGCTGCGGCCACAACGCAGAGTACTAACCACTATACGATCACGGCTGCTTGCTCTACTGAGTGGCTCGTTTTTTACAGTTGACGTGTGACCAAAGACTGTCACATTTCTGGGACGGTTCTTCTGGCACTGTTTCATATGTGGTCCATGGACAAATTTAGCTTCTCAACCATAATGATTAGCAGTTTAGACCCGACATAGATACTTCAACATAACTGTGACTCAGTGAATTTGGAGAAGTCAGATGCTTTTGATTCCATGTTGGGAGGAAACGTACTTTTCCCCTCTCAAGTCGTAGTGTTTTCTGACAAACAGCGTTGTGCGGCAGGACACGGGGAACAAACTACTCACAAGCTAAAGTGCGCAACGAGCTAGCCAGGAGTCGAACCTAGAATCTTCTGATCCGTAGTCAGACGCGTTATCCATTGCGCCACTAGCCCTGCCTGTCGCTGCGTTATTCTCACAGCCACGCAGCCAGACAGCCGTGGTCTTTTATTTTGAAGGAAACTGTGTAGACAGCTGGTCAAACCACTGTTTGAGAGGGAAAACATGGGGCATCACCTCGGAAATTGAGTCCAGCTATCTTCTTCAACCAAATAAGTTTTGTCAAAAACACTGCAGGAGTACAGCTTACAACTGCTGCCGTGACCCGGATTCGAACCGGGGTTGCTGCGGCCACAACGCAGAGTACTAACCACTATACGATCACGGCTGCTTGCTCTACTGAGTGGCTCGTTTTTTACAGTTGACGTGTGACCAAAGACTGTCACATTTCTGGGACGGTTCTTCTGGCACTGTTTCATATGTGGTCCATGGACAAATTTAGCTTCTCAACCATAATGATTAGCAGTTTAGACCCGACATAGATACTTCAACATAACTGTGACTCAGTGAATTTGGAGAAGTCAGATGCTTTTGATTCCATGTTGGGAGGAAACGTACTTTTCCCCTCTCAAGTCGTAGTGTTTTCTGACAAACAGCGTTGTGCGGCAGGACACGGGGAACAAACTACTCACAAGCTAAAGTGTTTAACGAGCTAGCCAGGAGTCGAACCGAGAATCTTCTGATCCGTAGTCAGACGCGTTATCCATTGCGCCACTAGCCCTGCCTGTAGCTGCGTTATTCTCACAGCCACGCAGCCAGACAGCCGTGGTCTTTTATTTTGAAGGAAACTGTGTAGACAGCTGGTCAAACCACTGTTTGAGAGGGAAAACATGGGGCATCACCTCGGAAATTGAGTCCAGCTATCTTCTTCAACCAAATAAGTTTTGTCAAAAACACTGCAGGAGTACAGCTTACAACTGCTGCCGTGACCCGGATTCGAACCGGGGTTGCTGCGGCCACAACGCAGAGTACTAACCACTATACGATCACGGCTGCTTGCTCTACTGAGTGGCTCGTTTTTTACAGTTGACGTGTGACCAAAGACTGTCACATTTCTGGGACGGTTCTTCTGGCACTGTTTCATATGTGGTCCATGGACAAATTTAGCTTCTCAACCATAATGATTAGCAGTTTAGACCCGACATAGATACTTCAACATAACTGTGACTCAGTGAATTTGGAGAAGTCAGATGCTTTTGATTCCATGTTGGGAGGAAACGTACTTTTCCCCTCTCAAGTCGTAGTGTTTTCTGACAAACAGCGTTGTGCGGCAGGACACGGGGAACAAACTACTCACAAGCTAAAGTGCGCAACGAGCTAGCCAGGAGTCGAACCTAGAATCTTCTGATCCGTAGTCAGACGCGTTATCCATTGCGCCACTAGCCCTGCCTGTCGCTGTGTTATTCTCACAGCCACGCAGCCAGACAGCCGTGGTCTTTTATTTTGAAGGAAACTGTGTAGACAGCTGGTCAAACCACTGTTTGAGAGGGAAAACATGGGGCATCACCTCGGAAATTGAGTCCAGCTATCTTCTTCAACCAAATAAGTTTTGTCAAAAAGACTGCAGGAGTACAGCTTACAACTGCTGCCGTGACCCAGATTCGAACCGGGGTTGCTGCGGCCACAACGCAGAGTACTAACCACTATACGATCACGGCTGCTTGCTCTACTGAGTGGCTCGTTTTTTACAGTTGACGTGTGACCAAAGACTGTCACATTTCTGGGACGGTTCTTCTGGCACTGTTTCATATGTGGTCCATGGACAAATTTAGCTTCTCAACCATAATGATTAGCAGTTTAGACCCGACATAGATACTTCAACATAACTGTGACTCAGTGAATTTGGAGAAGTCAGATGCTTTTGATTCCATGTTGGGAGGAAACGTACTTTTCCCCTCTCAAGTCGTAGTGTTTTCTGACAAACAGCGTTGTGCGGCAGGACACGGGGAACAAACTACTCACAAGCTAAAGTGCGCAACGAGCTAGCCAGGAGTCTAACCTAGAATCTTCTGATCCGTAGTCAGACGCGTTATCCATTGCGCCACTAGCCCTGCCTGTCGCTGTGTTATTCTCACACCCACGCAGCCAGACAGCCGTGGTCTTTTATTTTGAAGGAAACTGTGTAGACAGCTGGTCAAACCACTGTTTGAGAGGGAAAACATGGGGCATCACCTCGGAAATTGAGTCCAGCTATCTTCTTCAACCAAATAAGTTTTGTCAAAAACACTGCAGGAGTACAGCTTACAACTGCTGCCGTGACCCGGATTCGAACCGGGGTTGCTGCGGCCACAACGCAGAGTACTAACCACTATACGATCACGGCTGCTTGCTCTACTGAGTGGCTCGTTTTTTACAGTTGACGTGTGACCAAAGACTGTCACATTTCTGGGACGGTTCTTCTGGCACTGTTTCATATGTGGTCCATGGACAAATTTAGCTTCTCAACCATAATGATTAGCAGTTTAGACCCGACATAGATACTTCAACATAACTGTGACTCAGTGAATTTGGAGAAGTCAGATGCTTTTGATTCCATGTTGGGAGGAAACGTACTTTTCCCCTCTCAAGTCGTAGTGTTTTCTGACAAACAGCGTTGTGCGGCAGGACACGGGGAACAAACTACTCACAAGCTAAAGTGCGCAACGAGCTAGCCAGGAGTCGAACCTAGAATCTTCTGATCCGTAGTCAGACGCGTTATCCATTGCGCCACTAGCCCTGCCTGTCGCTGTGTTATTCTCACAGCCACGCAGCCAGACAGCCGTGGTCTTTTATTTTGAAGGAAACTGTGTAGACAGCTGGTCAAACCACTGTTTGAGAGGGAAAACATGGGGCATCACCTCGGAAATTGAGTCCAGCTATCTTCTTCAACCAAATAAGTTTTGTCAAAAACACTGCAGGAGTACAGCTTACAACTGCTGCCGTGACCCGGATTCGAACCGGGGTTGCTGCGGCCACAACGCAGAGTACTAACCACTATACGATCACGGCTGCTTGTTCTACTGAGTGGCTCGTTTTTTACAGTTGACGTGTGACCAAAGACTGTCACATTTCTGGGACGGTTCTTCTGGCACTGTTTCATATGTGGTCCATGGACAAATTTAGCTTCTCAACCATAATGATTAGCAGTTTAGACCCGACATAGATACTTCAACATAACTGTGACTCAGTGAATTTGGAGAAGTCAGATGCTTTTGATTCCATGTTGGGAGGAAACGTACTTTTCCCCTCTCAAGTCGTAGTGTTTTCTGACAAACAGCGTTGTGCGGCAGGACACGGGGAACAAACTACTCACAAGCTAAAGTGCGCAACGAGCTAGCCAGGAGTCGAACCTAGAATCTTCTGATCCGTAGTCAGACGCGTTATCCATTGCGCCACTAGCCCTGCCTGTCGCTGCGTTATTCTCACAGCCACGCAGCCAGACAGCCGTGGTCTTTTATTTTGAAGGAAACTGTGTAGACAGCTGGTCAAACCACTGTTTGAGAGGGAAAACATGGGGCATCACCTCGGAAATTGAGTCCAGCTATCTTCTTCAACCAAATAAGTTTTGTCAAAAACACTGCAGGAGTACAGCTTACAACTGCTGCCGTGACCCGGATTCGAACCGGGGTTGCTGCGGCCACAACGCAGAGTACTAACCACTATACGATCACGGCTGCTTGCTCTACTGAGTGGCTCGTTTTTTACAGTTGACGTGTGACCAAAGACTGTCACATTTCTGGGACGGTTCTTCTGGCACTGTTTCATATGTGGTCCATGGACAAATTTAGCTTCTCAACCATAATGATTAGCAGTTTAGACCCGACATAGATACTTCAACATAACTGTGACTCAGTGAATTTGGAGAAGTCAGATGCTTTTGATTCCATGTTGGGAGGAAACGTACTTTTCCCCTCTCAAGTCGTAGTGTTTTCTGACAAACAGCGTTGTGCGGCAGGACACGGGGAACAAACTACTCACAAGCTAAAGTGTTTAACGAGCTAGCCAGGAGTCGAACCGAGAATCTTCTGATCCGTAGTCAGACGCGTTATCCATTGCGCCACTAGCCCTGCCTGTAGCTGCGTTATTCTCACAGCCACGCAGCCAGACAGCCGTGGTCTTTTATTTTGAAGGAAACTGTGTAGACAGCTGGTCAAACCACTGTTTGAGAGGGAAAACATGGGGCATCACCTCGGAAATTGAGTCCAGCTATCTTCTTCAACCAAATAAGTTTTGTCAAAAACACTGCAGGAGTACAGCTTACAACTGCTGCCGTGACCCGGATTCGAACCGGGGTTGCTGCGGCCACAACGCAGAGTACTAACCACTATACGATCACGGCTGCTTGCTCTACTGAGTGGCTCGTTTTTTACAGTTGACGTGTGACCAAAGACTGTCACATTTCTGGGACGGTTCTTCTGGCACTGTTTCATATGTGGTCCATGGACAAATTTAGCTTCTCAACCATAATGATTAGCAGTTTAGACCCGACATAGATACTTCAACATAACTGTGACTCAGTGAATTTGGAGAAGTCAGATGCTTTTGATTCCATGTTGGGAGGAAACGTACTTTTCCCCTCTCAAGTCGTAGTGTTTTCTGACAAACAGCGTTGTGCGGCAGGACACGGGGAACAAACTACTCACAAGCTAAAGTGCGCAACGAGCTAGCCAGGAGTCGAACCTAGAATCTTCTGATCCGTAGTCAGACGCGTTATCCATTGCGCCACTAGCCCTGCCTGTCGCTGTGTTATTCTCACAGCCACGCATCCAGACAGCCGTGGTCTTTTATTTTGAAGGAAACTGTGTAGACAGCTGGTCAAACCACTGTTTGAGAGGGAAAACATGGGGCATCACCTCGGAAATTGAGTCCAGCTATCTTCTTCAACCAAATAAGTTTTGTCAAAAACACTGCAGGAGTACAGCTTACAACTGCTGCCGTGACCCGGATTCGAACCGGGGTTGCTGCGGCCACAACGCAGAGTACTAACCACTATACGATCACGGCTGCTCGCTCTACTGAGTGGCTCGTTTTTTACAGTTGACGTGTGACCAAAGACTGTCACATTTCTGGGACGGTTCTTCTGGCACTGTTTCATATGTGGTCCATGGACAAATTTAGCTTCTCAACCATAATGATTAGCAGTTTAGACCCGACATAGATACTTCAACATAACTGTGACTCAGTGAATTTGGAGAAGTCAGTTGCTTTTGATTCCATGTTGGGAGGAAACGTACTTTTCCCCTCTCAAGTCGTAGTGTTTTCTGACAAACAGCGTTGTGCGGCAGGACACGGGGAACAAACTACTCACAAGCTAAAGTGCGCAACGAGCTAGCCAGGAGTCGAACCTAGAATCTTCTGATCCGTAGTCAGACGCGTTATCCATTGCGCCACTAGCCCTGCCTGTCGCTGTGTTATTCTCACAGCCACGCAGCCAGACAGCCGTGGTCTTTTATTTTGAAGGAAACTGTAGACAGCTGGTCAAACCACTGTTTGAGAGGGAAAACATGGGGCATCACCTCGTAAATTGAGTCCAGCTATCTTCTTCAACCAAATAAGTTTTGTCAAAAACACTGCAGGAGTACAGCTTACAACTGCTGCCGTGACCCGGATTCGAACCGGGGTTGCTGCGGCCACAACGCAGAGTACTAACCACTATACGATCACGGCTGCTCGCTCTACTGAGTGGCTCGTTTTTTACAGTTGACGTGTGACCAAAGACTGTCACATTTCTGGGACGGTTCTTCTGGCACTGTTTCATATGTGGTCCATGGACAAATTTAGCTTCTCAACCATAATGATTAGCAGTTTAGACCCGACATAGATACTTCAACATAACTGTGACTCAGTGAATTTGGAGAAGTCAGATGCTTTTGATTCCATGTTGGGAGGAAACGTACTTTTCCCCTCTCAAGTCGTAGTGTTTTCTGACAAACAGCGTTGTGCGGCAGGACACGGGGAACAAACTACTCACAAGCTAAAGTGCGCAACGAGCTAGCCAGGAGTCGAACCTAGAATCTTCTGATCCGTAGTCAGACGCGTTATCCATTGCGCCACTAGCCCTGCCTGTCGCTGCGTTATTCTCACAGCCACGCAGCCAGACAGCCGTGGTCTTTTATTTTGAAGGAAACTGTGTAGACAGCTGGTCAAACCACTGTTTGAGAGGGAAAACATGGGGCATCACCTCGGAAATTGAGTCCAGCTATCTTCTTCAACCAAATAAGTTTTGTCAAAAACACTGCAGGAGTACAGCTTACAACTGCTGCCGTGACCCGGATTCGAACCGGGGTTGCTGCGGCCACAACGCAGAGTACTAACCACTATACGATCACGGCTGCTTGCTCTACTGAGTGGCTCGTTTTTTACAGTTGACGTGTGACCAAAGACTGTCACATTTCTGGGACGGTTCTTCTGGCACTGTTTCATATGTGGTCCATGGACAAATTTAGCTTCTCAACCATAATGATTAGCAGTTTAGACCCGACATAGATACTTCAACATAACTGTGACTCAGTGAATTTGGAGAAGTCAGATGCTTTTGATTCCATGTTGGGAGGAAACGTACTTTTCCCCTCTCAAGTCGTAGTGTTTTCTGACAAACAGCGTTGTGCGGCAGGACACGGGGAACAAACTACTCACAAGCTAAAGTGCGCAACGAGCTAGCCAGGAGTCGAACCTAGAATCTTCTGATCCGTAGTCAGACGCGTTATCCATTGCGCCACTAGCCCTGCCTGTCGCTGCGTTATTCTCACAGCCACGCAGCCAGACAGCCGTGGTCTTTTATTTTGAAGGAAACTGTGTAGACAGCTGGTCAAACCACTGTTTGAGAGGGAAAACATGGGGCATCACCTCGGAAATTGAGTCCAGCTATCTTCTTCAACCAAATAAGTTTTGTCAAAAACACTGCAGGAGTACAGCTTACAACTGCTGCCGTGACCCGGATTCGAACCGGGGTTGCTGCGGCCACAACGCAGAGTACTAACCACTATACGATCACGGCTGCTTGCTCTACTGAGTGGCTCGTTTTTTACAGTTGACGTGTGACCAAAGACTGTCACATTTCTGGGACGGTTCTTCTGGCACTGTTTCATATGTGGTCCATGGACAAATTTAGCTTCTCAACCATAATGATTAGCAGTTTAGACCCGACATAGATACTTCAACATAACTGTGACTCAGTGAATTTGGAGAAGTCAGATCCTTTTGATTCAAGTTCAACATATATGTTATCGCTATGCCCACTTAAAATCAATCCAAATCAAATGACACAATTTTATCTGATAAACCACAAAAACCTGGAGGACATTATACAAAACCTGAACTCCTCCTCCTGTTGCCTTGACATTCTTCCCACAGGCTTCTTTAAAACTGTTTTTAGCTGTATGGCCTCAGATGTTCTACAAATTGTCAACATGTCCCTTCGGACAGGTGTATTCCCACAAACCCTGAAAACAGCAGTCATCAAGCCACTCCTAAAAAAGAACAATCTAGATACATCTCTCATGAACAATTATAGGCCCATATCTAACCTACCATTTTTAAGCAAAATCATTGAAAAAGCTGTTTATCAACAGCTAAATAACTACTTAGCAATGAACAACTGCTTTGATGTTTTCCAGTCAGGATTTCGACAACACCACAGCACTGAGACTGCTCTGGTTAAGGTCCTCAATGACATCCACTTAAACACAGACAGTTGCAAAAGTTCTGTCTTAGTTTTACTGGATCTCAGTGCCGCTTTTGACACAGTTGACCACAGCATATTACTAGATCGACTAGCAAACTGGGTTGGACTTTCTGGAACTGTACTAAACTGGTTTGAATCCTACTTTAAGGACAGAGACTACTATGTGTCAATAGGCAATTTCACATCTGAGCGGACACATATTGAATGCTTGGTCCCCCAAGGTTCCATTCTTGGGCCTCTTCTGTTTAACATCTACATGCTCCCACTAGCTCAGATTATGAATAAGAACAAATTATGCTACCATAATTATGCAGACGACACACAAATTTACATAACCATATCACCAGGAGACTACAGTCTGATACAAGCACTGAGTAAGTGCATTGAACAAATCAATGATTGGGTGTGCCAAAATTTCCTTCAATTAAACAACGACAAAACTGAAGTAATTGTCTTTGGTGCCAAAGATGAACAATTAAAAGTCAGCGCACAGCTTACATCTGTTATGCTAGAAACCACACACCAAGCCAGAAATCTTGGTGTTGTCATAGACTCCGATTTGAATTTCAAGAAACACATTAAATCAATTAATAAGTCAGCATACTACCACCTTAAAAACATATCAAGAATTAAAGGACTTGTGTCTCAGCAACATTTAGAAAAACTTGTCCATGCATTTATCTTTAGTAGACTTGACTACTGTAACAGTGTCCTTGCAGGCCTTCCAAAAAATCTATCAGACAGCTTCAGCTAATTCAGAACGCTGCTGCTCGAGTCTAGCCTGGCACCGCCCGCCTACTACTTCCGCTCAATTTTCATTTCCCTTCAGTAGTCAGTCTGGGTGTGCAGTATATTCTTAGGTTTTCTCCGGACAGATTTCTGCCGGTCCAATCAGCGAACAGAAGGAGTGGCTCAGAAGCCGGCGCATGACATGGTTGGTTGGCAGATCCAGAGTGGCACTGGGCAGATCCAATAGTTTTAAACTTCAACAGACACCCGCCTTCAAGTGAGTTAACGTTTGTCAATTGAGCGATTCCAGACCTTCTGTACAAATGAAATGAGTACGATGGTCTGGTAGAACCAGGCTAGCTCGAGTCCTCACTAGGACCAAAAAAGTGGATCACATTAACCCAGTTCTGAGGTCTTTACACTGGCTTCCTGTCACTCAAAGAATTGATTTCAAAATACTGATGTTGGTTTATAAAGCACTAAATGGTTTAGCGCCAAAATACATTACTGATCTGCTGATACGTTATGAACCGTCCAGAGCCCTTAGGTCGTCTGGGACAGGTTTACTTACAGTCCCAAGAGTTAGGACTAAACGAGGAGAAGTAGCTTTTAGTTTTTATGCACCAAATATCTGGAACAAACTCCCAGAAAACTTGAGGTCTGCTGCAACCCTCAGTTCTTTTAAATCGAGTCTGAAGACTTTTCTGTTTCCATTTTAACCTGTACTTTTTATTCTATTTAAATGTTTTACTTCTTTTCATTCGCTTTTAAATGTCTTCTAATGTGTTTTATGTATTTTAATCTTGCCCCTGTACAGCACTTTGAATGGCCTTGTGTTTGAATTGTGCTATATAAATAAACTTGCCTTGCCTTGCCTTGCCTTACCATTTACAACTGGTTATTTTTATTTTGACATATTTATTTTATTAAATTATTAAAAATATGTTTAACTTATTTAGCCTATTTCTATTCTACCTGTTTTCAGTTCAATTAGGAACAGCCTTTGTTTAAAGTCCAAAGTCATGGTGTTATTAGAAAAAAACCTTGTTAAAAGTAATATAAATGCATAATGTTCTTAAATCAATGATTAACTCTCTTTAATAATCGTGATAACACAATGTGATTACTCAAAATAATCATGATTATGATTTTTTCATAATCGAGCAGCCCTACCATCTTCCATGGTTTAGATCAATTAGAAACAATTAAAGTATTAAATAGGTAGGCCTAGTCATTATTAGTATTTTGACTTCATATCTACAGGTTGTTTATTGTGATTTCATAAGCGTCAGTGAGCTCCATGGTAACGCAGTGATTGACAGGCTGACTGAAATTCTCTTTATCTGGACAGAAACTGCCCTCTCCCAACCCCACACCCTCTTAAAATACACAAACCGTTTGCCTTTACTGTTGCACATAGTCGCGACCCCAAAAAAAGTCTTTGGTCAAAAAAATATGGTTTGTTGTGTATTAAGACAAATATTTCACTTTTTCTTTCTGAAATTAAATTGTATCATTCCAGTAGCAAAATAATAAAATAACAAGGTACAACACAATTATTGTGCGATTTCCCTACTCTGCAATTAATATGATAGTCATTAAAAATGTGCCAAGTCCATTAATCAATAAAAAATGCTGCTGTGCTTTTTTTGTATGCATGTGAGTAGGAAGCCGTGAGTCTGCTGTCAGGACGGACTTGCATGCCACCAGGGTCCAGTGTGACTTTGTTTCGAGCCACTTTGCTGCTCAGTGACCTGAGGGGTTTTCAGAGTACCACACTTCTAAAACTGACACAGACACTACTTAAAAAGCAGGTAAACAAACATTTGCATAGCCTACGTACACTCACGCATCAGTATTCAGAAAGCAGGTAAAACTTCAAATATTAACATTTTATGCTCTTTCTTCATTTCTTTCAGCTTCATGTTTTTGGTCAGAGTGTGGTGTTGAAAGATGGAATAATGTGTTTCGCTCTTCCTGGACCCAGCAATATCTACCTCCCATACCTCAACTTACTGGATCAGAACAATTTGCGTATTGGTAAATAACTTTTTTTTCTTTTGCAAAATACTTTTTCCATTTCTGTGTTAACAGCACAAATTGTCACGATCGGACAAGATGATTGGGGTGTCAAAGGTTTGGCGTGAGCGTAGCAGGTGTTGGCTTAGCTGGCATAGTGAACAGAGAGGCCGGCAGGCAGGCAGGTGACTGGAGGAATGTGATTCTGGAGGTGCAAGGAGCAAATTGGTTAATGATGTCCAACTAACTAATATTTTTATTATCGATCAAGTAATCTGTCGATTAATTATTGAGAGCAGAGCAGCGAGTCAACAAGGTTTAAAAATAAAAAAAAAATAAAATGTGTATCTGGTAATAAGATACAGATGTTAGTTTATTAACCGATGGGAAAATCTCCAAACCGTGTCATCTCTGGTGCATACAGTGCTGTGTGAAAGATTGTGAACCCCTTGAGCCTTTTGGAATTTTATTTATTTTAACCATTATTAATAATTTTTTTTCAATACCAGTATTTTTTATATGAAATAACAGATGTTTGTTTATCAATTCAACATTTTTCTTTTCCAGAAATCAATTGTTAAAACAGATAAAACAAATTATTTGACAAATGTTGTATGTGCAAAAGTTTGTGAACCCTAAGCTGCATTACTTAAATCGAGCAGGTAAACACAATCAGGTGGGCCAAATTGATTGATGAAATAGACCAATGTAATGAGAGATCTTTAGGGAAGAAATTGGGCGCCACTAGATAAAACAAAGATAAAACCAGGTCAGTTTAGGCTCACCAAACTGAACCCATACAGGTCAGACATGCTAAAAGGGAAACAAATCTCAGAGGATCTCAGGAATGTTGTGA
This sequence comes from Ammodytes marinus, assembly GCF_949987685.1. Taxonomy (NCBI): domain Eukaryota; kingdom Metazoa; phylum Chordata; class Actinopteri; order Uranoscopiformes; family Ammodytidae; genus Ammodytes; species Ammodytes marinus. Next base: position 16,307,612 of record NC_137218.1, read on the forward strand.
TGCTGCACATTTGTCTGGGAACAGCTATAAATTAATTTAAAAAAAGTTTGAGCTCCATCGGTCCACCGTGAGGCAAATCATCTACAAATGGAGAGCTTTACGAGTGACTGAACATCTACCTAGAAGTGGACTTCCTTAAAAAATATCTTCAAGCGCCACAAGAAAAGTATTTTTTTAGTTAAAAGCCAACCCACACATTACATTTAGTGATTTGCAGACCTCTCTTGCAGCATCTGGGACAGTTGTGCATGGTTCCACAATAGGAAGAAAACTCAGTCAACATGGCTTTCAAGGGAGGGTTGCTGAAGAAGCCTGTGCTCTCAAAAAAGAACAAAACTGCTTGTCACACCTTTGCCAGAGAGCACCTGGAGATACCTGAAGTCTTATTCTGTGGACAGATTAGTCCAAAATTGAACTGTTTGGTCATAACCAAAACCACCATGTTTGGGCAAAAACGCAACTCTGCCTACCACCAAGAGAACCTTCTCCCAAGTGAATAATGGTGGTGGCAAATGGTCTGCAAATCTCCAGATGTAATGTGTGGGTTGGCTTTTACCTGAAAAATCCCTTTTCTTGTGGCGCTTGAGGATATTTTTGAAGGAAGTCCACTTCTAGGCAGATGTTAAGTCACTCTTAAAGCTCTCCATTTGTAGATGATATACCTCACGGTGGGCCGATGGAGCTCAAACTTTTTTATACGAATGTATAGCTGTCCCCAGACAAATGTGCAACATCAAAACTCTATTCCTGAGATCTTCTGAGATTTTTTACCCTTTGAGCATGTCTGACCTGTATGGGTTCAGTTTGGTGGGCCTAAACTGACCTGGTTTTATCTTTGTTTTATCTAGTGGCGCCCAATTTTTTCCCTAAAGATCTCTCATTACATTGGTCTGTTTCATCAATCAGTTTGGCCCACCTGATTGTGTTTACCCTGCTAGATTTAAGCAATGCAGCTCAGGGTTCACAAACTTTTGTCAAATCATTTGTTTTATCTATTTTAACAATTGATTTCTGGAAAAGAACATTTTTGAATTGATAAACATAACATCTGTTATTTCATATAAAAAATACTGGTATTGAAAAAAATGAATTAATAATGGTTAAAATAAATAAAATTTCAAAAGGCTCAAGGGGTTCACAAACTTTCACACTACACTCTATATGCAAAGTTAAAAAATGTCTCACTTGCATTGTTTTTGCAGCTCACATCCAGGATCTCACCGCCGTGAAAAGGCCAGCCTCTTCCCAGTCAACACAGTCCATATCCAGGCAGCAATCACACCCGTCATGTCATCGTGACACAGACTCTCTAGCACCAATCAGTCTCTGAGCAACCCAAGCACTTCCAGCCCTACATGCTCAGCCAGATAGCCAGAACAGAAGGACACCCATTGTGAGTTGCTCTTAGCAACATGATCAGTTGTTTCTGTTCCTAGGGTACTTGTTTTGTTAAAGAAAGCAAGAATGTTGTTGTCTACCTGATGTAATGAAACATTACGTAATAAACATAGTAGATACAAGCTGAATACTGTTTGCTAATAGACTATTGCCATGGCTATATACAAATGTGGGAATAATATGTTGACCATCATTTTTGAAAATGGCCTTTGTCTAGAATGAGAAATGATGATGTTAAATATTTTATTTATGTATTTCTGTATCTCATCATTCTTCATTGTCCAATCTCACAATTTGCAATCTGCAAGTTGGCAGTAAATGGAGACCAAGAAAGCCCTAAGAGTTATCAAATAAAATGTAATTCTGTAGATGTCTGTTGAACTGCAGGGCAAATTGGCCCTTTAAAAAAGTATACAGTTGGAGTCAATGGTGTATTTTGTATACTTTGGAATTAAATAAAACCTACTGAGCGTCTACATAAAATAATCACTCTGTTAAGATCAATATTGAATACAGGTGTAACACAAGTACAAACATTATCATGAGTGTCAAAGAAAACACATGATGAGATTAAAGTTACATTTCAAATGTAAGGTTGGGAGCCTAATATATCTTAAACACCAAAATCCAGGGGGATCACAATACAGTGACTTAAAGTCAAGGCATATTGAACATCTGATACGAGAAACTGATCCATCAAATGAAGGTATAAATAAGCTGATGATGTTTATGATATAGATAAAATAATACATTTAAACTGAGACTGATTTTGTCGACACAACACTGACATTGTGCAGTGAAGCCCAGAGAGTCGTAGGATTTAGAAATGTAAGCAACTTTACCTAGTGTAGTGTTGCCTACATATTAACAGATTTTAGTTGAAAACTATAATGTTTCCATTTTAAATGATAGAAATGTAGATAGCTAATATTGGTTATGGGAACCAGATGTGGACATACCAGTAGTAGGAAAATGCAGGGAATGGTCATACCACTAAACAGTCACATATTAAGCAAATTTTCAGGTTCAGAATTATAATTTGTGAAAGTTTTTTTTGTGTATTTTCCCAAAACCCCTTTATTGCTCACAGTGCCATGGCTAAATCTCCTCTTTTCAGCCCCTGTCAGAAACACCTTTTTTAGGTCCTGTTTAAGACCCCCTTACAAAAAGCCCAGTCTGCTTTGATTGGCCATATCTGGGCAGGGGGTTATCACAAGTGGAGATAGTAAGGTGGAAAATAGAGGATTGTTTTTTTCTCATACCTGTGGAGTCAAGTCACACAGGGGACCCATTTTATGTTGGAAAACCATGAAAACAGTGCATTTTGCAAAATAGGTGGCATTTTAATGGCATCAAAATGCTAAATGAGATTCTCCCTGGTGAAGTTTTAACTTGTAGCCTACATTTATGCTACCCTTATAAAAACTAAAACTTTTAACCCCAATGTGTGAAACAAATGGGCTTATGTGTACCGTATAGCTATTATACGTTGGAGCAAAGAAGAGAAGCTGATATGACCCATAGAAATGTGAACTCTTTAATGGTATAAGGGTCACTCTTGGAAAAATAAATGGTAGACCAGTCAATATTTTTATTATACAAAAAGTTGTGTTTTATATGTGGTTTTGGCTATATATCCTTTGTCCCTGGGTCCAGTTTTGGACATACTTGCTTAATTGTAAAATTCAATACTGATATAGTATTACTTTAAACATTTAATAATACAACAAAGGTGTATTTTAATTAAATGTATGATGGATTTGAAGAAATATTAGTATTTTATGTATTATTTTATTAAAAGACCTGTCCCTTAGGTTCACCGTCATTTCCATCACACCGAACAAAATGTGAATTATGGGAGGTTTCTTTAGGGTTTGTGTACTAGGTGATCACAGCATAGTCATGTGACAGTAGAGCCAATGGCTAGAGGAGACATTCAGCTCCATGGAGGGAACAGACAACCGTAGAAGTCAATGTAAAGGTTGCTTAAATCAAGAATATGTTTATTGGTTGTCATTTCCAAACAACTCATATTTCCTTTAAATGATTAATTTATGAGAAAATAAACATTTTATGTTGTATATTTTGAGTGTATTTAATGCTAACTCTAAAAAGGACATTTACAAGCCAGTATAAAAGCAGATAATTTAAGAAATGTGACAAAATGTAATTTCCACAACAGTCATTTCCATCACCTTTTTCATGTTTTGAAGGGACTGTGATGGAAATGACTGATAGAAATGACAATGGCGTTGTTATAAATGCTTTTCATTTGGCTTATCACTGAAACATATGCATATGAACTAAAACAGTTACAAAAACAAGTTATTAGCTCATTCATATAGGCTACACAATATTCAACATTACTGTTTGTCACATATCATTTCCGTCACATTCTGTCATTTCCATCACACAGTCATTACCATCACAGCACATATTTTGAAGGAAAAATCACAAATAATCAACACATTAACATTATCATTGATTGAAAGACTTAAGTGGAATAGCTTTATGCAGATTTTCATCTTTACAATGGAAAAATATTATCTTTAAAACCCAGAAGATAAATTAATTTAAAACATTTGGTTAACATCTGGTTGTACAACTACATTAGATATTTTGAAAATACAGGCTCAGTTCATATTCATAGTTTTGTTTAAAAAGGACATGTTTGCAGTGTGATGGAAATGACGATTTCCTCTGATTGTTGGAACAAGATGGCTAAAATTATATAATATTTAAATAATTTCAGCACAGCCACTATCAGGAAATGTTTCTACACAACATGGAGAACTACAACATATCACTACATTTCTAAAAATAATATGTTAGATTTCCAAAACTTTCAACAGAAGTGCCTCAAGTTGAAGATAAATCCCGGAAGTGTTCGTCAAATGAAGTTTAATTCTGAAAACTGCAACCGGAGGTCGTGTCTGTCAGTGCTGGCGACTTGACACCGGTCTCCCAGCCAGAGTAACGGTGGTCGGAACGGTGGCTGTCTCCTCCGATCCCTCAATGGTCTCGGTTTGTTGACGTTTGCTGGAGTACAATAACGGTGGTCTGTCTGTTGTTCCAGGCGAGTCGTGCGGCTAGCAAGCTAGCTAGCTTCAATGGGGTTTCGAGATAAAAGATGATTGCCTCACTTTCAAGAGGAAGTTTGCTGGATGAGGTTCTTCATGGGGGCTTCAACGAGGTACAGTTTACCGATCGTTACTGGCTAATGTAACAGTTTATTAAGTTAAGTATACATTAGAAAGCGGACATCAGTTACAGTTGCTAACCATCCAACAGTTAAACCAAGCGAAATTTAAGTGATGTATCTTCCGGTACAAATAACGAATTTTCCGCTGTTTGTCCGACTAAGGTATTGTAGACATTAATGTGTTGATAGTTACAAAAAGAAACGGTGTAATTTAGATGGCGTTAAAGCTAGCAATGACTTAATGTAATGAATGCCACGAAATAAAGTTACCCGGTAGCTTTACAAACAAAACTCAAACATATACACTTCATAATTTGACAAGCTTTTGAGTGAACATTTCTGTTGTTCATAACGGGGTGCGTTCTTTGTAAGGTAACCCGGACGACGGGCTGTCACGTGACTTAACGGGACTGATAAAGGTGGAGAAGTAATCGTGTGAAATCCACGGGAAGGGTGCTGCTGAACCATGTTACTCTGGCCTGAAAACGAAATTATATGAGTGGCCTTCATTACAAAAGTAATACCTTATAAGCAGTGGGACAATAGGCTCCCCCCCCCACCCCCTCCTGCCTCAACATAATAAACAAAGGGACTCGTTTGTCATGCCATGCCCTCAACCTGATTTGGGCCCCCACCCTAATCTGTGTGTTTGTGTCTGTGCCTGTGCATGGGTGTGTCTGTCGTTTGATGGACTCTTGTGCCCCGCAATTGATGGATTGCAGCAGCAGCTGGCAGCGTATGTTTCCTGGGTGAACTCTCAGCTGAAGAGGAAGCCAGGCCTGCATCCCATCGCAGACCTCAGACACGACCTGCAGGATGGGGTGGTGCTCACACAACTCATAGAGATAGTTGGTAAGTAGTGTACGTACATGCACACAAAGAGCATGTAGCACTATTGCAAGAGAATAAATAGGTGAGTATTTCCATATTATGTTGACATAAGAATTTCCTCACATAGCCATATTTTTCTCAGTCTATAGCATAACGCAGGACACCACAACTAGTGCCTTGATATCGGTTGTAATCCACTGTGATATGTAAATTCTAGAATAAAATGGAAAAAAGGATTTAAAGCTTTTAAGATAGATGCTGCGCAGTGGTACCAACTGTTTAATTATGTCTGCAACTCAACTTCACACATACAAAAGCACTGCATTAAATATGTTCCATGGAATATGCTGTAATTTGCACATGAACTGACTGTACTGTAGTATTGCTTAAATCGTACTGTTAGAAATATCTAACTGGTGGCTTCTATTTTTTCCCCTCTCTCTCAAACCTCATTCAAATTGACAGCCGGGGAGGTGCTGGAGGGGGTGTATGCGGAGCCGCAAAACAAAGAGGAAAGCTGGAGGAATGTGGAGCAAGTCTTGCGGTTCATTTCCTCTAGACACATACGCATGCCACATATATCTGCAAGAGGTAAATCCAGGAACATTTGCTTAACTCTCTTTTACTTAATTTGTAGTTCAGGTGACCCCAATGCTTTAAACATTATATGTTAACATTGTAACGAAAAATATGTATTTATTTTGTTCATTAACAATATCTGACGTAGTAGGGAAGTAGTGATCATGCATGGCAACTTTGTTTCACATCAGATACTGTGTTACCTATAAAAATTGTGTTTGTTTATGAAACTCTCATCAAGGCACCCGATTGTATTGCCATATGTGGCAAATATTGGGCACAATGTGCTTATTATTGAGAGACATATATTTATTTTTTTGCAGACATTGTCGATGGCAATCTGAAATCTGTAATGAGGATCATTCTGGCGCTGGCTGCCCATTTCAAGCCCTCGGCCAATCATAGGGCGGCTTCCGGAAGTGGAAGGTGTTTGACAAGATGCTCTGCCGGCCACAATCCTCACTCCACTGTTGCCCTAGCACAAGATGCCGTCGCTGCACTGGCTTCAGCACGACTCGATGCCTCACAGCCTGCACGTACCACACGCATCCACAGGTATGCTGGCCTCAGTATCCCTTAACACTTCCCCTTTCCAAAAACACGTCGTCAATATATTTCTGTTATCGCGGTCTTTGCTGTCCTCTAGTGGACTAACACAGATCCTCAAATAACCATCCTCCAGACTGCTGAAAAACTTTGTCTCCATACATTTGTTATCAAAACAGAATTCCAGTTCTTATTCATGAATACTTTAGATAACCTCTGCTTTGTGTGTTGTGTCTCAGTGGCTGGGGGCTGGATGCGGAAAAGAGTGTGTGTGTTCGTGCTCTGGTTGAGCAGTATGAAAGAAGACCTCCGGATGATCAGGACGATCCTCTGGCCAGCAGGTAATCTGCTTTTACATAAGCTCAAGTTGCGCATTGTAATTAAATTAAAATTAAAGTACAACTCTCCTGCAACACTCACAGGTTGGAATATCTTTCATGCTTCGTACACTCAGTATAAAATGACTCCTCACAACATGAGCCGTCTTGTTTTGAAGTGTCATTTCAGAATGATGAAGGGCTGTGATACTGTACAACAAAAACAATCAAACCTGAAACCTTACTGAAAAGCATGTTGCTGGCCTAAATCCATTAATGCGGTTACTGTAGCTTAATGGCCCAAGGACAACTGGTTGACACATTACCATTACAAAAGTTGGAATCACCTGTTAAATTACTGTTTTTTTTTCCTTCAATAATGGCTACTTTAACACAACATAAAACATATTAGTATATTACAACAAATGTATAATTTACATCTGAAAGGGTTTTTACCCCAAAGGAAGAACTATTCAATTATTAAAATTGTATTTAGTCAACGGTCATGCAGGAGGGAGAAGGCTGTACCTAACCTTTTTTTAACTCAAACAATCTTCAATGGCATATTTGTTTTAAGTTCAGAAATGCGTAATTATCCCTCGATCATTACTGAACCACAACAGTGCTTCTAATCGGGCTCTAAATATTTGGCAACCAGTTTTGCTTTGGACCCTTTGCAGTCCTAAATAGGTATGTACAGTGATGTGTCACTCCATAGTATGTTCAGCTGATATTCTTTCATCCAGCTCCATCAGTGCTAAACCTAGACTCACCTTCAGGTTCTATTTTGGAGTTTTAAAGAAAAGCTTAACTGAAGCAACACGCCTGTTACATTCAGCTTTGCCTATTTATATCTGCACGTTTTAAAGATAATCTTTTGGCATTTTTATGCTTTATTGGATAGTTTGGCGAGGCAGAGGTGAAAGGTGAATGACATGCAGAGAACGACCACAGGCCAGATTTGAGTCTGTGGTCTGATGCTTCTGGGAACTGAGCCTCCATGGGCGGGCGCTCTTGCCAATACACCACGAGCGCCCCCCATCTGCACATATTTGAATGCTTAGCTTCCAATTTATTATTTACTAAATTGAACTGTTCCACAGTCTGTCCATGTCTCTTGTCTGTCCTTTCAATTGTCAGTTTAACAGCTTTTCTTTCTCATGTACAAAACATAACTTCTTTTTGCAAACCCTTTGGACAAAGTTCATCTGTTCTAAAAGAGAAAATTCTACAACCTAAAAGCATGAAAGACCAATCACAAATACAAAGTAGTCCTCTCAGCAATCTGACTGACAAAGCAAACTTTTGTGGCAGGTGAATCAAAACTGTTGAAAAGTAGTGTAAATGTTATTGGACTTTCTATTCGTACATCTTGTTACAAAAATGTCTCAGTGTATTTCTATATTAGACTGTGCAACTCAAACCCCTTTAGATTTGCCGCAAGTTATGTAAGTTCTTAAAAATACTTTTGGGAAACAGTAGACCACATTTTTCTTTGGTTGTTAGTCTTCCGGCAAACCATATGACTTTGTTTTTAACGATCAAAACATCACCCTATCACCCTGTGTGTGTGTGTGTGTGTGTGTGTGTGTGTGTGTGTGTGTGTGTGTGTGTGTGTGTGTGTGTGTGTGTGTGTGTGTGTGTGTGTGTGTGTGTGTGTGTGTGTGTGTGTGTTGGGGGGAGGGGTAGTTTATAGGCGTCTTTACAAAACACAGGCACATGATAGAAAAAAAAGAAATTGTCAGTCTTTATCCTCTCCAATCACATGTCCTGTTATTCTCTGTTGTGACCTTTCACAGTCATGGATTGTGTGTGTTTTAATGTGAGTACAGACGTGTGTGTGTGTGTGTGTGTGTGTGTGTGTGTGTGTGTGTGTGTGTGTGTGTGTGTGTGTGTGTGTGTGTGTGTGTGTGTGTGTGTGTGTGTGTGTGTGTGTGTGTGTGTGTGTGTGTGTGTGTGTGTGTGTGTGTGTGTGTGTGTGTGTGTGTGTGTGTGAGTGAGTGAGAGTGAGAGAGAGATGGTATGTCTGTGTGTATGCGCGCAAACATTTAGAAGGGTAAGAAAAGTGCATGTATTGATTATTTGAAGAACACTGATGTGGTTTTAGTTTGGAAAAAAACTGTTATTCAACAGAGCTATATCGAGTTGATGCTGCTATCACATATTATGTAGCTTTACTTTATTAAGTCAGAGATGCTAAGCGGTTTCTCGGTTGCCATGGTAGCCGGCTGCAGGGCGAGGGGCGGGCTGTGTCAGAGTGAGGAGAATCACGCACTGTCATGAGTCTGTGGAGATGAGAACGATATACGGGGTGGAACTTAGACTCCTTGGAAGTCTTGTGCACACTTTGAACTACCTGTAACCCGCTATGGGGGGGACGCTGATTAAATGGTAAGACCAGACACTGTGAAGCAGTGTGGTTGTGGATTCCTGCGCAAATGTGTGTGTTTGAGTTTATGCTGCCTGTATGTTTAATCTGTATGCACCGAGCAGTTTTTTCAAGTGCTTTGGATAGTTTAGGCATGCAAGGATTAAGGGCTTCTCTTTGCAAGTTAGGATTTGAGAAAATATCATGTCACTCTCATGTGTTGCTTTGTTCTGTCGGTCCCCCTTTCCTGTCTTCAAACCCGTCCGTCCAAATATATGACTCAGAATTTAGACAAAAGCATCACCAGCTGCCATGGTTTCTGTGTGTTTAACAGCATCTGCTAAAAGAGTAATTGAATGAAAAAAATTAATTTAGATTTTGGTGTATGTATTTAGAGTGACAGTTTAACTTTCATGACATAATTACAAACTAAGATGTAAACCCTGCCATTTCAAAGTGTATGAAATATGTAATAAATCTAAAAGCACAAAGTGTGCTTTATTTACAAGGTGTGTTTGACTGAGAGGTGTTAACTTGCATAAATAAATCTGATTTTGCTAAAACTTTGCTCTGTCCTCCCTCAAGCCTCAGCTCCGTCAGTCCTCTGACATCTCCGAGAGCCCCGCCCAGCAGCCAATCCGACAGACAGCTGGAAGACCCCCTACAAGGGGAGAGCAGTGGTGGGTTCTGTCCCTCCAACAAACCGCTATTGATTGTAAATTGTTAACCGTCTGATTTATGTTTTGGTTTTGCGGGACCCTGTGTCACATGTGTGTATCTAGCAGAGTTATCTCATGCTGTAGGGGAGACGGTGTTGGACGATTCTGTTAGCGAATGTTTGGAGAAGGAGGTGCAGGAGACACGGAAAATGGTGTCCGCTCTACAGGTAAATGCATATTGATTTTGATTCCATAAAAACAGTGTTGTCCTTTTCAGAATAAAACCATTTTGTTTAGGTAACTTCGATATTGAAGATTGAAGTGCTGATTGTAAATGATGTGTATAGCCGCTGCTATAAAAAATCATTTGCATATCAATTTAGTTTTTTTTTTGCTGCATGTGGAGCCTGTGTCATATCCGCACATCGCCCACGCTCCCAACGGGTGGACACTCGCGCAGCTTACCACCAGGAATGTCTGCTGAAAGTTCTACAGCTCAGGATTTTAAGCCATGAATTGATGAACTTGCATCAAAGAAAAGATGTCACTTTTCTAAAGGGCTTTGAATAGGCCAATCTATGTGGCTAGATAGCATGCTAATATTGATGTTTGATTGTGTCAAGTGTCTAAGGATAACCACCTATAATTTGTACCCCCAAATGTTGAAACAAAACCTAGCCTATATGCCCTGTATGCAGGTTGTTTTACAATATATTCATAGGTTTGTTGTTTTTACTTTTTGGATTAAAAAGAAGGCATGTCGGTAAACTACATGTCTGGCCCTTAGTGTGATTATCATATCGTAGAGTGGCCCTTTGTGAAAATGAGTTTGACACCCTTGGTGTAATTGATATTTCCTATTCAAACGACATCACTGCAGCACATATTCTTATAGTCCATGTTGTGGCCCAAATAAATGTTCATAGCTTGACTGCTGTGCGTTAAAGGGGTGATGAATGCAATCTTAATAAGTGAATAAATCCAGGCGAACCAAAACATCTCAAAAATAGCTTTGGGGCTAGGGTTAATAGGGTTAAACTTGTTTAAGAGTCAATTATCTTATCTATAGTAATACACAAGACTTGAATGGGATTCAAATGCATATTCTCCTCTCAAAGTGCACCAGATTTATGCATTCAAATTTAAAGGGTACAAAAAACTTTCGGCTGGGGGGGCATGCCCCCGGACCCCCCTACAGGGTTCGGGGACCACGCCACCGCTGCTGAAAAAAATCCTGCGGGAAACACTGAATGCTAGTTAATAAACCCCCAAATATATGTATTCAATGCACATTTAAAATTCTAGCCTAAAACAGCCTGAGTCGAAATTCAATATTTTAAGCAGCTAAATGCTGTGGTTATTATACAGCATGCACGCACCCAAAAAACATCAGACCACCTTAGAGGCACCTGCTTTAACTCGCCAGAGCTTTCTGAACAAAGCGACTCGACAAATACAACTTGGCAACAAAATGCTGACATTGTTGTACCCTTTGTGTTTTTAAGGCCCTGTTACTGGATGGTTCGCTGCCTGCGGATGGACAAGACACGTCTTTGACTTTGGACCAAGGAAGCACTGAGCAGCAACTGGTAGTGATACGTTTTATTTTTAGATTTTCTTCTCCCGTTCTCGTCTTATTCTGTTTTCTCTCTCTCTCTCTTTCTCTCTTCTGTGTCACACACTTCTTTGCTGTTTCACCAACTCTTTGTACTCAACAGAGATCTAATTACTTTTCTTCACTGTGTGTGTGTGTGTGTGTGTGTGTGTGTGTGTGTGTGTGTGTGTGTGTGTGTGTGTGTGTGTGTGTGTGTGTGTCAGTCAGAGGGTGACACGGGTATCAGTTTCTTTCTCGCAAACATCTCTTTTTTTCTTCTTCTTACCAGTTAGTCATTCGCAGTCGACTGGATCAGAGTATGGAAGAGGCTCGGTACTTGAAGGTAAAACATTTGTTTTCTTTTTAAACTGTCAGTACGTTCTATTCTTTTTTCTTTACTACTGGGAGAATACAGTTGTGGACTGCACACTGTGATTAATATTTAATTCAGACTGCGTTTGCTGTTTGCTTTAGAGGGAACTGTTGCGCTGTAAACAGGAGATGCGAAACCTACAGGGAGTCAAGGTAAGAAAGTAACAAAGCCAGGGCTTGCGGTTACATATCATATCACTTTGGTTCAATATAATTGTAGTTGTATTATGTTAAAGTTGCTGGCTACGCTACTGACTTTCTGGCTGGTTTGTAAATGTGCAGGACGCACAGCAGCAGAGGCTGTGCACTCAGGAGGCATCCATACTGCAGATGAAGCAGGAGCTTCTCAGAGCCGGCATGACCAAGGATGAACTCAACAACCAGAACGTACGAAATAATCTCACATCAAGTCTGTTTCCATTGAAGTGTTTATTTTTAATAAGTGCGTATTGCATACTCCCCGCTATGAAAAATGTGTTACAGGCAGAGCTACAGTGGAAGCTGGAGGAATGTAACAGGCTGTGGGGCGAATGCAAGGTGAGGTTTGCTGTGACTTAGTTAAATTGTCCTGACTTTATGTCACACAAAGTCTGTTGACTGACTTTTTACTTGATAATAAACCTCACTTTTTTTCTCTTTTTCTTTGGTTGGCTTGGTGCAGAGGGAGATCGGACAGAAGGAAAGACTGCTGCAGCAGCTCAAAAACAAGCTTGAAGAAAGCCACAAGAAGCAGGTACTGTATATCAGGCAGTTTTTAGGAAAGGTTAAACCAACAAAATGTTCTTTCCAGCTCAATCCTATGTCTAAGAAAATCTATCACCAAAAGTTGATCATTTACTCACTTTTTTTTTAAATGCCTGCTTCGCTTTTCTTCATGGAGAAATGTATTGTTAATCTTCCATTGATGCAGGAGACTATGCTAAAATTACCTTCTTCACTTATCAAAAAATTGGTCACTTAGGGACGGACTGGATATATTTTACATGTTATGATCTAGCAGGTTTTTAGTGAATTGCAAAGAGACTTGGGGCATAAAAACAGCATGCTGTACATGAAAACAGCATGCTGCAGATAGTAGCTACTGTGTCTTTAATGCAAAACTCAAAACAGCTACTCACTCCCATTATACTTTTTTTTGTTGTCAGATTCACACAGAAAACAATGGATACTCTTACTCTGGAAATCCAGTTTCCTCTATGTCAGGCGTAAGTATTGTTCCTATAGATGAGCCTGTTCAATCACTGAGCCTTTTCATATTTTTTTCTACATGTTAAGGCGCAAAACAATGCATAGCACAGCTATGCCCTGGTATTCTCTTGTAGTACTTAGGTTACATACCATAATTTGACAATGTGAAACACTAGAACCTCTTACCTTCAAGAATGTTAAATTGAAGAAATGCTTGTTTTATGACAATTATGTGGTGTAAATTACCTGGAAGACAAATTCCTTCCAGATACAGTATGAGTAGGACCTAACATAGGACAGAACATGCTTGACATACATAAAGATAACACTAGCTGTACTCCATAAAAAGAGCTTCTTGTGTTTGACAGGGTTTTTGTGTTTGTCCTCTGTTAGCAGGCAGAGGAGGTTCAGCTGCTCAGAGACGCACTGAGGAGTTTGAGAAACAACTTCAGAGACCACGACCCACAGCACCATACACTGGACACCCTGGAGCAGGGCATAGTGTCACTCATCGACAGACTGTCTGTTCTGCATACACCCAGGGTACAATTCTTACTGTCCATCAAACTAATTCTTCTGCCAGAAAAACTTACATTTTCAATAAGTGAACAACATAAAAGGAACACCTTTCATACTCTTTTTGTGGGTCAGCAGCCAAAGCCACATGGTGTCATGTAAATTCATAGTGGCTGCTGGGTTATTAAAATCAGACTTCAGGTGTAGACATTGACTCATGTTAACTTAAAATATGAGATTTGAAATTTGAATTGATTGATGATTAAGCAGGAAATAGTATACAATAAAATGGAAACGTACCATACAATCTTCTCAGATACTGTTATTTTTGACAAAATGTAGAGATTTAAAATCATACCAGACTGTCAACATTCATCCATACACTGCAGGGAAGGGGGAAATCTCCAAGACTGAACGGTCAACACACAGACTCTGACACCTGGCCTTGCACAAGTACGTTTTTCCAACATACTGTAACCACATAACCTACAACTTGATATCTACAGTCTGATTTTTCTAACTTTATTTATATTTTTCCTTTACAGAGGTTGGTCAGCCCCATAGTGGTCCGTCAGGCTCCACTAAAATCCTATATTTTACTGGAAAATCTCCCACACCTTCCATGATCAATATACAGAAGAGGTTAGTGTGTGTGTGTGTGTGTGTGTGTGTGTGTGTGTGTGTGTGTGTGTGTGTGTGTGTGTGTGTGTGTGTGTGTGTGTGTGTGTGTGTGTGTGTGCGTGCGTGCGTGCGTGCGTGCGTGCGTGCGTGCGTGCGTGCGTGCGTGCGTGCGTGCGTGCGTGCGTGCGTGCGAGAGATGTTTTCTTTCTTACATTTTTAAATATGTTGCAGTTTTTTTTTTATTGGCCTAAAAAGGAAAAAATTGACACATAGTCCATGGTTGTCAGCAAGCAGTGATGCTGATTAACCTTACAAATGAATTTAGGCTAGCTGGCTTTAGGCAGATTATAGAATCAACAACAAATATGAAATGTGACAAGGCGTCAAGATGGGTAAGTCTCTCTGTACACATATGCACAGGCTGGGTGAGGTGACTCTCAAGGATGTGAAGGCAGCTGTAGATCGAGAGGGAAACTACAAGTACCACTTCAAAGCCCTGGACCCTGAGTTTGGCACTGTGAAAGAAGAGGTAAGATAATGCTGGGGAAAGGCCATAAATAGTTAATAGGACAGTAAACTTGGAGCACACTGGTCAGAAAGCAAACTGTGTGGTTTTTATGGTAATAGTTACTGTTCTTAATAAACGGAATACCTACAAGTGTGGGTACTAAGCTGTTTAGTTCCATACACTGAAAAAAGGGGGAAGAAATCCATCCTTACTCCGTGCAAAAATGAATTCCAACATACATGTGGTATGCAAGTATAATAAATAGTTATACGTTAAGATGATATTTCCTTATTGTCAATGTGCAGGTATTCCAGGATGGCGCAATCATTCCAGGCTGGGAAGGAAAAATCGTTGCCTGGGTAGAAGAGGACAACGGTGAAGAGAGGTAACAAAATGTGTTCATTCTGCCTCTCTCTCTTTTTATTTCGCTGAGTCTCAGTGATGAGCAACGCATTTTCTTTTCTGTCTTAGGCCGTTGTAGGTTAAAGCTGAGGAGCCATGACCCCTTTGTGTTTTTGCTCTGATCCCAGAGGCACATCGAGACTGTTCAGAACAGAGGCATAGCGGACACTTCTGAGATTCAAACTATTAACAACTAACTGTAAGACTTGTAAGCAGCAGAATTGGGTTGATTAGCTTGTATTCAACCCTACTGTTTGCCCTACTTGCTCAGATACCAGTGCAAATCTGTCTAGAATATCGTAATGTATCGTAAGCCCAGTGCCTTACAAGGGAATGTTGTTTCCATCATGTTTTTGCTATTGCCAGGTTGTAACTGAAGTATCAGGACTAATAGACAGAAACATTATATTGAATGAACTGTTTTTAGACTGTAGTTGAAGAGGTTTGTATTGAGGAATTTGAAAAATTTACAAAGTCATTTTTATGCGTTTAGTATGACTTTGCATTCCCTGTGCAGCAATGTAGTATTTTAAACAAATACCACCAGGTTACATGTTAGAAATAGGTTTTGCCCATTGTGCTTTAGTCCAGGCAAATGTAATTCTTATCTGTGATTTTACCAACTGAGCTAAGGGCGCCCCCAGATATCAGCTTTTATTGCTTTTACTTTGCTATGTATACGTTACATAGAACAACTATCAGTAAAAACCAGGTATTATTCTGGACATGTCTAAACCGAAAAGTCTATTGCTCAAATCTCTAGCAGTGAACAGAATTGATGCTGGAACTTGAAGTTCATGTAGAAATGCGGATAAACAGCACTGTTATTTTGTTGACTTTATGGAATTGTTTTGTACATGTGAGTAACGTATTTTCACCATATCCTTATGTTTTTGAAGTTTATGTCTATTGTATTTGTTTAAAAAGAGATTCTGAGTTGATGATGCCTCTGCTCCTGACAATGTTGATGTGATTTGGACACCAGAGATTTAAAAGGAAACCTTTTATCCTGTTACAATGTACCATTCCACTATTTATGGTGTGTGTGTGTGTGTGTGTGTGTGTGTGTGTGTGTGTGTGTGTGTGTGTGTGTGTGTGTGTGTGTGTGTGTGTGTGTGTGTGTGTGTGTGTGTGTGTGTGTGTGTGTGTGTGTGTGTGTGTGTGTGTGTGTGTGTGTGTGTGTGTGTGTGTGTGTGTGTTTACCCGTATGTTTGTGTGAGATATGGATGGACCCTTGAAATGTAAATGCCAGAAGAACAGTGGTTAGTTGTGTTACGATCTACGGACACGTGAAAGTGGCTATCACTCACACGTTTTACTTCACTCTGCTTCTATCTTCCCACCTGGGATCAATGTGTTTGCCTTCACTAACAAGCCAACAGAAATATACATCAGTCTACTTTTTAACTCATTTGAATGCCATAACTGCCAGTACTGTAAATAGTACAATTTGCTGGTGAGATGGTTATTTAGCTTTTTTTTGTTTACTGAAGAAGGTTTTACAATGGAAACTGTCTGTTGATACAAAATAAAAATGTCCTTTGATGAATGTTAGAAATATGGATATTTTTAAATAAAACCTGAGTTCTTAAAGAGATGTCATTGTTGCTCTTCTTGTGGGGGTTGGGAGACAGTGTGGGGAAAACTACCCTTTAATAATAAATGGCTAATGATACATAGTTTTACTCAATTTATATCTTTAAAAATTGTATAACCTGCCAGAAGTACCAGACTTTACCGACTCGTGCTGCCCAGCCAAACAAACTCCACTTAAAACTCACAGAACATAATCCGAAATTCTTGCTACTTTTACAATAATACCTGATATGTCATGCTGATTTTGGAGAAATGTGATTAAAATAAAGGATAATGCATTTGAGTATTTAATTTGATGGCTGCTGCATCCATAACCTTTCTTGGGTTTGAACCAAAAGTCCAAAGTCCCCCTAATATTAAGTCACTAATTTTTGAAGAAAACCAGCTGATATTCATGAATTTTCCCACATTCCCATATGAGAGTAGGTAGTATAGACAGTATGGTTGATAGACAGCTACATTTATCTTGCACTGTATCTGTCCGTGGGTTATACACGCTCAGTCTATGGTTATACAGTAGTCCTTTTACTGCCACCATGTGGTTGCTGATGTAATTGCAGTCAAATATATCCTTGCAGCTCTTCAATACAATAAGGTCGTTAGTTTGAACCATCAGGCTTTGCATAAAAGTTACAATTTAATTTAATTTACTTTGATCAAGTTTTTAAATGTATTTACGGCAGTGGATGTTTTTTTGATTGAATTAAAATGTGAAAGGCCACGTTTTACGACACCACATTCGAGGCGACGGCAGGACGAGAAGTGGAGCCGTAAAGCATTGTGTTTTGGACTGGAGGAGGTCATTAGAAAGTGAGGAGCAAGTACGGGACGGTTCTCAAGGAGCAGAAAGATTCGGGGACAGTCTACCTCTGATGCCGGTGTGAGACATATACATTATTCAACAGCAGCTCCGTGTAGTGTTTCAACCGCTGCAAAATGCTTCGTCTGATCCTGCGGTTCAGGCCGTCCACCGGGCTCCCCTGTCCCCGTGTCCTCCCGGCCGGGCCTGTTGCGCGTAGCTCACGCTCCGTGCCCGGGACCGGCTGCCTAAGGCAGCTTCACTGTGGAGCGGGGTCCCGGGTAGCGACTCTGGGCTCCAGCCTCAGCTACAGAGGGGCTGTGCTGCGGTGTCCCCCGCTGACAGGCAGCGCACAGAGCACGCGCTTCTACAGCCTGCCACCACACCAGAAGGTAACATTACTGGGGGAGAGTTGTTATAGCACCGACGTTATAGCTAGCATGACCTCCATAGCTATCATTAGCGTTGTGATGTACTGAGCTGGGCTGAGCCAGCCACTCCTATAAAGGTGAAACCAGCTTTCAACGATGTGTGTGGAAAAGTGTACTCGTACTATGAGTGCTGTCATGCGAGTCTTTTACAATATTTATTGTGTTTTGGAGCCGAAGAGTGATGTGTAAGCCCCAGTCCAAATAGAAAGGTCTGTTGCAAAACAAACAAACAAAAACACACCTGTATGTTTCAGACTAAACAGTTTCACTAAACTTTAGGAGCATACTCAACCTGAACATGTCTGGTAATAAAAATGACGAAGGAGTGTAATGATCATGTGGCCAAATCTGGCCAACTTGTAGGCCTACCATATTTCATTTATGTCATGCCTCAGATCAGATATTATTTTGTGTGACCTGTGCTCTCCGGGTAGGCTACTGATTTTATTGAGCATGTAATAATAATTCTATAAAAATCAATGTGCGTATTGTTGAAAAATTAACTGTAGGCGCAGATGGAAAATGTAAACACATCTTAGTTGATGTAGATCTTTTTGTGGGAAGTCCTCTACTTTCTCCACTTTACATATCCGCTATTACCTATTTCATTAACCTTGAAACATCACAGTGTGTTAAAATGTTGCTGTATGTTGGTAATGTATTGAGCAAGAGAACCGGGTGATGATGGTGTAACAACAGTAGTAGCCTAGTAACAACAACACCTGACAGTTTTGTCTTTTCACAAGGCAAGGCAATTCTGTAAAGTAACAATGCCACAATGGTGATTTTTAAGCATGAATTTCTTCTTTGACATTTGGTCAGCCGCCACCACCAGGTGAAATATAGCACATTGACAACAACATAACTCATTGGAATTTTGTCTTTGTGTTTCTCAGGTTGAGCTCCCCGCACTGTCGCCCACCATGCAGACGGGAACAATCGCTCGCTGGGAGAAGAAAGAGGGAGACAAGATCAACGAGGGCGACCTTATAGCTGAGGTAAGAAGACGTTTGTGTCATTCCATGTTATTGTCTGAAAATCGCCACTGTGCACCTTTTTCTCACAAGACATTTTTCTTATTATCTTTCTACCTCGGCAGGTGGAGACTGACAAGGCCACTGTAGGTTTTGAGTTGCTGGAGGACTGCTACTTGGCAAAGATCCTGGTTCCCGAAGGGACCAGGGATGTGACTATTGGAGCGGTTATCTGCATTACTGTGGATAAGTAAGTGTCCTTCCTTTGTACATGCTTAAAAACCACAGGGATCTCACTATAGAAAAGAGTTTGCGGAGTAAATTGGTCATCTTGATTGAAATTATTCTGTGCGTTTAATTGTTAAGCCAATAGGATCACAACTCTCCTGTCAATTCCTTTTTGTCAGATGCTGGAAATCGTGTGTTCACAATATGTTTATTTTATTTGATCACACTAGCGTTGGGTTGATTATTTCCTTTGTGGTTGTATTGAGTTACATTGTGATGTGTTCAAGCACTGTTCAGTAAAGAATTTGTATCTGGCAAAGCTAACTTATTTTCATTATTTTAGCTCAAACTTAACAACTGGTGTTTTTCGTACTATATGTCATTTTCAACATTTCTTTTCTCACATCCATTGTTTTGGTTTCATTACCTAATTAGTTTAATAAATCAAAACGTTTCATGTCCTTTAGTCAGGATGTGATTGTGGTCTATAAGTATACATCTAATATCTTTGTGTCATTTTTCCCTCCTGCAGTCCTGACCTCATCCCGGCCTTTAAGGACGTAACATTGGACTCACTTAAAGCAGCCGGTGCTTCACCAGTTGCCTCCGCTCCCCCTCCTCCTCCTGCTGCTGCTGCTGCTGCTCCTCCTGCCGCCCCTGGCAGCTCTTATCCCACACACCTGACGGTACGTGTGTTCTCACGTGAACATAGTACCGCTAGTGTAAAATAGTAGAGGATGTTTATAGTTACACTGTGCTGTTGTCACGGTCTTAGAGCAGTTTTATATGGTGACATTCTGGAGCTTTCTCTCTCTGAAGGTGAAGCCAAGATTTTTCTTTTGGATTCATTAGCCTCTGTGGCAAATCCTCTTAATCCCTCAAACATACAACCTGACGGACACTGTGACTAACAGGCTTATAGCAGCACATAGACTGCACCAAATGTTTCATTTTATATATTAAGATGATACACCATACATACTCTGCACAGTGGAGCTTTAAATTACTGGAGGGAAAACAAAAACTTAAGACATAATTTGGTCTTTTGAGGTTTAAATATTAAATATCATGTTGTTGGGGTTTTTCACACCTGAGCTTCAACCAAAGTTCCCAAATAACGCAGTCATGACCAGTTGTATTAAGTTGCACTTGTAACGTGAGTGGTAGTAGTGACCGTAATTCATATAGTGAGTCAGTGAAATAAACAGAGCAAACGCGGTTCTTTGCATTTTCTTTTTAATCAGACTTGTCAGTTATTAGTTTCCTGTACAAAAGACTCAGACTGGAAGCTATAGATATTGTGTTGTTGATGTTTGTGTTTGTGTTACAGATCACACTCCCTGCCCTCTCTCCCACCATGACGATGGGAACAGTGCAGCGCTGGGAGAAGAAGGTGGGAGAGAAGCTGAACGAGGGAGACCTGCTGGCTGAGATCGAGACTGACAAAGCCACCATTGGTAAACCCAAACTCACTCCGACACCTCAGTCCTGACATATTTGTTCTTTGCACTTCAGAGAGTTAAAGTGTTATCTTGAATCGGATACATTTGTCGTTTTTATCTTATCTTGTCGGCGTACCTTATGGGAAACCATCATTTCGGTGAACTGTCTTGTATGGTGAATCACAGCACGACGGGAACAACTTACCGCTTACCTTTGTCAACAAGTCCCTCTAATGTGTTTTTTTTTCGTGTGTAGGCTTTGAGGTGCAGGAGGAGGGATATCTGGCCAAAATCATGGTGCCAGAGGGAACCCGGGATGTTCCCCTGGGAATGCCGCTTTGCATCATCGTAGAGAAAGAAAGTGACATCGCTGCCTTCAAGGACTACGTAGAGACAGGAGTGGTCGACCACTCTGCACCACCGCCACCACCAGCACCAGCAGCAGCGGTGAGACACACCAAAAGCTTAATGTTGTCAAATATATCTCAACATTTCACGCAAAAACTCAAAACAAACGTACTGAATAGAGTTGCAAAGGGGTGGAAAGTTTCCGGTAAATTACCGGAAAGTTTCCACGGGAACTTTCGCTCGGGAATTTTGGGAATATTCAAAATTGGAAATTACAGGAATTAACTAAATTTTTAGTAAACTTTATCAAGTTTTGATTATTTTATGAACAATCAATAATTTCACTGAAAAAATATGAATGTTGAGTAAAATATTACTCATCTGTCTGACCCCACCCATTCAATAAATACAGTCAAATGCCCCCCATGTGGTGGAGGAATAGACAGTGCATGTAAGGGGCGTGGCCTCAGTACCCCTGCAGTAGGATGTGTGCTATGTGCAATTTGCCAAGTCTACTTGCATGAAATCTGGTTGTTTTAGTCAAGATTATGCTAAAATATATTGTCCCCAACTATATTTAAAATCACAGTTTAAGCCTCTGTAAACCTGTTCTTATATGATATCAAGTCGGGTGTCTCAATAAACTTAAAAAAAAAATTGATTTGAAATTAAATGTTCATAAATATATTAAAACTTAGTTGAAAAAACAGATTTTTACAGTCTAGAATGTTTGCCTGGACTGAAATAACATAGTTAGGAGAATTTAGTGCATTGGGTTGCTTTAAATTTAGTAAATTCCCGTTTATTCCCGTTAATTCCCAAAATTCCCGTTAATTCCCATAAATTCCCGTTAATCCCCATGGAAAGTTTCCAACTTTAAAAATTCCCCGAATTTTGCAACCCTAGTACTGAATATGGCCTTTTTCAGTTTCAAGGTTAACTTCCACAGGCATTATGTGAGCGTGAGCATTACTGTTTATGTTCCAGGCTCCAGCTCCAGCCGCTGCAGCACCAAGTCCTGCCCCGGCAGCCGCTGCACCAGGCGCACCCAGGAAGGGTCGCGTGTTCGCCAGCCCGCTCGCCAAGAAAATCGCTGCTGAGAAAGGAATCGACCTGGCACAGGTTACAGGTAAGTTACTCAAATGCAGGTAGTCATTAAGACGTATACTGGTAGAACATACAGGACTAGTGAAATACTAAATACAGAGCTAGGGAAAGCAATGGAAGAGTATTGGATGTTGTGTCCAGCACATTGAGCTGTTTTCTGTTCAGGTTCTGGACCTGATGGACGCATCACCAGGAAAGATATTGACAGCTTTGTTCCACCAAAGGCTGCACCTGTAAGTGAAGCTAATACTTTATAATCCATCTATTCGCAATGCAAATTTTATTCTGTGTAATCAAATGTTTTAACTAACCATCATTTATATAATTTATTTTTAAATTTAAATATAAAATATTGGCTGCTATTTTTATTAAATTTATTTGTTTTTTTGGACTGTTTGATTGAAAAAAATTGCAATATATAAAGACCTTGTTTTGAGCTCTCTCAACATTTTGGGGTCAAACTGCACATTCCTCCAGTGTTTCTCGTAATTTGTTTTAAATGCAAATGAAATCCTTTCTGTCGGCAGGCCGTCGCTGCTCCCACTCCAGCCGCGGCTCCAGCTGCTCCTGCACCTGCTGCCGCTGCTCCTGCTGCAGCAGCCGGGACCTTCACAGACATCCCTATCAGCAACATCCGCAAGGTGAGAGCCAACACACACACACACACACACACACACACACACACACACACCTGACTTCTAGTGGCCCATTGTGTTCACAGACGACTTGCTGTGCTGCTTGGGTGCAAGTCATGACATGCTCCTCCTATGTGGGGTTTGATGCTGTGTATTGAATGCTGTAGGCCAAACGTCCTGTAGGATTTTCATAGTGTAGCGCAGTTAACTCCAACATGTGCCTCCACATTTATTAACATACCATATAACATACCAGGCTTGAATTGTATATATGCGTCTGTCCTGCAGGTGATCGCTCAGAGGTTGATGCAGTCCAAGCAAACCATCCCCCACTATTATCTGTCTGTAGATGTCAACATGGACCAAGTGCTCGGGCTTCGCCAAGAACTAAACGCTGTGAGTTTGTTTGCCCGTTGATAGACGTGTAACCGAATGAAAGACGAGAAAGGTTTGACCTCAGATAATGATTTCCTGTGTCTACTTTGCCTTCTGTCTGCAGGAAGTAAAAGCCCAGAATATCAAGCTTAGTGTGAACGACTTCATCATCAAAGCCAGCGCTCTGGCCTGCCTCAAGGTTCCCGAGTGCAACTCCTCCTGGTTGGACACAGTCATTCGCGAGTGAGTAAACACACATGAACAGGCCGATCCAAACACCAGTGAACATTTGTTCCCAGTATGCAGTTTAAAACAAATTTTAACTATCCATCTGCATCATACAAAGTCTTCTTTTCCGACCTTGTCAACATGTATCGGTTGTTAACCTCTTTATGTTTTGTTTCTCTTTCAATCTAAAATTTCACTCACATCCACGGTGAGCAGTGAGCACATTATTCCACTGTTCACTTAAAAAAAGAAACAAAAGTGAGATTTCAAAGAGATAACAGCAGCAGTTTAGTGAGATTAGACAATACTGTCAGCTTTTTGTTGGATGTCAGTCTCTCAACGTGTAGCTGCACTACTTTGCCAGTAGAGGGCTCTCAGAGCACAGCCATTTTGTCATCTCCTCTCAGTTTAAAACACAGAAAGTCACCTTGACCAAATATCTGTGACCTTCTTCAATATCGACTTGCTTGAACTTTTCCAGGAATCATGTGGTGGATGTGAGCGTAGCAGTGAGCACAGCCAATGGCCTCATCACGCCCATAGTGTTTAATGCCCACACCAAAGGACTGGCTGCCATCTGCTCTGACGTGTCGGCTCTCGCTGCCAAAGCCAGGGACGGCAAACTGCAGCCACATGAGTTCCAGGTAACCACGCACTGTGTTTATACTTTTGTGTGACATTTCTGGTTGTGGGATAGTTAGTATGATGCAGATTGCATATTTTTTGTGAACCAGCTAATAGAAACATCCCTCCAAGTCCTCAAATGTACTTATTTATTTTTTTCCACTAGGGTGGTACATTCACAATCTCTAATTTGGGGATGTTTGGCGTGAAGAACTTCTCAGCGATCATTAACCCTCCTCAGTCCTGTATCCTCGCCGTGGGAGGCTCAGAGAAACGCTTGATGCCTGCTGATAATGAGAAAGGGTCAGTGTCATGACTACAATGCTAGATGGACATGCAGCCTTTAAGAAGAATCCAAACATCTAATGTTGTGTGTGTGTTTTTTATTATTCAGGTTTGACGTAGCCAGCATGATGTCGGTGACGCTGAGCTGCGACCATAGGGTGGTGGACGGGGCGGTGGGAGCGCAGTGGCTCGCAGAGTTCCGCAAGTTCCTGGAGAAGCCTGTCACCATGCTGTTGTGATTGGACTGTACTGCTGTTTAGACTGCAGCGAACACAGGCCCAGGCCTCTCACTGAAGAGATCCCATTGGTCTGAACCGGTCCGGATCCTCCTGTGATTAGCCAGCCTTCCACCAGGTCACTCCCAGTTACCCTGAAGGGGAAAAGGCAGAACTCTAACAAAGGAAAACCTGCCTATCTCCTTGTCTTTCCTGTCTGTCTTTCTCTGTTCTCGCTCTCTCTCTCTCTCTTTCACTCATATTCTATTTATTGAGGCCCCATTTTTAGGTATGAATTATCCTAGAATAGAAGGCGATATGTGGTTAAAACATTACAAATGTTTTACAAAGGGAAGTGTTACATGTCCAACCAGCAAGCAAACAAAACTAGTTGTGTGTGTGTTTGTGTTTGTGTATTACGACAAATGAAGCTTTTTGTCGGTAAAGGGTTGTGATTTTTGTGTGTGTTTGTAGGCAAGAGGATGGAGATATATCTAAGCAAGCTAACTTTGACACACATAGTCCAGATCTAAGGGCACACACACACAAACCTATCCCTCTTTTAGTGGCCACACAAACACACACACATTTGAAAAAACTGATTGTTTTTTGTGGGTTGATGCTTCATTGTGTACATTCTTGACTGTGGGATGAACACAGTGCTGTGTATATATATATAGATGGAGGTGAGCTGTATGATTAAGAACAGAGCTCTGATGAGGCCTCACCATATAATTTAATATCTGTACAGTCCTGAATGAAAACAAACACTCTCAAAGGAAGTACTGAAATGTTTTGCCAAATATCTCTTCAGTGGGGACATTTTAATTTTTAAATCTCAGAGTAAAACACTTACCTTTTGAAATATACTGTATTTCACAGCTGAAACGCACAAAGCTGGTGCTGGATGTTATTTGTTGTTTGAATAAATTTGGGAGAAGTCTAACTTTTGCCATAGGCTCATTATCATTTTACTAATTGTTCTGAAAGACCCCGAAGTGAAGCAATTAATAATGGAAACTTCAAATGGGATCACACAACCTGATGTTTTTGTTTTGTTTGAAGGAGTTGTTGCAGATACTACTGACCTGTTTCACTCCTGTCCTGTTTCATTTGACTGGTGCTTCAAACAAAACTGGAAATGTAAAGATGTACGTCTCCTTATCTGTGCATTTTTCCATATATCTGGGTCAGCAGGCACTGCTGCTTTGTGTGGGCCCCCACCCACACACAATAAAAAATCCATAGCACCTGAAAACAAGCTCAGATTGCCTATACTTATTAATGAACATTTAGTTGTTTTGCATTTGAACCACAGAATTGGCATACGTAAGTCGCCTACTGTCTTCAATCTTTTTTTCAATATTAGCAAGGTATAAAATCCTAGTTACCATAGTAACGTGTGCTTACATGAAAGAAGAAAAAGATCTAGATGACAAGCGTCTAAAGAAACTGCAGGGGGTGAAGGGACCCTACTAGTATCGCTAACCAATACATAATAAAAGGTCAAATTTGAAAACTTTATAACGTCACATAATATTACACATACACATTTTATGTAAATATTTTTAAAAAAGCAGCATTGATAGCATTTTGTTTAGCCCATAGGTCATAACCAGATCATTTGCTTATCACCAGATGACTTGAAGCAGGTGTCAGAAATTCATCTTTGAACATGTCCACACTCCAGGGTAACCCTTGGATCTTTGACTGCCTTGAATCCGTGAATCACCGTACACATAAATTAACACTTCAACACACAGGGGAAAGAGATGATTTTGGATGCAGTAATCCAATTGTAGTAATAGTGAAGCAGCTATGAGAGAATATTTTCCATTTTACCTCATAATCACATGCCGAGATCCTTTAGCATGGCTTGGAGTAGAAATGTTAAATTTGTCGTGAGTTCATAATCTTGAAAAAAAAACAATTAAAAGCTATTTTAAATTGAAGATTTTTAATGGTAAATGATAAAATGACACAGCTTATAACCTACTTAACAGTAAGAGGAAACACGGCTGGAGGAACCCTGAAAACCTCAAGTGCAAGAATGGAAAGCAGGGATATCATGCAACTAAGAATTTGTTATCGTCATTCAATATGACATTTGTTATTGAATACTCTGTCATTTTTATGTGTTCACTGACGAGTCATTTTAGTCTAAAGTGAAAATATGACAATTTCCAGAAACCTAGATTTAGAGGTTTTGATCAATCAGAACTCCAAAAACACAGAAATAGATTATTACAGTCGTACGAAACGGATAAAAGTATCAAAACCTTCTCAGAAAGTTTGAAACAGATCATAGAAAATTGCTGAAGATCATTTTCTTTATTGTTCCTCCAATGTATTAGTCCTTAAATCATTCCAGCAATGATGTCAATTGTATTACATTTTATGATGCAATCTGCTTACTGCCAACCAAAAGCTGAAAGAAGAAAAGTTTTTATTTTTGTCTCTTAGATATACATTGATGTGATGATAAATTGTCAAACATTTTGTAATTATTATTATTTTTTTTTAAAGGTCCAATGAACACTCCAATTATCAAATTGTTTAATGATGAAAAGCAAAACAATAAGACTGGATGTCTGCCTCCATGGCAACAAAAGCAGGCTGCTATGCACCACATTCTGTATGTCACCCTGCAGAATAATCAGATGTCCTCTCAGGCCTAATAGGTGATGGTTTCTGTGGAACAGCTGCAGTCATTAACGTTACATTAACTAATTAGACTACAAGCTGACTCATTACAGCTGAAGTAAGTTGTGCAGTTAATTGGACATAATAAAACAATAAGGGATGAGAGTGAAGATAAAGCAGGGTGGGGTTTGGTTTGCATCACTCAATACATTAATCATGCATGCCTGATTTTTTGGCCACCAGCTCTTGCGCTGGGGGAGAGAGGGCTCCCTCGCTCTGTGCTTCTCTCAGCTATGGGCTTCTCTGGAAGATGGATGATCTGGACCTTATGTGTGTGTTCCACCGCTCTGGAGAATGGTGAGTAAAGACATCCACTGTCTTTAGCTTGTGATACAATCTTGGTTATAGACAACATGAGAAATACTGGTCATTTTGTTCACATTGCTTTTGCTTCAAGTGTTTGATTTGAGGGATCTACAAAAGTTACAAGATTTGCCGTTTCAATGCAATAAAGAAAAGAGCATTTTTGTTATACATTTTGATTAGGTTGTAAACAAATACAGGGATGACTTAAGTATTCAAACAGATATGTCTTACTGTGTGAGCTTGCAGATTCTTACGAAAAACATACTTAAAGTATCAACAAAGTTGTAAACATAAATGACAATTTAAACTTAGTCAAACACATTTGGCCAACTACAAATTGAAGATTGTATACAAAAAGTTTGAATCATACACTAGTGTAGCCTACTTATTTCTTCATTTCTGTACTAAATGAATGTCTGCAAAAAAGCTGCCCTCTTGTTAAAATGTTAGTTAGGCTATGGCCAATAACGTCCATGTTTGACATATAGAGTGTCTTAATTTGAAAAGATCTATAAAGGCTGGCGTTTTAGAAGCTGACAATTTGGAGACAACGTCATGAATCGACGTTATGTTTTCATGAACACATCCTATTGAAGCGGGCTGTTGTTCAACTCAGTCTGTGACCAGTTTGGCTCACCCTCAAAGCTGTCGAGTGTAATTAACAACTAAAATGCATGCTGAATTCCCACACACACACACACACACACACACACACACACACACACACACACACACACACACACACACACACACACACACACACACACACACACACACACACACACACACAAAGGCCTGGGGACGACAGGGAGGAGGGGGTTCATTATTTCAGTAATGAAGGAGGAGAAGGAGGAGTGTGGTGCAGGCTGCACGTCAACAGTGAGACCTAGGGGAAGTAAAAGGCAGAATAACAACAATTAAACATGAGGACATTTAAGGAATAACTCCTTAACTGAAAGGGCCCCTCATGTTATATGACACATGTGACTTTGTCTCACTCTTTGTTTTTTGTTTCCCCTTCTTGCCTTGTTCATCAGTTGCTCTTAAAGTAACCATGAGGGAAGCCAGTCTGGAGGCGGTTCAGGGAGACTCTGTTGTCCTGCCCTGCTCCTTCTTCACCTCCAGCCCCCTCTCCAGACTCAACATTATCTGGACTATGGCCCCTTCCTCCAGTCCAGAAAACCCAATACAGGTCTGAATCTCACCACAAACTCACACACACACACACGCACACACGCACGCACGCACGCACGCACGCACGCACGCACGCACGCACGCACGCACGCACGCACGCACGCACGCACACACACACACACACACACACACACACACACACACACACACACACACACACACACAACAGAGTAGCTTCAGCTTTACCAGTTGATCTAATAATGTATGATCTGATAAACTGAACTTGCTGCAATGTGAATAATGTTTTTTTTGTGAGAGAGTTTTTGTTCAAAGTTGTTTTTTTTTATGAATTTGTATGTAAAGTTTGGTGAATTCTGATTGCAAACATCCACATTGGAGCCACAGTAACAACGTATTTTTCTATGACACACAACCATCCTGTCCATATTTGTCTGGGTGTCATACTACTGGCTAACGGCTGCACTCACTGCCAGGTGATTGTGTTCGACCATGGACAGGCAATTGAAGACCCCTCCCTCATTGGCCGGGTGGGTTTTACAGGTATGACTTGCAGGGAAAGCCTGTTTTATTTGCATGGCGGTGTTTATGAACAAATAATTATGTGTATTTGTTCAAAAGTTGAGTTCATAAATTGAGCACAGATTAATGTTAACCAACTGCAGGGATTCCCTGGAGTGCAGACATTGTCCTGAATGACACTCGTGTATCAGATGCTGGTTTTTACCGCTGCATGGTCAATAACCCGCCAGAGACCGCAGATCCCGGCATAGGGGAACTGGAGCTCAGTGTTCTGGGTAAGTGTGTCACATATTGTTCATTTTTCTACTTGAGTGAGCAAGTCTAATGGCCATTAAATAGACTGTGGGGGATGCATCTGTGTACATGTGTTGTATTCTCAACTATATCCCCCATTACAGGAGTGCATTTTTTGGCAGTACAAATAGCCTACTGGAGCCAAAGAGGTAAACAAATAGTTTTGGCCAGAATGACTCTTTATCATGGCAATGTATAGCTCCATTTGGATTGTGGATTCAAGTAAAAAGGACTTAACAACTACAAGTCTACAACTATGGATTTCCATAAAATTATGACATTCATGTGCCCCAGGTGATGTATTTTACGGTGAACCCTTTATACTTCAACCCTTCTCTAAGGCCACCATCAGGCCAAAACGTATCCCTTTCCAATGCATTTTGCGTAAATACACGCAAAACAAATGACATACCCTTTAAAAAAAAGAACAAGGACTGTCAATCTTTACGGTTAGCCTTCCTTCCAGACTTTTGCTGACTTTCTTAAATAGTTCAAAACTGCTTGTAGAGAAGTTTGACTATAGTTTTGTGGACGACACATTATTTTAATGGAAAGGAAGAAGAACTATGTGTTCTCACGGCAGGTTGACTCAGAGTGGGACATCTAACAAGAACTTTCCCTAGAAGAACCAGCAAAACAAACTGTCTAAACACACACTGAAATACCTGCGTCCATTTTTTTTGGAGTTTCCAAAGCGTGACATCCTTTTTTTTGTCTGTCATCTTCTGAATATGTTTGCAGCGCCTCCTTCGCTGCCTGTGTGTCAGTGGGATGGAGAGATTGATAAGGGAGGAAGCGTCACCCTGTCCTGCTCGGTGGCAGAGGGCATCCCCACTCCAGAGATCCAATGGGAGAAACTCAGTCCAGAGGAAATCTCACTTCCTATCAACATGGAGGGTCAGTGACAGTGACACACACACACACACACACTATGAATGTAAGCTTGTCCCCAGCACGTGCGTGTCCCCTACATGCACGCACGCACGCACACACACACACACCACTACTGGGTGTTTGTCTTCAGCCAAAATAACCCTTTGGCAGAGTAATAGTCATCTTGTGTGGAGATCATCATTTTTATCATAAAGTTTAATAATTCAGAGATAGTAAATAGACAATCTGAATATAATTCAAGAAAGAAAAAATTGGGTTGGACTTCATGATTTTATACAATTTGAGCATGATGAAGCTCCACAGGGAATAGCAGATTCAGTGCCTATTCAAAAAGTATTCAATCTCCTCTTTGACTTTTACACTTCAGACAATAAAACATGAAGCTAATTCAGGAGAAAAAAAATCAAGTGACTGTGTCCAGAAGACTGTTAAAGGAGTCCTGCAACAATGTAATATGGCACTCACAAATGTATGAGCAGAGAGCTCCTACTGTATAAGCATGTACCACTATGTACACTTTCTCTGTCTATGGGCCGGTTTCAGACATGGATTAAGCTTAGTCCTGGACTAGATTGTACTTTCAATGGACAATCTCTATTAAAAATTCCATTTAGTCAAGGACTAGGCTTAATTCATGTCTACGAAACCTGCCCTACATGTATTACTTTTGTCCTACTTTGATATTTTTTATTAGTTTGTTCTACACTCACAACAATCAATTGAATACCTGTCCGTCCTAGGGGAGGGACCCCTCCTCACCTCTTATTCTTCCTGAAGTTTCTTCAATTTTTATCCTGTTTTTTCCTTTTACAAGTAATGTTTTATAGGAAAGAGCTGGTCTTATGCGGCACTGATTGTAAAGCCCAGAAGCAAAGTTCTAATTGTGACATTGGGCTACATAAATTAAATTGACTTCACTCTCTCTCAGACGATTTGTCCGGCTACGTCCAAATTGTCAACGTGTCATCTCAGACGTCCGGCCTTTATCGCTGCTCTGCAACTAACCTCCTGGGAACAGAGAATTGCTACGTCAACCTGTCCATCTACAGCCGTAAGCACCCCTTGCCTACCCACGATCCTCTCTGACTCTGATTTTGTACGTTATTTATTTATTATTTTGACTCTCTCTCTCTCTCTATGCAGCCCCTGACCAGTCCTCAGGCATACTGCAGGGCGTGCTGGTGACCCTATCTATGAGCCTGTTGTTGCTGGCGCTGCTTGTGCTCTTGCTGTGGCTTCATCGCACCGGACAGGACGGGAGATGGAGGGAGGGGGAAAAAGAAGAAGAGGAGGAGTGTTACAATGAGATAGAGTACACCCCGACTCTGATCAAGCGCTCATTTGTTTGACTTCTCAAGGAATTTAAAAAGAAAAGCGAAAAATGCTCCATCCTGGGTTTCCAAGAGAAAGACTCCAATGACTATTTTGCTCTGTGCAAACCTACTGCGTCACCAGTTTGAAATAAATAACCATGTTTCCAATCAGTGTGGTATTATATTCACCAAAAGGCCGTACTGCATCTGAAAGCACTACAAAAACAAGCTTCTACTTTTACTTTTAGCAGCAGATCTATATCGATAATAAAGCTCTGACCCTGCTCATGTTTTAACCACCACATGTCCAAGTTGCCTTTATTATCATAGTTGAATTGTTGCATTAAATGTCCCAAATCAAATGTGGCTAACAGGCTCAGGTGGTAACCATTATAATCTGAAGAGGTGAGTTGAAAGAGTTTATCTGCAGGTTTATGTTGTTGCATCATTGCCTTTTCCTGTATTACTGACAATCTTGCAAGTCTGCTAAATACTTTAGATCATTATTGTCCACTGAGTGAGAGGTTAAGAGGGTTCATTTCTTGCAAAACAAGTTTACATAAGTTCTGTCTTTTAACCAGCTTTTTTGCCCTATTTTCTGTAAACGCTTATTGAGCTGTAAATGAGCTACTGTGGCACTAACGGTGTTTAACAATATCATTTAAAAAACGGTTTCAACATTAAGTAAAAATTAAGCCCCAAAGAGACCTGGACAAAATAACAAAGCAACAGGACAGATAAAGGGAAATTAATATCACTCGCAGCAGTTGATTTGCAAACAAAGACACAAAAACCTTTAATTTAAATAGAAGAAAAAAAAAGATCACATAAAAAAAACTGTACAGAACATTGAACATTGACTTAAAGTTCTTAAATAAAAAGACCCCTCTGCCAAAAATAACTAAAATAATAAAACCATAACAAAAGTAGGATGGTGTATGATACATTTTGTGCAAAAGAAGTGTTAACTGATTCTTCCCAAACTGCACGTTTCAATGTGAAGAGTGCCTCTCTCCACTCAGCTCTCCCCCTCTGATGGGTAAACAAGTGTCCCTACCCTTAAACCTTAACATAGTGTCTTAAATGTAAAATAACTCAAAATCCAATAATAATAAAATAGATTTATATTTTAAATATATATTTATATACGAAACATGCTGTACATAATTCAGAGATTAAGAAATCCCTTTTTATGGACACCCAGGTATGTCCGTGAACTTGTGCTTTCCTCAGTCCCAAAATAATACCAAAGAAATTTAATAAAAATATTACTCCCTGTTGCTTTGGATACAAGATGAATGAGGAGAAAGAGAAAAACAGATAACAGCACTGATCAGAAAGTCTCTGTTTTTCCTGAGTCGAGGGAGTAACTAACGTGTTTTGAGAGAGGGATGCCGATGCGTTTTTCGCCTGTCGTAGCTTCTTCACAGCCGAGACTGACAGAAAATCTTTAGGCTGCTAAAAGGACTTAAAAAAAAGAGAAGAAAAAAGCTTTGTACTGTGTGAGATGTTGTAAGGAGTTGAAAGTGGGGAAACAAAGAACCAGTGCCATTAAAGAAGTATGAGGCTATAACAATGCAGAGGGCCTTCTGTAATGTTAGTGTGACCCTGTACTAACCTGCCTCGTGTCTTTTTATGGCCAAAAGGTTCCCTGCAGAAGAACTCAATTCCTTTCCTGTTATAGACCTGAGAACGCCAGCCTCATTTTAAAAGTTCCTGCAGGGGGAATGCCGCTTTCAGAGAGATTATTTGGTGAGAAAATAGCATACCAAGGCAGTTACCTGGTGACACCATTAATGCTTTAGCACAAGGCCATTCAAAAACTGTTCAAGCACTGTAGGCGACAACGCCGCTGGAGCACAGGGAAACATTTGGGGGCCGAATTATTAACCCCAACGGCCATCTTCTTTTTCGCATTGCATGATCTACTTTAACCGTCCAAATCTGGGCTCTGAAGTTGCCTTTTTTTCACAGCGGTGGAACAAAACGAGTACAAGAGTGGGAGAGAAACCACAATAAAGTGACTTATTGGAATACTTCCAGTTATGTTGAACATTAAAAAAAAAGAAACAGCCATTGGTGAGATGATACAAATACGATAAAAGCAAACTAATAGGAGGAGAGGTTTGGGGGAGGGGTACAGTTGACAGAAGGCAGATTTCCAATTCCTAACATCAGCACACCATATTGACAAACCCCGGTAAAGATAGCTGTAAGACAATATTAATCAAATAAATATTCCACCTTTTGCTTTCAGTATTTGTTCAACGTTTGTTGATTTCCAACTAAAACGCTGGATGTTAAACTGTTGTAGAAACAGCAGTAGTAGTGGGTATATTAGTAGTAGAAGGAGATGCAGAAGCAGTAGTATAGTAACGGGAGGGGCCGGACTGCAGGCAAAGAAAACAAAAGTTCCCCCGCACACGGAGCAGCCTGGGTCCCCTGCTATTGAGAAAGTCATAAGCTGATCTGAGGGCACGTCATTAATCGGCCAATCCAAAAGAAAACAAGCTCTGTGCACCTGAAACAGGGAGGAACTTGTGATTCTTCAAGTAAAAAAAAAAAAAAAAAGGGCTTTGAACACTCCCAGTGTGTAGGTTGTGCTCAACACAATTTTCACAGATTGGAAATGACCCTCTGCTCGATCGTGATCCACGGACACCAGCTCTGTCCGTAGTTATGCCACATCTCCGTCTGTGTGTCGCTAGTCAGGTCCAGGACTCATGTCCCGGCCTCCACTGTAAACTAGCAGTAAAAGCACCACGTCTTGGCTGGGATGGAAGGGAGTTGTTGTTTATATCCCCCTCCCTAAAAATTACTCCAAGACAGAAAGTGTTGAGTGTTGATTTTATCAGGCACCTCTGTAGGAAATAGGCCAGAGGACAAAGATGACAATTTTTGTGGGATGTGTGTTGTTTAGATTTCTTGTTGAATATGTGTTGTGTGCAGGAAATAAGTGGAGGCTCCTGAATTTGGTCAACATGTGTTGCTAAATATTGTTTGACACAACTGTAGGTGCGGTGATGATGGTAAAACGGGGAAAACAAAACAAGGCTTCTCATGGTTTCCACATATCCTTCACCTGCACATACAGCAACATATTTTAGTATTCTTTTTTTAAATGTATTTATCTTTTTATTGGTAATGCAAATAGAAACTGCTGCTGCAGATGTCAAGTGAGAGCAAGTCAGAGCAGTCCTCTATTCTCCAGTATAGAAAAATAATGAATCCTCAAGCAAAATATCCCTTATAGTCGCACTGGCCTTCGTGGCCTGTCACTACTGTTCCAACCGTCAGGTTGTCCATAGAGACACTGCGTGCCTTT
Organism: Ammodytes marinus; assembly: GCF_949987685.1. NCBI lineage: Eukaryota > Metazoa > Chordata > Actinopteri > Uranoscopiformes > Ammodytidae > Ammodytes > Ammodytes marinus. Next base: position 16,342,509 of record NC_137218.1, read on the forward strand.
GTCAGAAAAAAGGACCCCTCAAGTACGAGTAGATCATCAGGCCTTACGAGTCCTGATGGAAGTGGACTTTGGAACAAAACAGTTGGCTGAAATCATTTCATGATCTGACGTGCATCAGCTTAGCATGCTATCAGATGTTTGACTCCTTTGGTCAAGAAGGAGAGGGGTGGTGTGTGTGTGTGTGTGTGTGTGTGTGTGTGTGTGTGTGTGTGTGTGTGTGTGTGTGTGTGTGTGTGTGTGTGTGTGCAGCCAAATCCATGAAGTATTGCAGTGGGCCTTTGGAGGATTTACAAATCACGGTTTAAGTTCGTTAAACGAAGGAATGAGTCCCAAAAGACTGGAGTGAGTCCGGCCCGGTCCAGTTTGGAGCGCAGTGTGCTTTCACTGCAGAGACTGTCATTCAGGGTCTCCCAGTGGAGACTCAGCGCAGGTGCTCAAGTAAAGGCAGCTCTGTGGATTCCTCTCGGGGGGTGGGAGGGTCCCCAGCAGTCAGTGGGGACGGATCCATCGTCTGAGTGGCACCCAGAGGATCTTGACTGGCCTCTTGTAGTGGTGCAGATGGAGTAGGCTGAGAAAGGTGAAACAGAACATCAGCACCGCCATTAAAAACATGAATAACAGAACCATAAAAAGATTTCAGTTGCTATGCGTTTCAAATGTATCACCAGCATGACTCAGGCAAGGAAAAGTCCCCTAATGCTCATCAACAGCCAGGAAATGGCTAAGAATATCCTGCAACAAGCAGCAATATCAGGTTCCACGCAAAAGCAAATTAACACAGGCACACAAGGACTTTTCTACGACCCATTGAGCTATTTTGATTATTATTGGAAAAAGCATTGCATTGTTCTGGCCCACTTCCTGCTCGTTGTATAAACTGGATTCACGTTGAAATAATTACTCACATCTGAAATAAACTAACTCTGATTCAACTGTCTTTTGAGTTGTAGATGAAGTGTGCAATATGGATTGAGTAGGTGGGGAAAGAGATTCATAATGTAGGTCCCTGTCCAGCCCCAGTTTTCTCTATTTAAAAGTATTTAGAAAAAATTTGTAAGTGATAAATCCTCAAATTTACTTTGTCAACTCAGTATTTGGTCGATTAAAAATCAGTAAAATAAATAAAATACCAATCATAAGTTCCCAGAGCACATTTAATTTCTAAAATGTCTTGTTGAGTCAAAAACAAGACCTATCAATGAAAACAAGAAAATATTATACTTTAAGAAGCTGTATCAAGGAATCGTGGCATCTTTTTTTTTTTACATTTTTATAATTTATTTACTTACAAAAAGCCTGAAGATTAATTATGTATGGATTGATTAATTGACTTATCGTTGCAGCTTTACATCCCAGAGACTCTTCCTTTGGCATACAGTTAAACCATTTTGTTCTTCAGGCTGGACAGATCCTTCAGTTATACTGACCAGCAACCTAAACCTGCAGCCTTCTCACCTGTGTGCGTATTGTCTGTACTGTTCCTGCATCCCCCTCATCTGCAGCTGGTCCGTTAAAGCCCTTCCTGCCTGAAAAGCTCCACTTGCCAAAGTGGCTCTCGTAGTGCAGTGCCCCTCCAGCCCTCTGGCCCCCTCTGTAGCCTGAGCTCTCCAGGAGGCTGGGCGGGAGGAAGCGCTCTGGGCCGGAAAGGAGGGGCGGAGCCACAGAGCTGCTGAAGGAGAACTGGGAGCTGGACAGCTGCTGGCCCAGGAGCCCCTGAATGGAGGACGCACGCTGGAGGGAGGAGAGCAGTCCTGCCTCCATCCTGCCCTCTGATTGGCTGAGCAGAGCTAACGGGAGAGGTTGGGGGTGGTGAGGCCAGCTCTGGGTCGGACCTACGGGGTTATCTGTACCTGAAAGGCAAGAAAATTCATTTTAACCTCATCAAAAAGGTCTGAAAACTATTGCTCGGCTTGGAATACAGCCAAGCATAAAGTGTAGAGCATGTCAAGACCGCTTTGTATATAGGACAGCCACTAACACAGATTAACGTCTTAATTTTAACTCCAAATTAAGGCCATCCACATCCGATGCAGGAGCCTGTCATGTCCCTCCTGTTATCAGCAGTGTCAGGCAGAACTGTAGCCTGAGGGAATCAACATTTGGTTTCAGGTCTTACCCATAAAGGGCTGGACAGTGGTGATGTGTGGCTGGGGCAGGCTGGAGGCCGGCGTGCTCTGGGTGGTGTGAATAGCTGGGTTGGTGGAAATGGAGGTGGAGCCGCCTCCACAGTCCGAGTCCTCAATGTTTCCTCCGCTATTGCAGCCAGCGCCACAGCCCTTCTGCAACCTGCAACGAGACATTCATTAAAGCCTTTGGAAAGCTGGTCTAACATAGTAAACATCAACATATAATATCAAAGTTTGGTGTCTCAAACCCTATCACAATAATCTGATTGAAAATAAATGTTCAGAAATATTATAAAACAGTCCGTTTGACGGGACTGTGTGGGCGTGGCTGTAACAAAACCATCTCCATGGCAACAGTCACTGTTTTATAGAACGTTCAGGCAAATCACTCCCCAAATGACGTAGTTTTTGTGGATTTGGGTTTACAGTGGCTTGAAGACTTTAACAGTCGCATCTCCGTCCCTGAAGGACTGTGTGTGAACATGTATTGCACATGTACCTGTCCCAGCTGCTGATGAGCCAGGTGTAGATGTTGTGTGGGCTGACAGGGCCTCCCCACACAGACCGGAGCTGGCCGTGGCCCCCGGCGTAGGAAGTGGTGAGCGGGGACACGTAGATGGGGTAGCCAATGGGCTGGTCGCACGAGGAGTTGATCATATTCCTCAGCGCCTGTTTGGCGTTCTGAATGCTGCCACGCTCTGGGTTACGATTGCGCAGGAAAACCAGCTCCTGCTGTTGCCCCGCCCACAGCCCGCGCACACACTCTCTGTTCACCTGCAGGGGGCAGCACAAAGGAATACTGACTTAAAGAAAACCCCCAGCAAAACCCTCACCTGGTTCAGGGTGAGAAAAGCACCCCGACCATTACAAATAGGATTAATCGACTAGTTAAACAATGAGAGGCCACAGATATCAACAAGACAGCAAGTAATAAACAGGAAGTGCTGTGACCTTGATGACTCTGAAGCTGAGGAACCTCTTGTTCAGCATGATGATCTTGTACTCGTCGCTGCCGTCGTCCATGATGTGGCGCAGTGCCAGCAGTGAAGGCATGTTTGCTAGAATAGCGCTGCGCCACACGGGATCACCCTCGTGAGAAATCAACATCTTCTCCTCATTGGCAGTGATTGCATCGAACAGAACCATGGGATCCTCATACTCGTCCGGTGAAGTAAAGTGGTCCTGAAGGAAACGCAGTGTCAGTTCAGAAACAAAAATAATCATCGTCATCATTCTAACCCGAGGGCTGCTTTTCTCCTTTGGGAAATGCTACCTGATGCAATTTGAGGGACATCCGAACTCCCGGTGCAACAACTCGGTTCAGCAGGTCCATATCAGCAAACACCCATTCATCCCTAGGAGACGTGATGCGAAAGTCCCCCTTGAAGAGTGCGTGGAGGCCGTAGAGAAATGGTTCCAAGCTGTCAAGCAGATAAACAACAATAAATAAATAACTCATACTTTAGCATATACATGGGTAGTGACAGGAGGCCTTAGCCACCGTGAGTCTTGGTCATTGTGGCCTGGTGGTTGTACCTTGCAGACATGCTGTGGGAAGCCGTGCCCAGAGCTCTTCTTCCCAGGATACACAGCCCAAAACAGAGGTTGACAAGCGGGGAATCTCTTTCACAAGTCACCGGCTACAACACAATTTAGAGAAGTTCAGATAAATGTTAAAATATTGTTATTTTTTCTACAAATATGATATGGAACCCTATCGACCCATGTGGTTGGTCTGGGGTAAATGTTGAGGAGAGGTCTAACCGTTTGACGCCTGCTGTTGCAATACTGAATCCAGTCCAGGTAAATCATGCAGAATGAGGAGGGGGTGATGCCGGACGCCCTGTGGTCATAGTCCTCATCGATGTTCAGGTTGAAGGTGGGGTCACTGTCCACGTAGTTGGGCCCGAGACAGGGCCTCAGAGCCTCCTGAATGCTCTCATTGGCCAGCCACTCCTCCAGCTTAGTTGACCGACTCACGTAGTAGATGATGCTCTGTTTGAGAAAACAAAAAACACATGATCCAAATGATTGAACTATTATGCATTAACATCGAGATCATCACAGGCTACGCTTTTTAGGTATCATCGCAATACAACAGGCTGACTTGAAAGTGTGTGCACATTTCACATTGCTATTGGAACTTAAAGCCTATATTATCTTATAAACTTAATCAGGCTGCAGTTTACGAAAAAACAACGTGAACAGTAAGTAACACAGATTTTATCACAACATGACAAGGACATTTGTGGTGAAATATCAGCTCATAAAAAACACTATTGTATCAATAGCAATAAATAAAAACAGGCATGTGACCTTGTGAAGTATTTGGAAGCATGATGATGTTAGAACACAAAGAACGACCTGAACGGCTTACCTTGACATAGTACGTGATGAGGATCTTACGCAGATCGAACACTTGCAACATGGAGGCGGCGTTGTTGTCGCTGATGCTGTAGCCCTCCAGTACGTACTTGGTGGCGGCCACCTCCCAAGCCAGCCAGCGCTGGCCGAAGGCCGCGTTGAATGACAACATGTGGGGGAGGTGGCCCGGTTCACAGCAGCAGCAGCCCTCGTCCTCCTCCACACCCTCTGTGATGGCCTCTACCTCCCTCTGCTGACAATAGGTACCTGGACAGATGTAAAAACAGATGAGGATCGGCTGTACAATAGTCTTAAGTGTTTAGTGGTCAATTGTCAATTTGTGAAACATCAGGCAGTTTAACAACTTAGAAAATCACTTTCCATAATTTTACTGGACTAAATAAGACTATAAGAATAATTATCCTCCCTGTGTGTGCATAGTAATCTAAATGAATCATTTGTAGGATGACTGAGTTTAGAATTTTAGATTATAAAGCATTATCTAAAGCATGGATTTATTGGCAAGTGAAAACCTCTGCAGAATGTGACGCACAACATATGTCATTCTCAGTGAACCTTAAAATACACCTACAGCAAGAAAGCAATCTTGTTTTCAGAAGGATTACAATATACTATGAGAACTGGCACAACAGGCAATACTAAATGTTAATGAAAATAAACAAATGTGAGTACAGATAAGAAGTACCATTTAAAATGTATTTCAGGTTACCTTTTTAAGAACTGGCTGGTGACAATGGATGAACAATTAGCACACACAGCTAATACGCTTATTTACCGCATCCTGTCTGTCAATTATTGAGCATTGTCCATATCAAATAACTAAATTAAATTAAATTAAATTAAATTAAATTAAATTAAATTAAATTAAATTAAATTAAATTAAATTAAATTAAATTAAATTAAATTAAATTAAATTAAATTAAATTAAATTAAATTAAATTAAATTAAATTAAATTAAATTAAAACATACATAAAGCAACAAACAATGTCAGCCCCCACAATCCCCTGCTGCTGACCTCTGAACTCCAGACCCCTCAGCTGGAAGGTGACCAGCCCGTTTCCGATCTCTATGATGTGCACCAGAGCGTTGAGGTAGTCCGAGGCGAGGATGAAGCAATCGCCTGTGCTGTAGTTGCCCCAGCGACCGAGAAGCAGGTCTCCACACAGGCTGTGCTGAAGAGAGCGCGTCAGGTGCTCGTAGAAAATCGAGTTCAGATTGTTGTCGTCTGCACCTTTAATAACAAAAAGGGGAAAGATTGTCACCATAGCTACGGAACAAAGATATCGGCGGCCAGAGTCAAACAGGGATCATTAGATGGCTAGAGGAAGCTGTGGCATACCTGGGTTGCGATCTAACTGAGTGGCGAGTCTGGTGTTGGAATGATCGACACGCTTGGTGCTGCAGACACACAAACTGGCATTAGAACAGAACGGAAATGCTTCATGCTTGGACTTTATGAAATACATTTTTCACAATTTGCGCATTGGGTTTATTTTTCCATAGACGCACTTGTAGTCTCGCTCCCAGAATTTAACAGGTCTGGTGTACGAGGTGACAAACACGGCACTGCCTAAGACAGGGTTGAGAGGGGTGGAGAACAGGGCGGAGAAGATGGCCTGGACAAAAAGCACAGCAGAGTCTGAAATAGCAAGAGTTAAGGATCTCACACTGGCAAAACAACTTGAAAGATCTCTGGAATTCATAACATGCAGAACCCTGGTGACATCTGGAAATGTACACAGCAGGTATAGGAGAAAATACAAATTAACACCAAACAACGGCAGACCCCCGCCTTGACTACAAACCAAAAAAAAATAAAAAATCTTTTTGAGTGCTGCACAATAAATGAACTAGCAAGTGCTTGTGCATGGTCATAACTGCGCGAAAGGCCGCAATTTGCAGTAAATAAATGTGCACGTCTCAAAGCGTTTCTCTTTCAGCTGGCCTGCTCTGTCTGTCTGTCTTGCACCAAAACAGTAGACGTTTTCTTTAATTGTATTTTGTAGTGTCTGTATGTTTGCACAAAATTTGTACCTGCATACATAGTAAACAAAATCGCACAACTGTAAGGTCAGTTGTCTGTTGTATTTTTGTATCCAAACAAGCAGTTGTTTATTTCTTTAGTTCGTATTGGCATCTTTGAGCAAAATACTCCCAAAATTTTCACCGCAACACGTTGGGCCGCGCCTCCTGGGTCCCTGGGCAGCAACCACCTTGACTAAGACATTTCCTGGGGGAAACACTGCAATGTAAATACAACAACCCTGTTACAAAAAGTGGCTTGTAATGTTAAGTGTATGTGGAGTCAGATTTCTAAGCTATAGCTACTGACATAAGCTCAAACAAAGTGAAGGATACGGGGCACAGCAAAGGGTTGAGCGAAGGCGTGGAAGGCTGAGCCCCAGGTGATCTGCCAGGGGGCAATGTAAGTCAAAACAAAGCGCAGCTTGTACAGCAGGTCCCACATCTGAGGATTCAAAAGGACAAATACAAAAAGGACTGGTTTTCATTTACTCTTTAACATTTAAGTGTCCCACGGGCACGATAAACTGCTAGAGTAGAATAAAAACGGAATAATTTCATACTATTTGTTAACAGACTTAACTAACCTTGCTGAAGAGAATGGACATGAAGTAGTAGTCGATTAGGAAGGTCTCTGAGAAGTGTGGATAGTCAAAGTGGAAGAAGAGTGTGGTGAAGCACAGCGTGACATACTGCTGTGAAGGGGCGCAGAAGGACGAACGCATCAGCTTCATGCCGGCCACTGAGATAAAGAGAGCTCGACTGCTGAAGGATCGAGGAGAGAAAGAGAGAGAGGAAATCAGACACACAAACAGAGATCTCCGAACCCAGATGTCTGCGTGTGCAACAGGTTAACTGAAAAAGAATGTACCTTTACAAAGACTACTATAGGTTGGACTAAGGGTTGAAGAGGGGGTGAACAAACATAAATATTTTTTTACATCTTGTGCTACTGATCACAGTCTGCAGAAAGCAATACATTATTAATTTGATTCACTGCAGTTCCAACACACACACACACACACACACACACACACACACACACACACACACACACACACACACACACACACACACACACACACACACACACACACACACACACACACACACACACACACACACACACACACACACACACACACACACACACACACACACACACACACACACACACACACACACACACACACACACACACACACACACAGCTAACAGTGAGTGTATATCTCCTGGGAGCAGAGATGGAGAACAGTATAATGTTTGCACGTGAAATAGTTTATAGACGGGATGAGTAAAAGGCTTACTAGATGTCCAGCTCTTTGTGGTTCTGGCCCACATTTCGAGCTTCTGTCGTGAGGGAGTTAAGCACCACAGCCGGGTAGATGAAATATTTCTCCACACACTGCAACCACGCATACAGCTTCTCAAACCACATCAACTGCGCAGCGTCTAGGGGTCAAACAGAAAGCAAAACAATCTGACTCTGTTGTTGGAGGAGAATCAATGGAGAATCAACAGATGTGAAATAAATCTGGCAGAAAATAATTTCAACTGAAAAACATTTCAAAACGTTTTATGGAGTTTATACAATGGGTGGTATGGTATAAACAACATCCCTAGCTGTTATCAAATACTGGAAATTGATCTGCTTAAGAATATGATGCCTGAAAGGAAGATGTACAGAAGGATGCAGGCTACTGTAGGCAGTGAGAAGTTATTTTACACTTAAGATACAATAAATAAAGCTCTTTAGTAGCTCTTCTAGTTTTAATTCAGCTAATTAATCCACAAGGCTGACTTGTTGATTCTTAGTCTATTAGTGAGATATGCAGCGGTTTGATAGTTCATACCACAGTTTGGTGCTGAGATGTTTGAGGTTATGCATTTTTCTCAAGAGCCCTTAAACTAGAGAGCTTACTTAGTTTTTCATTGACTCCATGCAGCTTTATCCAGTGGGGAAACTTAAGTTCCAGTTATTCATACAGTAGTACTTTATGAAAGACGAGCTTTGAAACACTCACCTCGGACCTCGAACTGGCTGTACTCCCTGGAGCGGAGCACAGGATGAGCCAGGCAGAACCATGGCAGCTGTTTGCGGAGCTGAGGCAGGAGATAGTGTGTGATGAAGCCTATAACTCCGGCAAGGATGTACAAGACAAAGCTAAGAGCAGGCTGTGGATAAAGGGAAAAGGAGGGGGAGAGAAAGAAAAAAGAGCTTGAAAAATCTGTTGACATTTATTTTAGATTTTTTATGAAAGGTGTTTATAAGAAATAGATCATATACTCTGCTCCAACTCACTTGAAGAGCGATAAAAACTGTGCTGGCACTGATGGCGAAGGTAATCACAGCCATGAGGGGACACATGACGAGGTCTGAGTGAAGGATCTCATTCTACAAAGAGACAGCAAGAAGGCAGGAAGCTAGAGTTTAAAAATACTGACACTCAGTGCGTTTACATGCAGACTCATAATCGGGTAACTAAACGAATAAGACTTCAACAGGACTTTTAAACTGCATGTAAACACCTTTATCCGATCTACTTCGCACACAAATCGGCACAATAACGGACAAGAGATGTCGGATAAGAACACCTAGATAAGTCGTTCGTTGTCGGCATTCTCTCTGCATGTATACAGGGATCGGACATCGCTTATCGGACTTCTCGTTCTGTGCTTGTGTGCCTGCGCGTGATAGGCTACACCATGGGTTATTGACGGAAGAGAACCGGACGTGGCTCTTTCAACACTTGTTGAAAGCATGGTTGAAAGGGCTACAGCGCCACCTAGCATAGTGGAGACAGCCATGCATTGGACATTTATCCGATATCTGAAAGGCCATGTAAACTCAGACAAGTGACACGGTCCGTTCGAGTGTCTAGTTCGATATATGTGATAATCTAATCTAGTTGTGCCATGGAAACGCATGTGAAATCCAAAGCGACACCTTCCCCACTGCTCGGCTCTGCAGGCCAGTGAGCACTGATCCTTACCACGGAGTTACGCAGCTTCTCAGGAAGAGGGTCCTTGATCTCCACAGGGGGTTCTTCTGGCGTACGGTTTTCCAACTCTGGAAATAACTTAGACCGTACCAGTGACCTGATTTAAGAGAGTGTGAAAAACAAAGCTGATATGTAATATCAAAGTCTTCAAAAGGATGCCTTCAGGCAGACTTCTTTGTCTAGATCACTCACGTTTTAGTAGCTCTCAGAGCCCATTAGATAATGTACTTACATGCATGAAAAAAATTGTAAATTTGCTTTATTTTTGCAAAGTATGTCAAAAAGTATATACAATGAACTGTTTGGGCTGGCAGTGGCTACAGACAGTTGTTAAATGATGACCTATCATGGATGTAAAAACAAGATTTTCAATTATCTCAGGCCATTGTTGACTATGTGAAACACAAAATACTGACCACAGAATGGTGGGATCACTGCTTTGGCGGCTGAGGTGGTAGGATAAGGCCAAGAGTAGGCCACAAAACACAGAGAACAGTACTGGCACATGGGCATCCCCCCACGGTGCCTAATGGGGAAAAAATATATATACATTTACTTATCTGTACACATTGATTACTTCTCTTATCAGAAGCTTTCTACCACAACAAAATACCTATACAGGGCTGTACGCTTATTTTTTAAAGTGGTAGCACTGGTGCTAGCAAGCAAAAAAAATCAGTAGCACAAAAATAAATTTGGTAGCACACAAAGTATGATCGAAAACTTGCATAACCTTAACCCTTGCATTTCGCTCTAATTACCTTTGAGCATGTCATCTTGGTCTCATTTGAGATTCTCAATTAATATTATTTCCTAGTGTGTGCAGTAATAATTGTAGAAAAATTAATAGGGGTGCACTGATTGCAATTTAGACAAAATAATCTAACCTGCCAATTGCAATTTGGCAGGCTGTCGCACTAGTTAGGGTTGCCACCTTGGATTTAGGAAAAAAAGGGACACTTGAATGTTTGGGGCGGAGGGCTCGGCCATTATTAGGCTACCAGTTCAGACTGACCAGTGTAATGACCTATAATAACCATACACACCTACAGTGCTTTTTACAGTATAGGCTAAATAGGGAGACTGAGGTGGGTGGGGACCCTGGACCTTGTAGGGGGGCCCCGGAAGAAAAAAATGCAACCTTTTAAAGTAAAATTCATCAATCTGGTGCACTTTGAGAATAATATTGCATGCAACCATGCCCAGGGGCCCAAGGGCTCGGGGGGGGGGGGCCTAAGCCAGAAATACTGATAGTAACTTTAAATGTTGCATTGTCAAAGAGCTCAGTCACTCATGTCAATAACAGGGTCCAACAAGGAATAGCCTAAATATAAGGAAATAAATCATCATGGCCCCAACTAGGTGACAAATAGAAAAGCAAGTGCAAAACAAAAGCATTATTAGCTCTGTCTAAGGGGCTTCATGAGGGACAGCTAAGCCCCCCACACACAAACAGGAATAAGCTTGCTATGTGTAAATTCTATACTGTTCATGAAAAGTAGCTTTCCACCCTGTATATGTTGCAATGGGCCCCTCCATCATATAACATGAGTCTGCAGACCAATCTACTGTACTGTTTTCACAGTTGCAGAGTAAAGAGTGCCTGTTTAAGAAAAATAATGTTCCTTCTGCAGCTCAAGATTTGATTAAAATGTTCCTCTGCTCTGATGCATTTAACTTTAAAACGGTACAAAGAGTCTGGGCCCATTATCTCATAATCCGTCTATGAACCAACTGGTTTCCACAATCTTTTTTATTTTCGCGGGCAGCATGCACAAGCATTATTTATTAAAAAAAAAAAAAAAAAAAAAAAAAGTGTGGGGCCCCACACAGGGTCTTGAAACGGGCCCCGAGATCGTTAAGACCGCCCCTGCCCGCCCGCCTCTCCGATGCAATAGCGGGCGCAACAAACTCCTCGGCCCGTGTGAGACGGCCTTAACTACTGAACGAAGGAAGGAAATCAAATGAGGTTTTGGCATTTTCCCCAAAAAACGGGTCACAGCTGGTGAAAAAAAGAGAACAATTCTGGGAAAAACGGGACGGGTGGCAACACTAGCACGAGTGCGATTGGAGTTGTATTCATCATCGCACGTGATCAATTTCAGTAGCAAATGCGATCAAAACTGTCGCACTGTACAGCCCTGCTATACTTTCACATAGGAGCGTCTCTGTTCCACTTACATTGATGGCACCGAGGCAAAATCCGTACAGCAGAGCGGCCATCAACATGCTGCGAACGAGGCTGAACAGAGATGAGAGGGGGCTGGTAGTGGCTGAGGAAACAGCAGCAAAAAGATCAGGAGGAAGAAAAAACAAAAACAAACAGTTCTGTGTAATTTTATAGCTAACAGAACTGACTGAGATGCTTTCAAACTTCCCTCATTTCCTGACAAGGCATTACATCAACATCCTGTCTGCAGAGACTTGTTCTTACCAGTCCCACCGAAAATGTGCATGTCGATCTGCTCCAGCAGACACATCACAAACGTGTTGACCTGAGGTAGCAAACCAAACAGGAAAATGACCGGGAAACACAAGGCAAACACTGTTGGACAAGAGAGAGAGAGAGAGAGAATATATGGGAATAAGACACACATACAATAAACAAGCAAACAATTTTACACTTTGGGAAACTTAATAAATGACCGTCAAGTCGGGTACAAAAACTAACCAACGAGCACGTCCCTGACACAAAGCAGGAAGTGTCCAGAGAAGAAGGTGACACCGTAGAGAGAGAAGGGCTGTAGGCTGCTGGAGCGCCCAGATAGGTCAAAGATCCAGATCATCACACAGCACAAGCAGAAGTAGACAGGTCGACTGTACACAATGATCCAGTTATGGCCCTGTAAAATAACAAACACAAAGACAGGCCACCATTAACCTACAATATTAAGCCAACAAATGTCCCGTTTTGGTTAATGCTTTGAGATCATTGTATCATTATATATACGTATATACACTCACCAGCCACTTTATTAGGTACAGCAATTCAATTTCTTCCTAACACTTATAACTAAATCAGCCAATCACATGGCAGAAACTCAATGCATGTAGACCTGGACAGGACAATTTATTGAAGTTAAAACCGAGCAACAGAATGGGGACAAAAGGGGTTTTAAGTGACTTTGAACATGGTGCCAGAAGGGCTGGTCTGAGTATTTCAGAAACTGCTGATCTACTGGGATTTTCACACATAACCATCTCTAGGGCTTACAGAGAATGGTCCGAAAAAGAAAAAATATCCAGTGAGCCGCAGTTGTGTAGACAAAAATGCCTTGTTGAAGTCAGAGGTCAGTGGAGGATGGGCAGACTAGTTCGAGATGACAGAGAGGCAACAGTAACTCAAATAACCACTCGTTACAACCAAGGTATGCAGAATACCATCTCTGAATGCAAAACATGACCAACCTTGAAGCAGATGGGCTACAGCAGCAGAAGACCCCACCGGGTGCCCCTCCTGTCAGCTACAAACAGGAAACTGAGGCTACAATTCACACAGGATCACCAAAATTGGACAATAGAAGATTTGAAAAATCATGCCTGGTCTGATGAGTCTCAATTTCAGTTGCGACATTCAGATGGCAGGTTCAGAATTTGGCGTAAACAACATGAAAGTATGGATTCATCCTGCCGTGCACCATCAAACATGCCTCGTTCAAAGTCACTTAAACCCCCTTTCTTCCCCATTCTGATGCTCGGTTTGACTTCAGCACCCTGTCTTGACCACGTCTATATGCCTAAATGCATTGATTTTCTGCCATGTGATTGGCTGATTAGCTATTTGTTTTTATAAGCCATTGAACAGGTGTACCTAATAAAGTGGCCGGTGAGTGTATATATAAATATAAAAAATAAGGTGAAAGTAGTACTCACGTGCATTGGAGAAGCTGCATCTGGTTGTACACTCTAAAAACAAAGAAGCAGGGAATTTATAGGTTATGGTTACACAATTTGCATAAATACAAAACCAAAAACAGATGTAAGCATAGAAGTTTTATGTTTTTGGATAAACAGAAAATAGTGAATAAAAAAAAGGGAAGATCGATAAAATAGCACAGTTTCTCCCAGCGTGAAGACATTTACATAGATAAATAAACAAGATGAGATACATTTTGCAAAAAAAAAAAAAAAATCAGAGGTTAGCTACCTTTAGTAAAGAGTACTGGCAGCTGGCAATGACCAGGCAGAACTGAAATACCCAGATGTCCCTGAAGAAGCCCTGGAGCAGCAGTAGGAACCCCAAGAAGGCCACCAGACTGGCCAACACCACAGCAAACACATTCTCTCCCACACGGCGGTTCCTGGAGACAGAAGGCAGAGAAATGTAATAATGATCAAATATCTGAAAAAACATTTACCATCAAGAGATACCTACTGGACATAACCTGTTATTAAAACACTTTGATTAAGCAAATATTCAGTTGAGTACTTAAGTTAAATACAGAGTTAGGATGCTTTTCTTTAAGATATCAACAGCTCATGAAGTTGACTGTTACTTTATTTTCTCAAAACAGTTACAAGAATTGGTCAACACATATGAATGACGAATGTAACACTGCCTGGTCATTAGCAGTGAGTGAACATGATTTTACTTTAATATCAGAACAGAAATGAGATGAAACTATGACTCAGATCCACTGTCGTACATTATTCATACAATAGTAAATAATATTAAGGCCAACCAAGTAGAGAGTGCTTTGTTATGGGGAACAAGGAACCAACTAGTATTATCTATCCTTTACTCAGCAGTCTGGCTTACCTGTCCAACAAGGCCAGAAGAGCCAATCGATCGTATCGAACCCTCAGCCACTTCCCGGGCAGCACCCAGAAGCGATAGTACTGTTTGGGTTTGGCCTTCTCCTCAATCATCAGTGTGTTTTCCTGGGATTCTTGTAGCGACTCGTGGTCCAGATCAAACTAAGAGATGAGGTGAGAAATGAGTGAGGAATTCAGACGCAGAAACAACAACGGCAATCTGTGACAAGTTTTTCCCCCTGAGTTAGAAAGAGTCCACATAAATTATCTGCTACACCAAACACTGCTAACCTCAGGCATTTCCAGAGGCACCCTGCGCACCTGCATGCCCTGTAAAACCACAGGTCTGGGCTGGAGCATGGACAGGACTGGAGCCCCTTCCTGGACCTCAGTGGAGGTGAAGCTTGAGGATTGGGACTGTCTCTCCCTTTCCCTGCAAAGTGTGACATTTTATGGCATTAGTTGCAGCTTTTAGTCGGAGCTTCCTAACAGAAAATGAACTCTCAATCTTGGTAAAAGGCATCACTAGTAACTGCTTTACAACTTACTGAACTGGGTCCTCATAACCGCCTCCACCAGGTCCAAATGTGTAGGACCTCTTCACTCCTGTTAAACAACAGAAAGAAAGCTAGAATTGATACTTTAAATGGGGAATGATCTTTGCTGAACTAACAGATGACACTTGTGTGCCCATCTGTTTCCCCAATTTGTACTACTTTATTTTCATTCCATAAATCTAAGAACAATATTCCATCACATGAAGGAGAAGCAATATTGATGAAGAGAAATTAAATAGTCGTAAAACAGAAAGGTGATGTTCTTTTATGTAAAGTGGGGTCAAAATGACCACAAGTCAAAAAACGTCTACTGAGCATTTCTGCAGCAATTTTCCTGAAAGTCACCGACTTGTATCAATCTTCTCATTTAACCCCAACTTTAAAAAGGCGAATGAGCACATCCCCCAAAATGTTTAAGTTTTCCTTCAGCGGCACTGACTCACCGCCCTCGTCAAAGAAGTAATGCACTGCTCCCTCTGTTGTGTCGTCGAAGGTGGAGGCCTCGTGGACACCACCACTGCGGGGCAGTAGGAGTGAGGAGGCAAACTGTAAGGCCGAGGGAAGTGTGCGGGTCCGGGAATGTGAGGAAGTCCGAGCCCGCTGGAGGTCCTGAAGGCTACGGGAACAAAAACACAAAACATCCTGAAAAACGTTGTACACATTTGTTTATGTAACTTTGGCAATGTTAAGCTAAAGCTGGAATGTTCCCCGAGAGGTACTTTCAATTAAGTCATGTTTGATTATCAATACTCCAAAACTTGCTAAGAATATTAATTTTATGGCAAACACGCATACTTAATAATTTTAACACTAACACTAAGATCTGCTAAGTGGACTAACCTGGGAGGGGATCCCATGGTAGATGGGGGCGGTGTAGGGTTGCTCCCAGCATTGTGTCTCCTGCGGATGGCCTGGGTCCTCTTAACACTGCTGACCGAGTCGTGTTTGTCTCCATCCTCTGCAGCCAAAGCTATAGAGGGGTTATCAGTTACAGATATACAACAGGTTACATTACAGTGTCAATGTACACAAGACAAGGCACCACCTATAGGCACCCCATGCACTCCAAACAGGCAGCAATAAAACATTGGCCTTTAACTGATTTTTTTTTTTTTAAGATATTTTTTTGGCATTTTTATGCTTTATTGACAGTGCAGAGAGACAGAGGTGAAATGGGGCAGAGAGGGGAGTGACATGCAGAGAACGACCGTCGGCGGGAATCGAACCCGGGTCTGCTGCTGGGCCCGGCCCGGGGGGGGGGGGACGCCCTACCAACTGAGCTAGGGGGCCCCGCCTCTCTTTTTGTTGCCCAACTTTTCTCCTCTGTCCACCTGTCCCTACTCATGCCAGCCTTCCGCAATGTTCAAAGCTACTTCTCAGCCTTTGGTTGGCATTGATAAGACATTTTGGGAGGTAAACTGTGTGGAAGTCTCTGTGGCTGTCTGCTCTTTGAACATTCACTGCTTGCTTTGCAGACTTTACTGAATCAACACCCCCTTAAACTGAATTTTAACGAAAAAATCTTAAATTACACACTGACGTGACATGGCAACCCAACTGAGTCTTTGTTCACAGCAAGAATAAAAGGCATATGACAAATTAATGCTGATGGTTCACTGCAGTGTAGAAGAATAAGCTAAGCTAATTAAGCTTAATTACAGGCTGAAGTGCATTAGCCAAAGATTTTCAGTAATATATTCAGGGTTTCCTCCCAGCAAAAAGGTAAGCGACGCAGCTCTTTAAGCCTAATAATACTTCTCAACAAAGTATCTTAATTTCCTCCATCCAACATCAATTTATACACTTTTCTAATGACATTAATTAATAATGTGTTGTGTTGCACATAATTATGATTGTGGTTTCAAATTTTAGAGGAGTGTTTAATCTTGTTTAGTCATTCATCTTCTGTGCTATCGGTCCAATACAACCTGGTCCCGCCACTTCTAATGGATACACACTAACGTGGCACCTTTTCTAATTCCATTGACTTTAGTCTCTTCCTGCATGTTGGCCTTAAAGGAAAGGTGTTTTGAAGGTATCCTTACCATGAGCCCTTAGAAATATCACCCGGTGGGTGCTGTAATCTGCTTGTATTTAGTTGTTTTTTTTCTAACCCACATTTAGCCATTTTCATTCCTGCTTGGTTTTGTAGTGTTGTACAGAGCAGGACTATTAAATGAAACTTCCACGGAGACAATTCAAAGTGATGAAAAAAGGATATTTGTGTGCAGCATGCATTTAAAACGTTTCTTTCTAAATTATAGTGAAATGGAGGTGACACACACACACAGGCACTTGGTTATTAGGAATACACCTAGCTAAATCTAATACAGTCTACCCTAATACAACAGTCCTGCAGCTTATCCTCCCTTCATGAAAGTCATAATGCCCAGTTTGTGGATTCAGTGTGTACATTTTACTGCATTCAGTCGGTCCCTGCCGGGTAGCTTGCACTGCATTAGCAGCGGATACAAACAGTGCAGATAAATTAATAAACAGACTATCAGCTTCTGAACCTCTAATGAAACGCTCTGTACTTAAAAGAGGAATCTGGTAATGCCCGTCTTCATTATTTTTTTCTTTACCTGCTTTGCATACATAAACATCTAGGTATGTTTGAGTCCTTTTGGTCTTTCAGTAATTAAGTCCTGGATCCACAGTTTTATAACTAGGAAATGTGTTTTCAATTCAGCCATTACTGTTCACTGTAGTGTTTTTTTTAGGACTGGTTGTTGGGGGCTTTTCGGTCTATCATTTACAGTTTATGGTTGTGAGATTCCTTCGTTAACTTTACACTGTGTCCCATGTGTGTGTTGCCATAACAACCTAACCTATTAATAAATGCTTTGCCGTTTGCTTGATCTAAGTGATTTCATTGTTCTTATCTGTTATATTTTCTTAATTGTCAGAAATTCTCTTGAGAAATTCATTTAAAAGTCAGGATATTTTAAGTTTGGCAACATGACAGGTGTTACAACAACAACAAACAAAGGACAAAATCCATATGTTCCACTTCATCAACGTAACTCTTCTAAAAATGTAACATATTGTACTGTGTCTGGCTAACAAGAAGGAATTGCTTATTTGAGCAATGGCACTACTACATTTCTTGATACTTTCACTTGGATCAGTCAGTGCGTTTCCATGGCACAACTACATTGTATTTTTTATTTTTTTAAACCTTTATTTATACAGGTAAATCCCATTGAGACCGGAGACTTTTTTTTTCAAGGGAGACCTGTTCCCATTCCCACGTTACCATTCACACACATTCATACACCGATAGCAGGCTTACTATCGACGGTAATACCGAACTAGACACTCGAGCGGACCGTGTTACTTGTCTGAGTATACATGGCCTTTCAGTAATCAGATAAATGTCCGATGCATGGCTGTCTCCACTAGAGTTGCTGAAATTTCCCGAAATGGCCCCTTTTCAAATCCCGGGATTTCAGAGCTCCTCACGGGATTTCCCGGGATTTCCCGTTGAAACCATTATTGCCCTTTAATACTACTTTAATGGGACTAAATCAATGCAAATAGATAAATAAATGCAGCAGAACAAGGCTATATTACATCACGTTTTATTTCTACTTAAATAACATGAAGAAAAGCCATTCAAATTAGGCAAAATATTTTCCAGAAGATGCCTATTGAAAACGGTGTTTTTATGAAGAAAATACGAAAACAATTTCACAGAGGTTCAATATCAAAACATGGCCAAAAAACGGTGTTTGGCGAACAAATGTATTTCAAACAATCTATTTTTATTTCTATGAACGAAATCAGTTTAAATTGAATATTTTCCAAAGGATAGGCAAATAACAAAAAATGCACTAGGCTACCGATTGCTCTTAAAGCGGATACGAGTAACATTTAAATATCTTTTAAACAACCTCATGTTTCCTCTGATAATCATAAATTACCTTTAACAGCAAACGAGACCATCAGTGCAAAGAAAGACGTTTTTATATAGTTTTTATTACTGCTTTTGGTCTGGTCGCACACCCAGTCCGATTTTCGGTTCGCTCGTGCAGGCTCTATGGTCACATATCCGTATTGGTTGCAGATTTCAGTGTGGCGCTGCAACGCGATTTGAGAAGCCTATCCCTCCAGGTGAGGGAAGGGGAGCGGGAGCCTTGTTTGAGACAGTTATTTGTCGTCATAAATGACTGATAACGGGGCTGAACCATCAAAGAAAAAAAAGAGAATGCAATGAAGAAAAGCGAAAAGGGAGAGTGAGTGATAGGCGGGCGGGAGGACGTTGCCAAGCAACGTGTATACAATTTCACGAGAGCGAAACTAGACTGCTAAATGAATGAGCGGTTGGTACTAACACAAAGTTTGCTTTGCTTCACCATCATCAGATAACCATTATCTGAAATAGTCATTATTTACATCAACAACACAAACACATTACCTCATCGTGATCCATAGTCTACTAACTGCCGTCTCTCATTCATTCGCTTTCTGTGAGGACACAGCTCCGTGAGAGAGAGAGTAGTTAGGTGACGCTGCTGAATCAACTCATTGCAAGCAGGTGTGTGTACTGACTGGCATTAGTTGATGCAGTGTCAAAACCACTCTCACGGAGCCGAAAAGAGTCCTCACACTTTCAACACACGAACATGCACTATATTGCGCCCTTCTCAGTCCACGCTCACGCGCCTGGCACGAGCATTTGCGACAGCGGGCGTCGTAAAAATACTACCGCTTTTGTCCAAAGGGGACGCCAACGTGCCATCTTACTCGTAGTGCCTTTAACGTGTAAAATAAGACATGACAGAACTAACAGCCTATTCAAACTGACACGCTAAGCAAGATTACTTTCCAGCTTTCCTTTCTTTTATTTTCATGAAGTGTGACTTCAAGAAACACTGCTCAGCCTGTTTCTGAGCTTTGTCACGAACTGACACCGAGAACGCTCTTTCTTCCACGGACGTCGGCTGTATGGTGGAAAGTGCAGAGTAGAGCTGCTGCAGGTGTTTGGGTCGCTCTTTGGTTGCCTCGAAGAGCGCAAACTCGTTTGAAATTATTTTGTGGAGGTCATTCCCATACCTCTGGTCTGGCTCGGGACATTGCATGCAGTCATTAGCCTCGTTCGACTTGGAGCCGTCTTGCTCAGACCTGCGCAACTATGAAGCCCGTCTTGCTGAGCGCACAACAAAAATGCTGTGCGCTCAGCAAGCCGAGCGTCATAATTGCGCAGGTGTGAGCAAGACGGCGACATCTCTAACGAGGCTAATGACTGCCTGCTGCAGATGTGCAGTAAGGCTCTGGGTCATCGTCTGCTCGCTTGGCTCTGGCTGATACGCATATTCTTGGGTATCATCAGACTCTTCCTCGGACACAGCACTTTCAGTATTGTAGAGGCGCTGGTATTTCGTATGCCTGCCTGTCTAAATAATATTTAAAAATATATCCCCCCTCAAAAAAAACTAAAAAAAAAAAAAACGGGAGGACGGGTCCCGCGGCCAATTTCCGGTACTCCCGGACTGACTCATTTCACGGGAATCCCGAAATCCCGGGACCCGTCCAGCAACCCTAGTCTCCACTATGCTAGGTGGCGCTGTAGCCCTTTCAACAAGTGGTTATAGAGCCACGTCCGGCTCCCTTCTGGCAACAACCCTACTATTTTTTAAGTCGTCTCCTTACACTTCCTTGTGAAATCCTCCGCTGGGATTCTCGAGCAGGCACAGAACGCAAACTCCGATATGCAATGTCCGATCTCTGTATACATGCAGAGAGAATGCCGACTATGAACGAGTTATCTAGGTGTTCTTATCCGACTTCGCTTGTCCGTTTATGTGCGAAGTAGATCGGATAAAGGTGTTTACATGCAGTTTACAAGTCCTGTTGAAGTCTTATTTGTTTATTTACCCAATTATGAGTCTGCATGTAAACGCACTGACTCACTACTGTTGTAGGGGTAAGTGATCTGCTCCGGGGGCATAGCTGGATATGTTTCTCCTGCCTTCAGAGCAGTAGTGAGGCCAAGGCAATCACATTTAATTCAGTATCATGCAGTAAGACATGCTCTGTTTCATGTCTGCCAAAGACAGCACACCTCTAAGGGTTGTCACCATTTCAACTTTTGTGTTTATACAGTGAGTCATTAATGTGGCTTCTTACCTACACCTACAAGGCTGCTTGTAATTAAACATTGTTTGTTCTCTCTAGGATGTTGCATTAAATAGAATGGTAATGACTCAAATCTTCAGCCACAAAAAAAAAAAAAAAAAAAAAAAGGAACTACCGTCTCCAAACGCATGCATGTCCGTCCTGAAGTTAGTGGGAAATTCTTTGTCTTTGTTGGCGACACATTACAAAAATATCTTTAGTAACCAGGCAGTTCCTTTTCCTCATCTTGAAACATGCTTCCCGTTTATTTCATGGTTGAAAAGGATGTCACAGATATGGAAGTTAGCACTGATTTGAGGTCAGTCAATGAATGTCAATGTTCAATTACGCATTCAAGACATTCGAAGGATAGTGACACTAAATTACACCCTTTCAAATCAATAAATTTTTTCACAGTTGAAGTTTAAGTGAAGCAGAAAATGTAATAAAATAGAACGACGGTAGTATTCCTTTATGGTCAATAAATGCTTTTTCATTTTCTGGACTGCCAAGGCTGGTTAATACAAAACATACTGAAAACACTGCCCCATCTAAGGATTCTGCCTTTAAATGCAGCAAAAAGTAAGAACTCATTTAACAAAAACACAGTCTAGACACTGACTCTAAAGGTTACGTGGACTCACCTCCTCCCACAGCTCCCTCTTCAACCAGCTCTTCTGCCCTCCAGCCCATCTGGTTGCCAGTCCACGAGCCTCCGAGAGAATCCAGCCGATGATGGTGAGTTCCAGTGAAGCCGTCAGTGTGGATAGTGCGGGCCTCCAGGTCAGACTTGGAGATGGTGAGAGTGCGCGGTGCAGGGGTGGAGGTGGAGGGCATGGTAATCAAAGTAGAAGGCAGAGCCGCCGTGTTGCTCTGGCCTCCACCTGCACCGTCCATACTTAGCACTCTGGCATGAGTCTTTGCACTGGCCGTGCTAGAAGAGCGCTGAGCAGCACGAGAATGTGAGGGGCCAGCGCTTTCAGGTAAATCCCCTTCCCTTGGAGTGGGGAGTTGAGCAGCAGTGGGGAGTGGGGATGTAATGCCAGTGTTAGTGAGCTCCGGGGAGTAGCAGGAGGTAGAGGAACTCGAGTCATCGTCATCGTCGTCAGAGCTGTATCGACGCTGAGAACCCAGACTAGAACCAGCGCTCATGTCGCTGCCATCGTCCTCGTCGCTGGAATCCTCAAACAGACTTTCGCTGTACGCCTTGGCGCCCAGTCGGTTGCGCACTGGGATGTAATCTCTGTGTTGTCTATGATTGTTGTGACGCCTGTATGAACCACAGTCAAAACTACTGCTCCCTGCGCCAGCTCGCCTTCGTGGGGCTTTCCTTCGGCCTGGCCTGTGCCCAACACTACTGCCGCTGGCCCGCAGCAGCTTCAAGTCTTTAGGGCGCACCACCTGCTGAGCAGACTGCTCGGGTAGTAAAAAGGGTGTAGAGGAGATGGGCAAAGCAGGCTCAGAACACACCAGACCCAGGGCCAGCCCTGAGGGCACTGAATTGGCCTGCCGAGGTGGGGGGAGAGGAGGAACTGGGACATTTCGGTCTAAATCACAGACCTCTGATTGGCCACTACTTGAAGGGGAGGAGTTCTGGAGAGGAGGTGGCTGTGCAATATCACAGAGTACAGGGGGAAAATCCTCTCCTTCAACAAGTGTCCTGTCCAGCCCCTGGCTGAGGGAGAATTCTTTGGATGGGGAGCGCAGCAGCACACTGTCTGACAGGTTGTCAGTGTCACTGCCTCCCTGTCCTGCTGGATCCTCTGCGGGCCTGGGGACGCCCGTCCCTGCTGCTGATGCAGGAGCATGTCCATCGGAGGGCCGTGGCTGGCTGAAAGACGGACTTTCCAGCTGTGTGGAATCCGTTTTTTCGCTGCGGTAACTGCTAACAGTGCTTAGAGTCTCACGGTCTGTGGTGGCACCGCCGGCACTGAAACAGCTGTCCGTAGAGCCAGCTGCCAGCGCGACCCCACTGCGACTGCCTGGGTGCTCAGTCCCAGGTGCAAACACCACTGGGTCTAGGCCCAAACCCAGGAGGTTTTGACTCAGCTCCTCACTCAAACTGCTCTTTATAAGAGGGCTTAGGGGAGTATCCCCCAAGCTCTCTGATTCAGCAGAGGGGCCAAGGGGAGAATAAGCCCCCAACCCATTGTCCCCAGAACCCCGATGAGTCAGGTGTAATTCCTCTGCTTCCTGCAACGGTTCTTTCTCGCCCCCATCTTCTTGACTGGAGGGTGAAGGGGGGATAGACAAGCACTCTCCGGGTTCTCCAAATGCACCCGAAACTCCCATGAAGCCAGGGAAATCCCCTCCTAGGGCAGCAGCAATGCAGGACTGGCCCACCCTGTGAGCTCCTGTACAGTGAAACAGACCAACATTTAGATTGAAATGCACTTTGGGAAGTGTAGCAGAGAGGTTTTGTCAGAGTTGGGACCTGTTTTTAAACTTGTTTTTTTTCCTCTCTGAAATTATACATTTAAATGGCTTCACTACTATTCATCCTGATGGACTAAATGAAGAGCCATGTCTACAATGTGTGTGACTTCTGTTCAGGCAGGATGAGACTGCCTGTATGGAAGAGTTCAGTGTTTATGATGCTTGTATGTTTTCCATTTAAATTAGCAGACTTACTAGTGGTGTCCATGGAACTCTGGCGTAGTAACTCACGATGAGCTGAAGTAACAATCATATTATTGCTTCCTTGTTCCCGCAACAGCTCTCTGATATCTGGAGGTAAAAATGACAGAAGTCCCTCAAAAAGCTATAGTGCATATTCAACTCAGGTTAATAAAAGCCTGTCAATTCAGTTAAGCCATATGAAAACATAGAATTCAGAAACCTACCCTTAGAGCCCCCTGTATCTTCCAACTGGGGCAAGAACTCCTGAAGGATAAGGAAAATGTAACAAAAACAAACAGTTAGGGGGAAATTCAAAATAGCATATTTTCCACCATGCAGAGTACTATACAAATAGGGTTATCCTCACCGACACCTGGTTCAATCCAAACAGAGAGTGCTGGGAGCTGCAGCGCACCGGCGGTGTCGAGTTGACCTTCCGAAACACAGTCATCTCCACACCAACATGACTATCCCTATGAATTTGTGACACATAGAGAAACATGTATAGGATTTGTCCTTTCGCAGCATTGTGATTTCATAGCTTTTCACCGAAATGCACCAGAAAAGATCTTCCTACCTATGCTGATTCCCATCATGGGCACCTGAACCTTCTTCTCCGTCTTCTGTCCTTGCAGCTTCGGCTGTGAGTGAGGCCTGCTTCTTCTCCACAATCTCCCCAAGGTCGAACATAGCATGCAGCCGGAAGTTGACAATCTTAATGGCTGTGAAAAAGACTGCCACCACAGCAGAGTAGGCACCTGCTACCAGCAAGCTAGGAGGCAGAGCCTTGGAGGGAGTGAAAAGATGAGGACAGTAGATGAGACTAAATGTGAAAATAATACCATGCAATCCAAGTCAAGGATTGAGTACTAGGAATTCATTCATAATGGCTGGGGCAATAGAGACATCAAACTGAACACAGTGCTTTTTACTTATCATAATGAAAGCAAAGGGCCATAGCTAATTTCGACCACCATACAGCAACTACACAGCTACTGTAGTGCACAGGGCGACCACATATGTTGACGCAGATAGATTTGAAACAAATTCACATATTTCCTATAATATTTAAAACACTTCTTTGGAACTGAACTACATGGCTAATGCTATGGTGATGATAACCAAGACCATTGGTTGTGAATGTACACAAGCACTTGAAGACTTCCTCACATACTACTGTCTACTGTGGTTAAACTGGAAACGTTTGAATGTTCTCATACTGTTTGCCGACAACTAAATAAGGTAATGCTATGGATTCCCCCCTTCACCTAATGTGTCACAACCATGTGTTGTGTAAAACCCTTGTGCAACCATCCAGTGTGGTAAACAAAAGCAATTATTCTCGATAGCATTTTTCAAACAGTTTATAAAGGTTGTATGTTGATGTGGTTCAATGTGCTTACCATGAACAGCAGGAAGGGAAAGGCCAGGAGAAATATCCAAAGGTAGAGGTGGAAGCAGTTGGAGAAGGTGCTCTGATGCGGGTCCACATACCAGCCCCCTGTGAGTGAAGCCCACACACCCTGCCGCAGTATCTGGAGAGCCTGGGAACCCATCTCCACCTTGAGGTTCAAGCAAAAGCTGAAATGCTTCCTCAAAGGCTGTAGCTCAAAAAACTTTGCGGCAGTTCGAGCCACAGTATCTGGTATCTATGATGGCACTTCCATTGGGTATGGCAGGTTAACCAAGACTGTCTCATCAAGGACAATAGTTCTGCACCTTGGATATGTATACTTCAGTTGAGGAGGTCAAGAGTCCTTGCATATTCTTGTTCCAGTATGGGCTCTCTCCCTGCACCGACGCTGCCACACTCTAGTCTAATCCTTGTTGGGTAATCGGGAAGGTGACTTTTTGGCACATTGGTAACCCACAGAATGTATGAAAAAACATTCATCTGTAAGAAAGATCAAACGGGTTTGTTTCCTTATACGAAGCTACACATCACATTCAGCCCTGGGAACAAATTAGCACTAGGCATTTGGCAACAACCCATTCATGAAATTACACTGACAATCACAAAATCAGTTTATATCGAGCACCTTTAAGTATCTTTTCTAGCTCGTTTTACTTCAAGTACTTCCTTAAATTTCACATGATGATTATGAAACTATAGTTTCCTCTTGATTTCCAGCTTTTCTTCGATTAATATAGCAAAATAAAGATGAATTGGAATACATTTGTGTTCAATTAAATAATTGATCATTGATAAACCCTACTAAGGTTGAGTTGCAGAATATGGTTTATCTGATCACGAAAAGCAAAGCTGAGAATGACCTAAGCTGCCACTGGCACGAATTTACATTTGTGTAACGTTTGTCAGTACATGTCTTATAACCAAAATCAAAGAAGCAGGGAGGCTACATGACATATTTTTCAGATTTCAGACAGGATGACAGAGCTGAAACAGGCCAATGCTGTGCCAGCTAGATTAAGTTTTCTGATTGACATTAGCAAGCTAGCAGACTAGCTTACGAATATTTCTAAGCATTTGGGATCGGATAAAGTCTGACCTGTTCAACCGCCTTCAATCACCTCGGTGTATCTGAAAACCTAATCGATAGCAGCGGCACAACACTGAAACTGTCTGACAAACGTGAAACATCACTAGATCTCTTGATGCTAGTTACCGGCTAATGCTAGGCCGCATATATCAGCATTTCACCCTGGGTAATGTCTCTATCGTTGACTGACAAAATGTAAACGCCAGCGAACAACAACAACTCCGTTCCACCGCTGATCTCTGGGTGACTGTTAGCTGTCCGTCATTAGCTTGTGTTAGCTTAGTTAAGCACGATAGGTTTGATAATTGTGCTCACAGTGAAATGTTTCCCCATATTTTGATCCCAGCAAAGCTTACAATTAGCATTAGCTGTCCAGCTTGCCTCATATCCTCCTTCCGCATCCAGTCCTGGCCAAATCTCAGAGCTTTCCTTCTCAGGGAGCTAGCGAGCAAGGCAATGACCAATAACTGTAGCTTCACTTTTGTGGCCGTTGGCTAACTTATCATTGTTTTCTCAAAGTCCCGCATCCTCTTTGGGGTTAAAGGTTGACAGTTTTGCAGCAGGAGCGGAGGTCCTCTCTCATGATGAACGGCAGCTGTGTCTTGCCTCTAAAAGGTGCCAATGTTAAAATGTTACAACAAGCTAGCTAACTGGGTAGCTAGCGCTAGCTAACAACTAGTTGACACACGCGCACGGACGCACGAGAGAGCGAGCGAGAGCGAGAGATATTCCCATGGCGCTGATTGGCCATATGCACTGACGTCATCTTGGGGCTCGTTTTCTCTGCTATTTAAAAATTATGGAAACATCACATTCATATTTTTGTGATGACTCACAAACACTCTTTGTTTGTTCCTTAAATGACACCAGACACTATAAAGATATCAAATACAATAAACAAACAAACAAAATAAACATTGCGCATGATAAAAGCACTTTTCACATATCAAACTGTAATACAAAGTGCCTCACAGTAAAAACAATGAAAACCATGCCCCCATGATCATGAGATTGTGTTTAACTATGACTCTATGTTATTGACATCACACACGCTCAAAATAATTCTTATTGAAATCTTATTTTTTAAATAGCAAACCTTTAAGATAATTTTCCCTGTTGTGTCTCACTATTACTTTTATTTTGTTGCCTTTTTATTGGTTGCATTACATCCTGCAGTCATCTGCTTCTCCTCTGTTCCTTGCACTGTAGTGGGATGTTTTAGCAAATCACAAAAAATAAATATATAGATATAAGTAAGAAGAAGTAACCATCTTGGGCATCCTCTGTATGCATTGTCAGTTTAACACAAGCGAGATAAATTATATGTATAAAAAAGAGACATTATCTGTGCTGCTTTTTTTTTAAACAAACATATGAGGGCATGTACGCCAACCACACTTACCATCAAAATTCAAGTCAAAGGGGGTGCCCTTAGCTCAGTTGGTAGGGCGTCCCCCCCATGGGCCTCGGCCAGCAGCGGACCCGGGTTTGATTCCAGCCCGCGGTCGTTCTCTGCATGTCACTCCCCTCTCTGCCCCATTTCAACTCTCTCTACACTATCAATAAAGCAAAAATGCCAAAAAAAAAAAAAAACAATTTCATGGACGAAAAAAAATTCAAGTCAAAATTTCCTCAATCATCTTTGGCATGTGCAAATCAGGATATAAACAGTCCCATTGCTTTAATCTCTCCTGCCTGCTGTGTATAATTCAAAATATATGTTTTAGCATTTGTTTCATATTTTTGCACTTCATTCTAGATGTATGGACAGTGAAATGGCACATCGTTTGTTGTGGAATCTTGACATTGCTCTCTGGGGCTGAACCATGCAGCCAGGGGTAATGGTCAAGCATCAGGATCCGAGGATAACCCAAGAAACACATTAAAAACATGGTGTTTCTATACATTTGACAAGAAACACCTTTTTGTAAACCTACAGCATAGGCTATACGACTCTAGAGCCATTTCTAAAAACACACTGTAGAGGCTTTCAACTGACACATTCACAGACACCTGTTTAACTTAAACTTAACAATGTATTTTTAATTTGAGACAACCTTGAAACTGAACTATATTTTACACAGGGCTGTACGCTTATTTTTTAAAGTGGTAGCACTGGTGCTAGCAAGCAAAAAAAATCAGTAGCACAAAAATAAATTTGGTAGCACACAAAGTATGATCGAAAACTTGCATAACCTTAACCCTTGCATTTCGCTCTAATTACCTTTGAGCATGTCATCTTGGTCTCATTTGAGATTCTCAATTAATATTATTTCCTAGTGTGTGCAGTAATAATTGTAGAAAAATTAATAGGGGTGCACTGATTGCAATTTAGACAAAATAATCTAACCTGCCAATTGCAATTTGGCAGGCTGTCGCACTAGTTAGGGTTGCCACCTTGGATTTAGGAAAAAAAGGGACACTTGAATGTTTGGGGCGGAGGGCTCGGCCATTATTAGGCTACCAGTTCAGACTGACCAGTGTAATGACCTATAATAACCATACACACCTACAGTGCTTTTTACAGTATAGGCTAAATAGGGAGACTGAGGTGGGTGGGGACCCTGGACCTTGTAGGGGGGCCCCGGAAGAAAAAAATGCAACCTTTTAAAGTAAAATTCATCAATCTGGTGCACTTTGAGAATAATATTGCATGCAACCATGCCCAGGGGCCCAAGGGGTCGGGGGGGGGGGGGGGCCTAAGCCAGAAATACTGATAGTAACTTTAAATGTTGCATTGTCAAAGAGCTAAGTCACTCATGTCAATAACAGGGTCCAACAGGGAATAGCCTAAATATAAGGAAATAAATCATCATGGCCCCAACTAGGTGACAAATAGAAAAGCAAGTGCAAAACAAAAGCATTATTAGCTCTGTCTAAGGGGCTTCATGAGGGACAGCTAAGCCCCCCACACACAAACAGGAATAAGCTTGCTATGTGTAAATTCTATACTGTTCATGAAAAGTAGCTTTCCACCCTGTATATGTTGCAATGGGCCCCTCCATCATATAACATGAGTCTGCAGACCAATCTACTGTACTGTTTTCACAGTTGCAGAGTAAAGAGTGCCTGTTTAAGAAAAATAATGTTCCTTCTGCAGCTCAAGATTTGATTAAAATGTTCCTCTGCTCTGATGCATTTAACTTTAAAACGGTACAAAGAGTCTGGGCCCATTATCTCATAATCCGTCTATGAACCAACTGGTTTCCACAATCTTTTTTATTTTCGCGGGCAGCATGCACAAGCATTATTTATTAAAAAAAAAAAAAAAAAAAAAAAAAAAAAAAGTGTGGGGCCCCACACAGGGTCTTGAAACGGGCCCCGAGATCGTTAAGACCGCCCCTGCCCGCCCGCCTCTCCGATGCAATAGCGGGCGCAACAAACTCCTCGGCCCGTGTGAGACGGCCTTAACTACTGAACGAAGGAAGGAAATCAAATGAGGTTTTGGCATTTTCCCCAAAAAACGGGTCACAGCTGGTGAAAAAAAGAGAACAATTCTGGGAAAAACGGGACGGGTGGCAACACTAGCACGAGTGCGATTGGAGTTGTATTCATCATCGCACGTG
This sequence comes from Ammodytes marinus, assembly GCF_949987685.1. NCBI lineage: Eukaryota > Metazoa > Chordata > Actinopteri > Uranoscopiformes > Ammodytidae > Ammodytes > Ammodytes marinus. The sequence goes on from NC_137218.1 coordinate 16,372,163, forward strand.
ATCAATTTCAGTAGCAAATGCGATCAAAACTGTCGCATTGTACAGCCCTGATTTTACAAATTGCTCTTTAGCAATACATAAGCTTAAAAATATATGCTAAATTACACTAGAATTCATTGGAAGATATAAAGGGCTGGATAGAGACCAGAGGATCTGTAACCTTTGTGTTGACTATTATTTTAGAGAGGAATATCATGTCCTGTTTGAATGAAAGAATATGTAAATGTAATGAAATATAGGAAAATGTACCTGCCAAAGTGTTGGGTGTACCGTCCATCTATATTTTAATTTGTTATTCTTTTGAGGTCAGATTGGCCAAACATTATTGGGAAAATAGGCGCTTTCTTGAAAAATGTCCTCCCATTGTTTAGGAAATATTTGTTGTATTTTGACCATGCCTTAGCCATTGGTTTGATTTGTTAATTTTGTGCTCCATACAATGCAATTATGGCCACGAGTGGTAAATAATTAAATGAATGAAAAATACTTACGGAATGAAGGAAACCTGGCTTGGGTGTTCAGAGAGATGTAGGTCTGAGTGGATATGGCATAGCATTTTTCTTCTGGGCTCCTCTTGTCATTGCGGTTCTGTTGAATAAGTCTTGTGACATCTCAGCAGCTCTCGGAAGTGACTTATAGCACCCCGTAACCACCCACCTTGATACCCAATGTCAGCACAGTTTAGACCTCACCTACACAACCTGTGCTGACACAACTCCTAGACACTTAGCCCACAGTATTGTTCCCCATTGCTCTGAGCAGGAACAGGCTAATGGGACAGGTGACCCCGCAGTCTTGAAGTACAATCTCCCTAAATTCTCATCTTCTGTGATAAACTACCCATACTGCCTTCGTAGAGAAATTAATGGCTGCTTTGGCGTAGGGACACATATAGCCTGTTTGGACCTCTTGGTCAACTGTTCTCTCTGTCCTACAGTTCCTTTTGTCCTCAGCAGGGGGTAGTCACACAACACAAAACATGTCAGATCATTATTTTTATCCAAGTGATGGCTAAACACGCTACAGAGAACGTTTCATAAAAAAGAAAAAAAAAGTTAAATATTAAGCCAACCAGGAGACAAAGCATTTCAAAGGACTAATAAAATTACGTCAATAAACTTTTGGATATATTTTTTAGAAACAACACATATGTTAATGATATAACATGCAGTGGACATAAAGAACTAATGAAAAAATCATCATCCAACACCAAAGTTATATAATACTGTCAACGTCATTATTGGTCTACTGAGTTACTGTGAAGGCTGACGTTCAGTACAGTTACAGTATCCTTTACATATTCCACCAGTGAGTATTGCACTATACAGTCTTCTGTAAAGTAGAACCTTGCCCGTTAGACGCCCACATATTTCAAGTTGGTAAAGTGAAGTCACTTTTTTTTTTAAGCCTATACAATATAAAGCTGAAATAAATATTTTAATGTGGACTTGAAATGGACTGCAGCAGTAGTGTAAGGTGCAGGAAAAAAAGACTTAAACATTTAATTGTATGATAAATAATGGACATCTAGGCATTACTAACATACCAGAACTATGCACCACCCAAAAGAAAGAGAGAGTGAAAGAGATGGAGCGAGCGAGAGAGAGATAGACAGTGTCTGATGATGTAACTAAGTGTAAGACACATTTTTAAAACACATCATGGACTGCAATTTGTGTGGACTGCTGGTTCTTAATGTTAGACATGTTAACTCATCTTGTTGGGAAAGTGTGACCCTTGTAAAAATTGCATCATTGTGGGTTTTTTCGAAGGATTCACAGCTCCCAATCCTTAATCACCAGAAGACGGATTGATGCAATTGGTATTTCCATTAATATTTAAAAATCTGCGGCTGCTCATGCTCATATAATGTACCCCAAATTTTACCGTTATTGTTACCCAAAATCCTAATTCATGCCAGTTCACTCTGAATTCGAATGACCTAAAAAACTATCTAACCTTTATAGTGTGTGTCCTATCATGTCTGACTAGGTGCATTTCCTCTGTCACTCTAAAAGAAGCAACACACAACACAGGTGTGTACAAAGTATATAATCAAGTGTATTTTCATCTTTATCCACGTTCTGTACACATATTAAGATCCATTTCACATGAACACTATACAATAGCAACGAGTGAGGAATGGAATATTTTCTGAGCGTCAAGTGGCTCATGTTGAATGGCACTTTCATAAAGAAAAAAAGGACAAGAAATCACAGCGCATGAATAAAGTAAATGTAGACGTAACTCAACACAGAAAAATGGCTTTATATTATCAGATCCATTGAGTAACAGATTCAGCACATATAAAATGCACAACAAAAACAAAACATTTTGTCTGTTCCATCCCTTGTGTTTTTCTTCGGCACAATCTGAACCGTAAAATGTTGCAAAAACAAACAAAAAACAGAAGATAGTTGCAGCTGTCGGAGGAAAGTGTGCTTTTTGTCTGGATTGAATTAAAAGGCAATCTAAAATGTAACGTGTTAAGAGAGGAGTGGTAACAAGATACATCGAAATATCAGAGAAATATCAATACAATTCACAAACCTTCAATTATTCATGTCATAGAATAGTCTTTTTAGTAACCGATAGAAAAAACAATACATGTTTGGCTGCTTCACAAGGAATATCTATGTCTCAAAGATGATTACATTTCTCGTGTGCTTCTGTATTATCCCATGACAGTTTTGAGAAAAGGAAAAGACCAAGAGTGAGCCAGCCTCCAGAGAGACAACTTTTTTCTCCCTTTTTTCGTGAAGAAAAAACTTCCTTGAATGGGATTATGTGTTCCACAAAAATCCTGTGTTCGGGCTCCAGCGGTTTTGATGTCGTCTTCACAGCTGTGTATGCGTGTGTGAGTGTGTGTGTTTGTGAGTGTGTGTGTGTGTGGGAGGGTTATTCTTCTCAGACGGTTATTCTTCTTCATACCCATTCCCCTGCGTACACAATGCCTTTTCAATCTGCTAACCTCTATATGTACATACAAGCAATGTTTACAGAGAAATATACCTTCACTGGTGTAGACTGGACTTGTTCACAATTATTCCTACTTGGAATGGCATGGCAAATTGACCGTAATGTCTCACATTTATAACGTCTCTGATCCATCATACTATAAGGTTCACTGTCCAGAGCACATTGAGTAACTTCATAATCCCGTTTATAATGCTGTATTATTCACCAGGAGAGCTAAATATCATGCTTTGTTTATGATACTGGGCCAGCAATAATACCAATGTCTTGTGGACAGAGGCAGATTGACTGGGGACTTTTTAAAACCACATGAAATAACATGGAGGCTGCAGACAGAGATATTGTCTTATCCCAATAAAGGCTTACTTATTGAGTGTAGTCAGAATAACTGGGGTGCTCTCGGCTCATCTCACTATAGAAATTCAATAACTGGACTGTTTTGCCTCATGTACCACAATGGGCACATTGAGACTTGGAGATAGAGCATTACAAAGAAGTACAAAGGAAACATCCAGGCAAATATGTCTGGATGTCTCTCAGCACCTTCTTCACTGTGCCATGCTATATACAAAGCCAAAGTGGAAATGCCAATTCCTAGCTGGTTTAAAAAAAATAATAATAATAATGATACGCTAACAAGGTATCAGTGAATGCAGACTGAGTGCATGGCGTTGTGACACAGAGGATGAGTCAGATCCTGTGCCTGTAGTTGAGGATTTTTGATCACTAATAGGAGCTGGGCAACCTTGACTGTTTGAGGGAAAATGTGACTGTTTAAAGCAAGATACTATTACTTTGTGCAGTTTGTTTTTTGTGGCAGCCTGTGACAGTCCTCGGATGGGTCGAGCTGACAAAATAGTGGGTTTTTCGAAACAAAAGCGTCCTCTCTCTCTCTCATCCTCTTGTCTCAGTCCACACACCTGCCTTCTCTCTCTATCCCTCTCCTTCTCAGACGTAATATTCCTTGTCCTTGTTCTTTTTGCCCTTTGTGATTGCCTTGGCCACCGCGGCCGTCGCTGTGCTTTTGTCCTTGACCACCGCTCCGTTGCCCTCCGCCACGGCACTGTTGGCAAAGCCGTGGCTCTGGTCCGTCTGGTAGGAGCCCTCGTCCCGGTTGCGGTACTTGTACATGGCGTAGAGGAGGATGAGGATGCAGAGGGCGGCGGCGGCCACAATGCCCACCACCATGCCCGTGGTGCTACTGGACTCCCTGATCACCTCCACGGCGCCGGGCAGGCTCTTTTCGTCCGAGGCCGTGGGGTCGGCTGTGGGGACATGGGGGAAATAATTGGGGGGGTACGTTAGTCCCGGCGTGTTTCGGGAGGACGGGGGAGCGGCGGGGGGCAGAAGCACCTGGTCGCGGGTGTTCATTTTGCCCGCGGGGAGCTGGTCGGGGTTGGTGGTGGGAACATAAGGAGGTAAGGGGCGGGGTTTCTGGACTCCACCCTCACCGGCGGTGGGGGGTGGAGGAAGGACTGTCCTGTCAGTGACCATGGGGGAGTTCTTACGGTAAAAGTCCTCGTCGTCCGATTCGGTCATCTCCCCCGAGCCGAAGGCCGACACCTCCACAGGGTCACCGCAGTCCTCCTGGTCCGGGGGGCAGGAGGGGTGGGGGGGAGGAGGGGGGAGGATCAGGGACTCTTTGGTGGTTTCGAGTGGGGACAGGAGGGTAGGGGGAGGAGGGATGACGGGGTAACGGGTGGCGATGGATGGGGGCTCAAGGGAATCCACTGTTATAATAGGCAACACTAATTCCCCTCCTAGAAGAAGGAAACAGAAAAAGGTAGGGGATTCCTAAAATTAGAACAGCATTACATTTTTTTCTTCCTATGCTCATAAGAATAAGAGGCCCATTCTGCTCATTATGTGGTATATGACGAAGGAATTAAAGTAATATTATAAATGAGTTATCAATATATATCAATGGAAAGTTCATTCTTTTCCATAATTTAAATCAAAAAGTGAAACTTTTATCAGAAACCTAAACAAAACATGAACATACTAAATGTATGTATTATAAATCCTTTTTTCGATTGGTTTTATGTAATATTCATACAGTATATTCTGAGATACTGGATTTTTTATTCCATGAGCTGGAAGCTGTTATCATCAAAAGTAAAGCAAAAGAAAAAGATACTATAATTCACTCTGTGTAATGAATCTAGAATATGTGAAAGTTTCACTTTTTGAATGAACTTTTCCATGATGCTCACATTTTTGAGATGCACCTGTGTTACTTTAAATTATGTTGGCTTCGATAATACAAGGTTATATTAAAACATATTAAAGCCAGAAGCCACCATGAAGTTGCTCAGGAACCATGTATACATTTCTTGGCAGCAGCCTATGTGTGGGTGTGCAGATTACATTTCTTTAATACTATGAATATATAATACAGCACAGCAAGAACATAGAAGAGCCCAAATGTAGACACAAACATACAATATGACTCATGAAAGGCTGCAGCTGAACCGAGCATACAACGATCAGAGCACACAAACAAAAGCACAGCAAGTCAAATTGCCATGCCGCTGTCTGCACATCTGTAGGGAGGGGTTACAGGGCAACAAATCACAGACAGTTTTATGAAAGGAATCACACATGGCTTATTAAGAGCAACCAGTGTCCTCTATATGGATGTAGTTTCCTCATCAGATACACTCCCAATATATCAAGCTATATACAGTATATACAGTATATATATATATATATATACACATATAGTATAAATATACATTTTATATATATAATGTAAATGATTACATTTTCCATTAGTAAATGCCTTTGCAGTGTGGCATTAAGGGGAGAATACTGTTGTAACCATTTCCCCTCCCCAAATAATAATCGATTTTTAATTTGTTCACCAATCCAGAGAAACGTAAATGACCCTGGATTATTATTGAATAACAATGGTGCTTTCAATTGGGCTCTTTGGGAACTAGTTTTCCTTTGCAGTCCACTCAGTGGTTAGATTGAATAGGTTTGAATTGTTATTTTTCAGCCCCTAGTATATGTTCAGCTGTTATATCCTGATCCAGGTAGGGTCCCTGGACTCTCCTTCTGTTACAGACATGTGTTATCAGGCACCTGACACTGACATAGGAACCTGTTAAAATCTGCAAAACTGTGATGATTAGCTTTCAATTTCTTCTATCAATGACCAGTGATTTTGTAATTTGAACTGCTGCTCAGAGGTATGTCCCAATTTTCAGTCTGGTTAAACCAGGGGTGTCAAACTCATTTTCACAAAGGGCCACTCTACGATATGATAATCACACTAAGGGCCAGACTGACATACCTTCTTTTTAATCGAAAAATAAAAAGAACATATCTAAGTAAGTATATAAACTGCGTACAATGGCTAGTTTTCGCTTCAACATTTTCGGGGGATAAATTGCAGGTGGGGAGTATGGGGGTGTTCCCCCCGAAATTTTTGAATATCAAACACTTAATTTCCTGCATTCTGGTGGATTTTTATCCACCAATCTGTGCCTTTTCGGCATCAATTTATGGTGGAAATGTCTTAATTTTTGTAAAGGAAAAGACAACATTCAGGTTCCTGGTGAAACAATTATAAAGGACTATAATGCAGTAAGGCTCTCAGGCATTCTGGATTGAGCCACAATATTTATTCTCCTGGATTTTTAAAAACTTTCTGCACATTCAAAACATATCACATGTTTTGTTTTTTTTAGGAATCATGACTTTATATGTCCATGCGCAGCACCAGTGTTAGCTATTTATGACACTTTACATTGGTAATAAAATGCCAAGCCACCATTGGAAACGAAAGGGGTGGGCTATCAGCAGCTAGCTAACGTTAGCTAGTTGGCTATATTGTAACTTAAAGCAAAAGTTAGAAACCAGATCATTTTGGCATTAATCCTTTGACACTTGACACAATCAATCATCAATATTAGCATGCTATTTAGCCACATATATTGGCCTATTTACAACCCTCAGAAAACTGAAAGCTCTTCTTAGATGCAAGTTCATCAATTCATGGCTTAAAATCCTGAGCTATGGAACTTTCAGCAGACATTCCTAGCCGTAAGTTTCCTAACAGTTAGGGGCGTATGCGACGTGCGGATATGGCACAGGCTCCATGAAGAATGGAATTTTTTTTATTTTTTATTTTTTTATAGAATTGATTCAAATCGGCCGAATTGATTCGCGGGCCAGATCAAAATGTGTCGCGGGCCACATCTGGCCCGCCGGCCTTGAGTTTGACACATGTGGGTTAAACCATTGAATGCATTTAGTTCTCATTTAAATTTGCCTTCAAACAAAATAACATCTACTGGTATTAGCAAAGATAAAAAAAAACTAAAAGCACGGAAGACCATTCAAAACTACAAAGTATTCCACTCAGCCAGATCTGACTGCTGAAACATGTGGCAGGTGATTCCACACCTTTGGTAGGTAGTGCATGTGTGTGTGTGTGTGTGTGTGTGTGTGTGTGTGTGTGTGTGTGTGTGTCATATTTATATACATGTATGTCATATATATTCATGTCATGCCTTGACATTTTACTTTGATCTGACTCTGAGGCCAGAATGACCTCTGGTTGTGGAGTTTGGTTATTTATGGCCACTAGCTCCTTTTTCATCATTATTTGAGTCACACTTTGCCAGGCCGGTAAACAACCAACAATTCTGATAAGGTCACGTTAATAATTGAGAGGCACACTTTAATAAGGGCACTCTCCCTAAATTCCACTGCTTGTTTCTGTTGCAAGCCTGATCTCCTGCCTTCAACTCTTAATTACTGCAGTACAGAGGCAAAAAGAGTTTTCTCCCATCCAATTGAACTTAAAATTCAACAACCAGGATGAGCAGACGCAAATGAGGACAGCTGTTTGACAGAGCACCTGAATCAATGACTATACGATTGCTGCAGAAACTGTAAACGGGGGTTAAAAATGTGAAAAAAGTGCATTTAGTCTCAAATTTTGGGTGAAGGTAACACTACTAGTGGTTTGATAAGAGATGCACTCCCATCTTTATCGCCATGGCAAACCCACCTGTTCCTGGTTCACACTCCTCCAGGTCCTCATCATCACTTGGACACTCGGCTGACGCCACCAGAATATCATCTGAGTTCTGCGGCTGAAAGAAAAACAGAGAAAATGTGTTGTTTTCAACAAACACACAGTCAACACTTTCCCATCCTCTTAATTTGTACTCAGTATTTTATGAGTATGCAGCACTGTACCACTTTGGTGTTTTTGCTCGGAGCAACACTAGAAAGACAACAAATCCCATATGTGCCAATTCGGTGGCTTTTTTATCTTTCTCCCCTGTGGTTGACTTTATGTGTTTGCAAACAAAGTAAGGGAACTTCTGATGGAGAGTACATTCTCAGGGGGATACATGGTGTTGATGTTTTCAGCTTATTCTACATAACTTGCTATTTGTACAATTATTTTACATTACTATTGCAAAAACTAATTCTACAAATGCTAAATCAGAGCTTCGATATTTGTAAATTGGATGTTAAATTCCACAACGGAATACCTGAGCAGAGCAGGGAAGAGATGGTTCACTAATGGAGTTCTTAGAAAAATTGAAGATACAGCGAAGGCAATTTCAAAGAAACTGGCCAAGAAAATGTTAAGAAAAAAGGAGTCTGTATTTTTATTAGCATAGATGGGGATTTTTCTTTGAAACCGAAGGACATCCTGTACACTGGAGGAAATCCTTCCAATTTGGCAGGTTTGCAGCATTAGGATTTAAATCAACTCTTTTGAAATGGGGGTTTGTGATGTCCACTAGTCTGGACTCTGGGTGCAGCATTGCGACTGCTCAACGTGTGAAAAGATGTTCTTCAAATGTGTTTAGTAAAAAGCATTTTATGCACTTGAACTGTGCTAGTTAAAAAAATACATTGAAGCCAGAGTTATTATCATCGCATACTTGAAAGTAAAGTGAATTATGTGATAAATTCTAATTAAAGTGCATATCGTCACCCTCTTAAAATAATGGCCTAAGTCACTTTTTGGCCAAAATGATTTTTTTGCTTAAATCATCTCCTCATGATGCTGCTCTGGTAAAATGGCCTAATTCCTCAGTTGAACAGATCATGTGATTTTACTTGACATAGGCCATTATACGGTATTACCAGAATGTCAAGAGTGTGTTTTAGGCCATTTTATTTTGCCTAAGTCAAAATTTACTGTTAATTTTTTTTCAAGGAAATTTTACAAGTGTGTAAAATGGCTTAAGTCACAAGTTAAACATTAATAAAAAGAGTTTATTCCTATTATGTTACATAATTGACAGAAATTGTAATCACAATGTCAAGAGTCATCTTTTGACATAACCTGTTTGAGTGAAATTATTAATGCATATCATATATTCAATCTTTGGTTAAGTTTTTTGTGTTTCCTGAAAACACTGAAAAAATTACTTAGGCCATTATTTTAAGGGTGACGATATGAGAAAACCAGTTGTAGGTGACAAGTTCAATTAATTACGTATACATCATTGTATTCTAATACCTACTGAATATGATATTTTGCACACTTTTGTATGAAAAAAGATAGAAGGCACCTTATTCTCACTAATATTTGTTACAATGCCAATGTTACTTCTTACAAATGTACATTAAAATATTTGGAACAATATAAAGTATTTTAAATAACAATGCAAAGCCCAATTTCTAGAAACTAAAAGTTAAAAAGTTATATTATTATTTATATAGTTTTATATATTGTATTGCTAACACTGTATATTGTGTTTATTGTGTTCTGTTGTATGATCCTAGTTACTTAACCTCTTGGAAACGTGGTGACAACAACATTCATCTTAGATTATAAACCAATGAACATCCAGCTCTTATTACATTTGCATTCAGTTCTCTTCAAATGATGTCTTTAAATACTGTCTCTGACCTTTGAGATGCTCTCTCTCAGGCTTGGCGAGCGCTGCCTGCGTGTGGTGGTGGTGGCCATGGTGGTGGTGGTCTCCATGATAGTGGTGGACATATCGGACACGGCCAGGGGCGTGGCGGAGGTGCTGTCCGTGGTCGACACAGCCAGCGAGTCGCCGACCAGACGCAGGTTCCCCTCCACCTGTATGCTGGGGTCGTTCTCTGCAGCCAGTTTGAGCACCTGGAGACCGTTGTAGTACAGCCCCGATATCTGACCCTGGAAGGGCCGACCCTTGTCATGGCCGCCAATTTTAATGGCTGCCTGGCTGTTAAAGATGGTCAACTGTCTCCCTGAAGTTAGACGGAGACGTCGGGGATGAGAAGAGACAGAGAGAGAGAGAGAGAGAGAGAGCGAGAGAGAGAGAGAGAGAGCGAGAGGTGGCCATAGGGAAGAGAATGGTAGAGCAGACGAAGAGAAGTCACATGGGAGAGCTTGCACAGGAGCATTATTTGAACCAGGTGTGCTTTAGTGATAATAGGTATTTAATATTAGATTTAGATTTTAACTTTAAAAGGAGTGGGTTAGTTAGCAGATGTTTAATACCATCAGAGGAGGCTTAACGCCTATATTTAGTTGCCTATTTAAGTCTTTTGATCGCACATAGAAAGTAGAGATAGTAGAATTATCAGTGAGTTAGCCAGCTGTTTGTGGGGAGGAAAAAAGGACAGATGTTTTTCCAGGATATCTATTTATCTCTTAACTCCAGAGCAGTTGGTGCAAAGATGCATATCTCATGGCTTCTTTTTTTTTTACAAAGATGGGTGAATTGTTAAGAGTCATACTAGACGTCCAACTGAATAAATACACCCCATTTTGCCCTGCGCTGACTCTATCAGCCATTAGGCCACTGAAACATGCCCTGCTCTGGCTCCCCCTCTTCATACAAGTGTTTCACCCCCTCAAAGGGGCAGCGATATCTAACGGCACTGTTGTCAGCAGCTTCACTGATAAGCAGTGTTACATGAGGGAAGGAGGACAGCAGTAATGGGCCCATCTCAGGGGAATACTTATTAGGAACGTTAATGGCTGCAAACGGTTATCTACTTACGTAAATAGAAAAAAGTTGTACATGGTAAGTCAGTATGGGTTGCAACTTGCAGGGAACAAGAATTAGAAAATGAGTTAATTTGGTGTGATGCCACCCAGGAGTTATGTTTTAATTTTAGGAGGAACAATTTATGGTAAATCTATGTCACATAGAAACATAGTTTCACTGGTGTTATGATAAACGTTACACAGCATTTTTATGATTTTATGTAGAATAATTACACACAGTATCTATTTACACACATAGGTTAAGGGGAGGGGGCGGTAGAGGGTTAGACAAGGGTTATGTGTTTTTAGTTAATCGGTTTAAAATTCTTTAGAAGGTGCAGCTTGTCAACAAGGTGTAAGGATGACAAAGAATAAACCGCAAGTATGCTATACCCCTTTGCCTCGACACTTATTTTGAATTCCACTTGAAGCTCTATTGTGGTCATCAAATATATAATGCCAATATCTAAATTTCAATTAAAATTGGGGTATGCATTTGGGTAACTTGATCCTTGTCACCCTTGTCTTTTGGCACTGCACCTCTCATGGGGGAAAGGTTATTTAGTAGTTATTTCAAGGATTCATTAGTTAATGTTTTACCTTTATCGAGTAGCCACTCGTCAACTACCCGACCAAGTCTGTATGGGATTCTTTGTCTAGCAATAGCCAGTCGCTCATTATCAAAGTGTCCTTCAAAGAATTTGGAGAGACAGATTAAAGGTTAAAGTCTGCAAGCTGAAAGATCACATGGTTAGAAACAGTGTTATAATGGCTAACAAGGTTTAACAAGTTATCAATTTTAACCCAGCTGTGAGTTAAAAGAAACCTGTGCTTTACTGAGACTAGTTATCACGAGTAACAGTGTTTATACTAATTAGAATGTTGTTTAGGCTATTTATAATGTGCTACGCTAGTTAGTGTTATTTAGTTATTTTTAAGCAAATTATAATCTTCAGTAAATACCAGTTAAAGTAAAATGGCAAATTATGTAATGTATTTTTAAAAAACAAGGTTAATTCCAGTAAACAATAAAATAAAAAAATTGAAAAATCAGCAACTTCAACAAAGACAATCAGGAAAACAGCATTTAGTGATAGAAATTCTGTAGTTAGAGCAGAAAAAGATGTAAGACATTATAGAGTGCCTTAATCACACCCCACTTCTGTTCCACAATGTACTTTAGTAATGTATTGTGTGATATACAATGTGTTTTACTCCCATGAGATATACTGACTGTAGGTCTGCATCTAAGCCCATGGGTGCACTAGTTGTTGAATTCTTAAGCTAATTGCTGTTAATATATTCCGGCTTAATTAACAAGTCAGTGGATAAACGTTTAGCTCTTGTACACCCGTATCTGATTTTAGTTTTAGGAAATAACTTTATTTGTATGTTAAACTACATTGTGGAATCAGGGTTAATAGGACAAAGGCCCCTCTTAAGTGGGGCAGGACTTCAGCTCTCTATTCAACACATGCAAGCGCAGAGGAGTCATTATTCAAATAGAAACTATGCGGCAGGACATATACTGTCTGACGCACACTATATTGCCAGTTTCTGGACAATAAGATGCCAATTAGAGCCATACATATGTTGTATTCAATCGTGTACTTATCCGGTGTCACCCGCAAGGTTTCCGCAAGGTCCTGGCTTAACATCTCGTAAATTCTTGTCGACATTATTTACAGCATGTGTAGGGTACCTTGTTCCATTTAGACTTAATTAGGAACAGGATATCTGAAAATCAATTATCTTCAACCAATTTATGTTATGACTAAAAATGTAAAACAGATGAAAATGGATAAATAATAAAGAACGTCAGCCATCTTGATTGACATGTCGTTGAATAGTAATGAATGGATAAAAAGGATTAGGATTACAGTGGAAAATGGAAAAGGAGGCGCAGTACATGGCATTGCTTGACAGCTGACATGAAGCTTACCTAGACTATGGTTTCCCCTGTATGCTTTGATAAAGAGCAGGTATTTATAATAGGTGAAGCAGTGAGCCTTTGGGGGGCTGCAGGCAGTGGCCATGTGTCACACATGTTAGTAGACGTTTAATGCCTCACTGGAGAAAATGAAGATCCATCCTGCCCATCCCCGTGTACAATACACTCTTGTTTATGATTGCTGCAATGCTCTTTACACATTCACAATTAGAAATGTTTCAAATGATCTCTTATTACCGAGTGGGAGATGACAAAGAGTGGAAACACGACAAACATGGCTGTCGCAAATATTGAGTTTTGATCCATGTGTGGCACGGTGTGCGTGTGTTTACATGTATGTGTGTGTGTGTGTGTGTGTGTGTGTGTGTGTGTGTTTGTTCTGTGCACCAGCTGGATGAAGAGAGGGGGCTTGGTTTCCCCTTCGCTACGCCAGCTGGTGCACCTGTTCTAAATAAGGTTAATCGGTGGATTGGTTCAGAACAGGTTAAAGCACAGCCGGTCGTGATCATATTATGTGTGTTTTTTTTGTGGGTGTATATTTCAAGTATGTGAGTACATAGCTGATCGCGTTTGTGCCTATGCAGAGCTTGTCATCAAATAATACGCAAAGCCATAAGGGTAGGGGAGAACGGGGGAATCTGAGGCATCGGGTAATGTGAGCCACCCCCTGTATCTAGGCAACGGAAAACATTTGTGGTCATGTGAGATATATGTTTTCAAGCCCCTCTCATTTCCCCATGGCCCTGAAAGAGAGGACCTCATGGTGCTGTGGTAAGCATGTTTTTTTCACCAAAATAGGTATTTTGCATGTAAAAGTAAATTTTCTTGCTGTCAACTTAATCAACTGTTGTGCCAAAGCAAATGTATTCACGTAGAAAAACTTCTATCATACGTGTTGATGAACTACCAACATATAAAAACCATGTGATGATATTAGCTACAGATTAGCCTGAAATGCTAAGAGAGGTAGTTTTTGCTCAAATTGTGGTGGTGGGGGAAAGTGCCTCACTTTCCCCCACCACCACAGGCACAAGTTAAGTTTAGTCTTAAACATATTTTAATGTAATATTACATGACATATGTTTTATTTTAATGTCATACACATTGTAGAAAAGCCATCATGCCAAGGAAATACACCAGGAAGACGACCTGGGGCAACCACACGGAAAGAGCACCTTCTCATCTTTCCCTGTAACCTTCAGGGCTGGAATGTAGAATAGGCCTAGTTGTAGAGTATGACAGGCTGATGTTATAATCCAGTTGGGTCTTCTCCTGTGTTCTGAGTCCCAGGCTGTTCTCGCTGGTTCTGATTTTCCTATGCTTTGACCCCCAGACACAAGCTGGCTCTAAGGGGCTTGTGTTCTGACCCCCAGACTGTGTTCTAATCTAACTGGTTCTATCTTTCATTTGAATCTTATTAAAACCTTTTGAATTATAATATGTTGTATTTGATTTTGTTCAGAGTTACTTTCAAGTGTTTAGAAAATTTGCTTTGCCAAACCCTGTTATTCTTTTACTAGTCCGACATTAGTTCTGGAATGTGTGGCTAGCTTTCAGGATTCTTACTGTTACAATATGTGTTGTTATGGTAGTTTCAGAGTGGAAAAAGTAAGTGGATCAGTTTACCCCATAGCTGGGGTAAAGTGAGCCACATGACAACTATTTTTAAAACAATCATATTTTCACTGCCCTTTGCCTTGAAAAAATTCTGCTAATGCCCATGTCTAGGAAACATCCTGAATGAATGGGAAATGTGTACATTTGAGTGATAAATCATTTTAGCTCGCTTAGAGAGGAGCAAATGTAAAAAGTGGCTCAGATTACCCCGTTCTCCCCTATTTTAATTATAAGCCAGACTCAAATTTATGAATATAATTTACAATGATGGAACAGATCATCGTATGTGTTGCTTGAGGCATGATTACACATACCAAGATAAGGTAACACACATGTAAAAACGTGATGACGGATGAATGCAAATGCAATGTCAACAAGAATTTATCAGCTGAATTAAAAGCGTGAAACGTATTCACCTCTTGTTAGTCAACAGATGGACGGATAAATGTAGACAAATAGATAAATATTAAATTAGGCTTATATAGTACTTGAACTACATAAGCAGGTTACTACGTATTTATGAAGCATCAGGGAAATCCCACTTGGGCCACATAATATTACTGTTACTGCCACTGTTAATATACTCATTAAAAGCCAATGTCATGCTGCTTTCATTTACTGTAAATGATCATCTTTTTCCCCAGCCTTCCCCACCTGTCTGACAAACTGTCTGCAAAAAAGGTACATTATTTCATTGCTAGATATCCGGTATATATATTGACAAATATAATGTATATCAGATGATTTTATCCAATTGTACATATCCAGTTGGATGTGTGAGGCTACTTAAATGATACCTAGAGCGATCCAATACCCTACACAGGAAAGACTGAATCAATATAAGCCACTGGGCAAATTGACAATCAGTTTTTTGCAAACACAACAGCTCATTCCGTGTTTTTATGTTAGATGCAAACATGCAATATCCCCTCTCACTAGTCCAGATGCTCCATGCCACCTCTCTCCTACAACCACATGGTTTGTCCCCTCATGTCTTACCTGGTGGATAGCGCTCAATGACCGGATGGTTGTCGACCTGGAGAGTGGCATTGCCACCGCTGCGTGTGAAGCGCACAACGTGGTACTTGCCGTCGTTGACTATGACAGCAGGCTCGTCGATGGTGATGTCATCGGTCCCCACATTGAAGATGACACAAATTTTCCCTTGATCCTGCAGATGAATAACAAAGATTGTGTTTGACACAGGGCAATATGGCAGCTGGAAAGATGGCAGCTGGTAAGCAAATAAAAACATTAAATCATTCACATTAATCAACTAACAAAAGTTGTTATCATTATTATTGTATGTCATTATCACTGAAAATGTGCCGACTACAGAATCTTATCGTTCGTAGAGGCCAGAGACCTTGTTTTAGCAGTAAAAAGCACATATTTTGTGACACAGGCGGTATGACTTTATCTTTTTTCTGATGTGGATCATATTTGACAGAATCTTACTGCCTCTCTTTTTTTTAAGATATTTTTTTGGCATGTTTATCCTTTATTGATAGTGTAGAGACAGAGTTGAAATGGGGCAGAGAGGGGAGTGACATGCAGAGAACGACCGCGGGCTGGAATCGAACCCGGGTCCGCTGCTGGCCAAGGCCCATGGGGGGGACGCCCTACCTAATATGCTAAGGGCGCCCCGCCTCTCTTTTTGTTGCCCAACTTTTCTCCCCTGTCCACCTGTCCCTACTCCTGCCAGCCTTCCGCAAAGTTCAAAGCTACTTCTCAGCCTTTGGTTGGTAAGAAATTTTGGGAGGTAAACTGTGTGGAAGTCTCTGTGGCTGTCTGCTCTTTGAACATTCACTGCTTGCTTTGCAGACTTTACTGAATCAACACAAAGTCAAAGGGCTTATGTGGTTTTAGGCACACTACAGCACACACATCTGCAGCAGTACACAGGGAACACTTTTACTCTATTCACAAGCTTAAAGATCGCAATAACCTTTGAGTTAAAATACAGTTAAAATACAAATACAATCCTATGACTTTGGAAGGCTCCTCAGTCAGCATAGAAATAAAAAAAAATTCAACTACCTTGAGATAAGGTAACTATCCATCCATGAGATTATGCAGCGAGTGCCTGTTATATAGAATGTCTCACATTCATGGTATTATGTTACGCACAAAGGTAAAACCTCATTATCGCTACATAATATTAATAATAAAAGACTTCCACTTCTATATTATTTGTTTCTAAGCTGTGCGCTATCAAGGACACAAGACGCAGGTTTTTATTCAAATAACCTCGTCCCCAGCAGCTGTTTGCACTATATCACACCTTCAACCATAGAGAAGAGGTAAACAGTGAAATAGGCTGGTGCAATGTCTCATTGATATTAAATCTCGCAGACGACTGTACCTGCACAGCACACAATGTGCACAATATTTACTGGCCTAAATATCTTCCAGTGGGTCTTGCATTGCATCTGGCTTTTTCCCTGGCTTTGCTGTACGTGCTGAACCTCCTGCGCCATTTCATATTACTGATTGTTCCCTTTATCTAATACTTCCAATACTGCATTGCTCACCGAAGGGCCAGACATTCAAGTAGGTAGTTGGCAATACTTCAGTTCTTGTCTTGATTCTGGCTGCTATTGTGTGTGTGATGTAAAACCTGTCTCAGAGATTTTCTCTCTCCCCCTAATCATATGTAAAATCCTTCCAGAAACCTTTTGAATTTCAAATAATTATTCATGCTAAAACAGTTGGTGTTCAGCACAGAACACGTTAAATGTCCTCCTTGAGACCTTGAAAGTCCCATTAGTAATGTGATTATAAAGCTTGAGAAATCAGTGTTCAACATTTCTTTTTTTATATACATATTTAAAAAAAGATTTAAAATATAAAATAAAGAATGTATATATATATATATATATATATATGTCCCAAAACACAGCATAGTAATCTTTCTGAATTCTGTAATCACTTGGCGCTCTCAAGAAACCAGCAGGATGCAAACTATGTGCGACTGATTTATGACACTAGCTGATCAAACAGATGATGAAATTGCTTCATGACAAATGTCTACCAACTCACAGTCTTTCCCTATGAAACTGTGGGTTAATCCAGGTCGGCATCACTGTAGGGTTAGTGGGCATCCACAGCGTATAAGACCAAGTATGATGAGAAAACGCTGGTTAAAAAACACCTTTCTTTTATATACATCATTAACATTCCTTAAATTGTCTGGGATAAATGTCTTTCTTTAAGCTCTACATGCTGAGATACTTGGTTGTCCATGGTTTAATCGCTCTTCCTTAGAGGCAAAGTGATGAGTATTCACCAGGCAAAACACTACAGGATAGTTGGGCCTCAGGTCAAATTCAGCCCCTTGTTGTCCTCTCTACAACAATTAACATCTCCAAGGCCAAAAACAGGGCTGCCGGGGGCTTTATATGGCTTTAGCGAAAAGATTTGCCTCTAGTTTGCCTAGAGTGTCTTAGGGCACGATTACGGGAAAAAAACGCCCCAAAGCACCTTTTGATAGCTGGCAAAGTAACCCGACTGCACGCCAGTTTAAGTAAACAAAAAAGCTTGCCATTTCCAGTTCACTTACTTATTTTATTTATTTATTTTTTTAATAGAAAAAGCGGCTACTTAATGCCAATGTGTTTGGGCATAACGCTAGTCAGGCGAGTCTTTGTGAAAAGCCACGCAGTTCCCCCTCTGAGCTGTTTTGACATCAGCTCTGACGGAGACAGCGTTTCCTCGGAGCGTTTCCCCTTCCCTATGGAGCTTTAAGTGTGAGATCTCTATTCTAATTCTAATCTTCTGCCTCCACTAATTCATACGAGAGGAAAACAATTATTATAAGGATACAATATTTTAGCAACATAGGGGTTAGGGTTAAAGAGGATGAATATTACATTAGGCTTTTATAATACTTGAACTATATCTGACGATTAGGGATTTATCTATGAAAAAACAAACAAAAGGACTGTGGGTATTGACAAAACTTCTATGATGAGACACCACTGACACCTGATACATTTTTCAACATAGCACAAAGTGGAGAGATCATGATTCTTTTAAGAAGACAAGCACATCTGTCTGTTTTTCTCTGCATTGGATACATTTACGAGACTCTTCACTGGAGCCTCTCCTCCTCAGAGGGAAATTTATTATCTTTTTTTCTATTCCCACAGGAATAATGAAGTGCCTCGTCCTCCTCACACTCAGCATAGTGCTAGGCGTGTTGTATATCTCACATAAAAAGGAACCTAGTAAATAAAAACAAATAAACCTAAAATAAACCTGAAACTCTCTTCTATTCCTTTTTTTCTTTTCCAAAAGAGATTGGAAAAGATGGATGTAAATCACAGATCATCATAAATAATGGAAATTCTTCAAACTGCTCCATTGTGCTATCATGTAAGCCGTTTTTCTAATTTCTTTGAATGCATTCTCACAAATGATCAAAGGCCCCGATTTTCTCTTAAAGGATTTCTATCTGAAAATACAGTATCTACTTGTAAATGTAAAATGTATTTCAGCTGCGGGGGAAAAGTCGTGATTGTAATCAAACTGAACCCTCATCCTTTTCTTCTAGTTTCAGTTAACATTTATCAACCAGAGTCCACACAGCATCAGCATTCTGAACCTAAATTATCCATCATGCATTTGAAATGAATAATCCAAAGAAAGGGCGTGTAGAGCGGCACACACACAGACGCACAGTCAGAGGCAAAGGCAGCAGATCGGGCTCTGCCTTTGAAAGTGCCCTCCTGAAATATACACATTCATGAGTTTGACGTGAAGCTTTTCCATTCCTACACGGAATGAGGTTGAATATTTATTAAGAAAGACTTTCTTATTCAGAAAGGGTTTCGGGAGAGAAATTGCTCCAGCCATTGCCCAATCAATATGCATAAGAAATCCACTTAACGGTATCACTGATGTCCACTCAAACCTCACCAGGTTACTGTCTAACCTCTTCATGCTGTATAGTTTGAAGCTCTGCTGTGTAGCATAGCATTGCTCCCTCAACATTTCTAATTGTCATCATGCGCAACCAATCTTCAGTTTTTGTTTTATCTTTTTAGTCACTAATTAAAATCGTGGCCTTTTGAAAGCGCCATGAACCTCTCTAATGTACTCTCAAGTGAATATGGTGATGGTTTGAGTAATTGGTCTCCGAAGCTTGTGTATGTGTCATCCTCAAAGTTACGGTTCCCCTTTTAATGCCTGCACAAGTAAGTCATGTTTATTTGGTTGTACAGCGGAGGTTATCTGGGATTTGCAATTGCTGTTTTAATGAAGTACTGACAGCAGCACGGACACTCAGATGCTGGGTATTTGCAACTGTAGAAATGTAATATTTTCAAATGTATCATGTAAACATTGTGCAAGACTAATGTCACGTTTCATCTTGATTGCTCTAATAATCCTGTCTGTTAATTAAGAATAAAAGAGATATGTTAATAACAGGCGCCTGCATGCCATTTATTATGAATCAATTGAGGTAGCTTCTTAAGGAGGATTTCTGATCCCTTCATTGCATGACTGTGATTATTCATCATATTGTAGTTTTGAAAAAGAAAGCTTGATATCCCAGGAAGATTATAAGAAGCGAATTCTCTTCTAAGGGGACCTCATTTGAAACACCCCAAGTCCCTGTAGCACACAAAACTCATATATCATTTGTTTCTTTTCCTATTTTCACCTCTCCCTTGTGGCTATAGTGTTATTTTAACCGGTGCACTGCTTCTCCCGGTCTTCACCTAGTTTCCACACCGCTCCCATTTTTGGCAATGGGTAGGCAGAGGCAGGATAAATAGACTGTGATCAGATGTGGAATTAATAGCACACATAAATCAGTTGAAAAAAGACATGCCAACTTGGGTCTCAACAAAACAGGAAGGTGTGATAGTATGAAGTTTAGTAAGAGGAACCGAAAAAGACAACCTCAACACCCTCTGCACTTTTTTTCTTATTCCCTTCCGCTGAGCAGTAATAAGGTGTCAAAATAAGCAATCTGTCAACGTGCAAGGACTTGGCAGATGCTGGAAAAAAATATGTTCAGCTGGCTTTGCAGGCAGGCAGCACACTTTTGCATGTTTTAGCTACAGTCCAAAGCTGGCAAGGACAGATTTACACTTTTAAAACAGGAAATACAAATTGAAATTAGTCAGTTTGAAAATATGTCCAGTGTAGGAGTTTTGGATCAAACATGCCTAGTCACTGATGAATAAGGCTGTCATACTTTGTGGGCTCTGTTCAAATACAGATTTTTTTTGTAAGATGTTATAAAGTTTATGTTTAAAACAATGTTGGGATATTACTGTCCATATTAATGACTTCTTCTTCTTTCATAAGTGAACCCAATTTATTACCAACTGTACTGAATATTAATAAGTGTTAAAATATGGAGTGGATTTGACTGGAAGACACTAAAAATAATGGGTGCGATTAGTGTGATGTCACCTTTGATTAATTAAAATTAACTTGTGTCACATTTCAATAAAAATCTGAAACGACACAAGAACAACAACAGGCAACGCATTGTGGAAAACAATAAAGGAAATACTGAGCAGAGTTTTCCCTTCATATTTTCATTTATATTTGTTATAGTATATCATTAATGGGTCTCATTTCTTTACATGCTCCCACATGTTGTCTTAGCACAATTTCTATATATTATTTAGAAAATTCCATACTTTAAAAACTATTAGTAGAATGGCCCAAAGTACATTAGGAAAGGTATTTATTGTCTACCATTAAAGGTGCCGTGTGTTATTACGTGTACATTGGTGTCATCTTGTTTTTTGAAAGTTCTAGATTGCAACGCTCCGTCTCTAGCCCTCCAGTTTGGAAAGAGAATCTATGGTGGCCTTCTAGTATTATGGGAAGCTAATTACCACTGCCTCATTCTTTTCAAAATATCAAGAGATGAATGTATCCATTCTACTGAAGAGACATTTCCACTCCAATGTAGATATAAAATGCTCATTCTAAGGTGATGAAAAAAAAATTGATTTTCAAGGTAATGTACACTAATTAAAACCTACTTTTATTTTCCATTTCAACCAATGTCAATTACCTTTACACGCTGCTTCTTTAAAAAAAAGTTATAAAAAAATAGTTGGACATGTCTGTGTATGCTGGAAATAAGCTATGAATATCAAATAAATACACCATTCCACATGTTTAGAAAATACTTTGCATAAAGAATGGACAGGATGTGTGATTTTAGGGATAGTCTTTTATGCGGGTAATAGCAAAGAGTCTGCTAATAAGGGTCAAACTCCAGTTGAAAATGTTGCCTTGTGCTTTCACAACAGGTGTGATTTTAATTATGACACCACACGCAGACATTTCACAGACCTCCCCTCTTCTTCGTCTTCGTCATGGAACATCTGTCCTTCGAATAGATCCTAAAAAGGCTGATTTCCCTGCAGGAAAAGACACAGTGGCTGACAGCTGCTGAGGAGTCACTCTGTTCTGCAACAACCGACTCACATGTTTATCAGCGGGAAATCAAGTCCACTGACGTGTTTTATTTAATCCTTCTCGTGGTCAAAATGTCTTTTTTCCTGCTTCATATATCAATAATTTGACTCAATATTTTGTGGATAAGTGCACAGTCGAGTTAAAACTTTAATCAAGTAATAGACCATGAGAGTGTTTATTATATTGTTTTCTTTTTCATTCCATTAAATTAAGTTTGTAGCATCAGCACTCAACAAAGCCATTTAACTATCTACAAAGAAATGTAAATTACTTTGTTATTTTCATTTTTGGCTCTTTTTTTCCCATCAACAAGTTTTTGCCACTAGCTGCTTTCATCCGAACGCTGGCAAATAGTACTCAATATTGTTGTTGATCCTCAGGTATTATGAACACAATGTGTGAAAATAATCTATAAATGCGTTATCTTTTGTTTGCAGACAGAGCGGACTTAATCCCACTGTTCCCTTTAACAAATTGTCCTGGTTTTTTATGAGATGTTTCGAGTTTTTTGTAAATAATTACAAATACAGTGTTTTATAATGATTAATACAATGCTTCTTTAAGTCCACATGGACAGCGGGATACAGCTTATAGTGCAACAGGAATTACCACAAGTGGAAATGTGTACTTTACTCTACATAGTTCAGAGTTTGAACACAAATATTAATGAGAAGGACTGAAATTATACAAACAATATATTTGATTTTTAATCTCCTTTAAGTTGGATCTTTTATCCAGTGTGATTTCCCACCTATCTTTCATGTGTTTTGGGAAATGTATGCTTCAAGCACCCAGACCCCGCTCCCCGTGCTTACTATGTGCAGCTGAAGATAGTCCCCGAGCCCATGGGTGCTCTCCACTCGCACCAGGATGGCGTCCGTCTGCTGAGTGCTGAAGCCCACGGCTAGCCGGTCGGCGCGGGTGCTAGGGCGCTCATTGGGAGCCCAGGTGAACGTGATGAGAGCCCCCCCTTTCCCAAAGATATACGTGGTCCCGGCTGGAAAACAAGAGAGACAGAATAGAACTTAATTAGGCTGTGCTTTTATGGTTATCAGGTTTTTAGTTTGTGCTCTTTAAAATAATCAGCTGTTGTTCAGACGGAGATGGAGCCATCTTTAAAAGTCACATATTATGCTAATTTTCAGGTTCAAAATTGTTATTTGTTTTTCTACTTGAAAGTGTTTTCATGATGTAGTGTCCAAAACCCTATTTACAGTATTATTCACAGTGCCATTGCTGAATATTAGATTTACTCGCCTCTCTCTGAAACGCTCTGTTTTAGGGCCTGTCTCTTTAATAATCATAAGCCCCACCTTCTAAAACGCCCGGTCTGCTCTGATTGGCCCTGAATCTAACTGCCAGTTTGAATCTTATACTGGCAGATAGATTCAGGGTTATCTGACGTATTCTTATCACAGGTGGAGGTAGTGTTAAGTTCGGTTGGTAATGAGGGGACGTTGCTTCTCCCCTTGTGACATATGGTGAAAAAAGGTGGAGGTGGAGATAAAGCGAGAGGGTGTTTTTTTTTCTCATACTTTGGAAGTCTCTAGTCACACCGGAGAACCATATATGTTGAAAAACCATGAAAAAGTGCATTCGGCATAATAGGCAACCTTTAAGAAAAATATATTTAAAGTGCCATCCCTCGTATGAAGATGACATGTCTCACCAACCAAGTCTGACCTTTCATTTTTCACAACATCGCAGGTGGAGAGACGCTCAAATCAGGAAGGAAGGAGGAAAGCCGGATATACAAAGTATGAAGTTGTACATTCCCCTATGTAAACTAATAACAACTAATGACATCAGTTGAGCGCTGCAGCTGCATCTTTTAATTTAACAATCACACGTCAACTACAAATACTGAGTCCAACACTATGGGCACCCCAAAAATATTTCACACTAAAAGATACAAAACAATCAAAAACAAACATAATCCAGGAAGTGACAAATTCAAGCTAAAATCACAAAAAGCACCAATGGTATTCATGTGAGGTCAACGAGCACTTGAGTAGGTTGAGTGTAATTATCTTTCGCCTGGCCTCTGCATCTGATTTACCCCAGCTCTGAGCCAAACATCAGCTACAGTAATTTAAAACCAGCATTTGTCGAGCTATTTTGCCATTTGACCATGCCTCTCTTTCGTTGCTTATTTTCAGATGTTAAATAAATGTATTATTATATAATGTAATTTATTACTATTGGTGGTACAACAATAAAGTATCTCTTATTGTCTGGGTATTTTAAACATGATTGTTGAATCAATATTCAGCATATATGTTTTTCATTTATACAAACTTTCTGATATCCAGATATACGGGTTAAACAACAATAATATTAGCTGTTAATGTTCAATTCACTTAACTAAATAAGACAAAGTAAGTGATTGATATGAGGTGACTTTAAAAAAGCATAGTTTTAAGCCTGACTAAAATGTTTCCACCCGCTCATGCTGTATCTAGCAGGTGCAGGGCAAAGCAATAGTGACTGCTTAAACTTTCACCATGTAAGTTATTCATCGGCACTCAGAGAGGGTCATGTCTCCTTGAGATGAATGAGGCATATTAATATGAAGATATTATATGATTTATACCGCACCTCCCAGAAACCTTGGAATGCTGATTAAATATAAATTAGAATTTTGATTTTTTTTTGTCATTTGTGCGAGAAAACCACGATTGGAGCTGTAAGTCCTTGCTATATATCTTGTGCAATTTAAGGTTCAGTCAAAACTAAAGTTACTTTTCTTGAAAAGTGAATGTGCCGTTAGATGAGCTGGGATTGCAGGTGCTGACTGTAGGTATAGAGAGAAACTGCCTGTCCTCAGATGAAAAAATTACATCACGAAAGATGTGTAGTCATTATGATACAGGGTAGAGCAGAGACGCCCATTACCTTTAATAGTATATTATTTTGTTTTTCTGCGCTTGTTTTAACGCCTGAAACCGAAGTGTTGTTTTAACAACTGATATTTTCCAATACCCGAAACTCTTAAGCTTGGAGAAACACTTGAATCAAAATTGAGGCCTCAATTTAAACCGAGTGCGTAGACTTGAGCACTCTTCTGCTTGGTGTAATGGGCCACTCACGACAAAGGTCTCTTATTGACAGCTGGTTGGATGCTTAAACACTCCAACGACTTCAAAAACACCATGTACCGACTTTGAATTTAATTAAATGGGCTCATTCTCTGACAGAGTCTCTCTCAAACATAATTATTTCTTACTGAGGTAATCTTAATTAATGTCTGGGATTTGCAGTCAAATGTGAGTCGTGACATTAGTTAAATCAAGGAGTCTCGGTTTTATTGGTTTCTCCCTTTCGGTGAGCGTTATCCTCATCTTGCCTCTTACTCTGCCCTCATTTCTGCTCAATGAAATCCATTGTCTTACTGTTTAATGAAGTACAGACCTTTTTGCCTTTTATACAGCTATAATTAAATAGATTTTTTTGTCAAATTGAATTACTTACTCACTCCTTTTACACTTTTGCATCATACACATGAAATAGGGGATGGGCATGTGAACCCAATAAAAGCCTAATTTTCATTTGCTTTTATTGGTAATGGCTTGGAGGAGTGCTCAGACAGCACAACACACAAACAATCTCAACAAAAATCAAACATCAGGCTTTACAAAGGTGTTATTTGATGAAGGCTATAATGCTGCGTTTTATTATACTGAACAACGCTTCACGATTTCCGGAATTTGTTTGTTTTTATGAAACCAATGAATGAACAAGCATGAAAGACATGATGTGGTCAATCATCATATCCTGATACCCAATTTCACACTAGGTCTCATTTCAAATTTCACTGGGAAATATTACAGCCTTGAAGACCAATTTAAGACAATACTCCAGAGACTCCCATCTCATGAACCATTTGTGCCAAATTTTGAATACTCAAGAATTGGTCTGGCTAGATCATCGCAAACATTACAATTGCCAGTGTAGTGAGAAAAAATGTCACTATTAGAAAAACTGGATAATTTTGAACCTACCTAAACTACTGAAAAAAAGCTCAAACAGTACCTCTAAATGTATTACATGATAATGCGTCACTCACTTCATATGAGTTTTGGTGAACAACCTGTGAGTGTCACCTAGACCAGGGCTACAGAGTTGAGGGCGATGATTTTAACACTGACAGTAAAACACAGCTGGACATTTTAATTTCAATTGCGTTAAACAGTCTTTGGGGATGTAAGGCGTCCATATACGTTTGGTTTTCAGGGGTTCTCTGTATTACTTCAACTAGTGGACGTGAGTGCTATTAACTCATAATACCTATGTAATGTAACAATGTGAAATTAATACAGCATTAATTAACATGTAGGCCATGGTGGTTTTTGGCATTTTATGTATAACTATGAACTGCTGTCCTTTTTTCCTTACACAGTTGAGAGCGTAGAAAAATAAAACGATTTTGCCTTGGCAAGAAATGGTGCCACTACAAACAGCTAATTAACATGTTTTGTTTGGTGCTTTGGAAATTCAAAAGGGTGAACAAAGGGCAACAAGCACAATGTGCATCATGAAATATTGAATACTAATGCACCTGCGCGGGAACACAGAAGCCTCTGTCTATAGACAGCCATAACTTCTGCATTAGTCATAACGTTAAAGCATTTTATTACATCTTTCTGCCTCCCTGTTCCGTCTCCTACTATCTCCTCTTTTCTCTCCCTGTGGTAGGCCTGCATCACATAAAGCAGGCAATACATCAGTCTAGTTGAGGTTATTGCTATAAACATTAGTCCTCTTCCATAATGCAGCTTTCCTTTCCCTCTCTCTTTCTCTCTCTCAATCTCTCTCTGCCGACTTTCTCACAGGAGCGCTCTTCACTCATGACCATACAATGCATCTGTGCTCGAATAATAGGTCTCCCTCGGAGATTCTTCAAAATGTGTGCTGCATATCACAACATTATTCGCTGGAAGCCTTGATGACTAATTAAATTGTACACAGACCTTGTAATACTCCCGGTAGCTACCACATTATTTGAGGGTTATGATATAGTGTGATGATATATGGGGTGATAGCATATTCATTGTAAAAGATAAATTGTATGCCTATTAAAACCCTTTTAATGGTTTAATACATTACAGAGGCCAGCAAAATCATAGAGAGATACTGTTGATTCATCTGCTTTTTAAATGCATCGTAATTGTCAGTCAATGAAGCACACAAATGTCCTCAAATGAAACCATGATTGGCTGTCGTGTCTAAATGGATCTCTACGCAAGAAATGTATCAACAGTATGGATTGTTTGTTTGTGCCAAGATGCATTGCTACCCACTCAAACATCTTGTCCTTTTCATTAGTGCTCTCAGCCAACTGAATATGCAGCAACACACTAGGCAACATACTCATAGGACTTGCAAAATACACTGAGATGCCCTTGATAATTTGCATCACACAAACAGCACTTTATGTGTGAAAAGGTGAAAACCAGCACTCTGAATATGCTTTCCTAGACAATTTGATTATTCATATGGCTTGAGTGAGTGACCTAGTGAGCATCATCTCTCAATACTATAACTAATCATGCCTTTTGAGAGGTTGAAAAGATAATCCTAAATCATAACATAGGGATCCGGTATCACCTGTACCATTATAAGCACAACAACAAAGAACAAACAAAGGCACTCTACTGGAAAAACACAGCTGATCGATAACGGATATACACTCATATAAATCTCCAGACTGTGAGCAGTTTGCATAAATGGAGAGTTATGGAGAGACATTAAGTTTGAATTTGTCGTCTGACTTATTGCATCTGAGGCTCACTCCTTCCATGGTCTATTAAATTCAGCTCAGTGAAATGATGAAAATGAATAGTGCAGACTCGAGCCTGTCAGAGAAGACATTTGTTTTTAAAGTTAAAACATTGCGCTTAAGTTAGACTTAGAGGAACATAGACTTTAGGAATCAAATCATTCAGATCAATCGAATTTGATCAATTACACAAACCGCCCTGAAGATCTTGTTAATCTTGAATAGCACATGCAGCGGGCACATGCAAACTTCAACGGTATTATGGTTGAATTGCTGTTTCTGCTCTTTCCAGCTAAATGTATCAAGACTGTTGGTTCTCTAAATCGAACGTCTGTAGCTCAGAGCACCTTCAATGGCCCCCTTCTTCTGAAACAATTTTAAGGGTTTTTCTCCCACTCAATCTTCCGATGATTTGAGGCATTGTGAAACTCTTTCAACTCAAATGCAATTCTGAAATACTGTATTGAAAAACATATTTTATTTTTGCGAAAGTCACAAAGACGTTCAGGATAGCGTTTTGATATAATCCCAAAGGTTTTCATGTGGCTTTATTTTTTTAGAATTATGTCACTCCATTATTGCTGAGGTATTTGCAAGGTTGCGTCAATAGCACCACAAGTTTTCGCATGTGATCTGTACATGTATGACACACAATAAATGTATGAATGCAAATGTACTATATATAAAGTTAAAATCATTAAGGTTTTCATGAATTTTCCATTCTTATTTCCTTTCCATTTTTGATGCTATTTATTGGTCGGCACATTGTTTTCCTGCAAAAGCCATTCAAAGTCCTTTCATTGTGTGATAAGCACAATTTTGAGTATGTCATTGTTACTGGCCGAGTCTCCCATTTCTACCCTCAAATTGCGTGCACATGCCCAAGGAATTCACAAAATATTTTGCAGCGCGTAACACATTGTCATTTTACAAGAGATGTCATAAAGAGATGTCACTTGAGGCGTCTTTGGTTGGTGTGAAAATAAACAAATTCAGACGTGTAGAGTTAGAAATAAGTGAATTTACCAGAGCTGTATAACCTCTGTAAAACAAATAGAAAAAATGTAAATCATAATTCTGACAGTGTAATAGCAGTTAAGAGTTCATTTTAATCCAATTCATTTTATATAGCAAGTCCCAACAGAAGCTATCTCATGGCACTTTTCACATGAAGCAGGTCTAGACAATACTCGGTGTGTAGTCAGGAGTGTAATGTTAAAATGGTGGAGTGCTCTTTTAAGTTACTGCTAATGCAAACTGAACATTCACTGCTACTGCTGCCGCTTCACATTAAAAGCATTCAACTGGTAAACAACGAGTTGGCTTGTATTGGTTTTAACTATGAACATATGAAAACACAACAACGTGATTTTTTTTGGCTGGGCTATAGACAGGCACACTCGGTTTTTTTTTCTGACAAAGTAGTGTTTGCTGTTATCACAGAAACCACAGGTGTTGCCAAATCAATTTGGACTCCAATCTTAAGGATTAGAACTTTAATATTAAGAAGAATATTGCATTTAGTGACAAACACATTTTTTAAGATCCCAAAATATACATACAATAACAGCAATCTGCAGTAATAGGCTTTGAATTGCATGCACACTCCAGACAAAAGAACAAGCACAATGCGGTTTTTTCAACCAAATTACAACAAGATAATTTCTATTGAGCACTTTGAGGGATTCAATACCTTCAAGTATTGTAAAGATTTATTGCACAACCCTTGGATCTAAATCTTGTCTTCACAACGGCTGAAGAGGTTTTCTAGAAATGCTTTTGAAGCAGGTACAGTCGTTATTGGTGAACTTCTGCTGTACTGTTTGCTAGTCCGTTATATTTTCTCTGGTCTCCCCCTTACTCAGAGAAGGTAAGATTTTCAGCATGTAACAACACCCTAATGCCTAGGTTTTTGATTGTCATTATAAGGTTATTCTTATAGTCCATTAGTTCTCTGTTGCAGGCCCACGCATGTTTTCCTAAAATGGGGAACTATGGGATCCCTCACCATAAAAGTCAAAATTCTGAATATGAAGAAGTCTGACACGTAAGCCGAGTTTTACAATCCTATATAATAGTCGAGCACGGAAAAGCAATAACACATGTTTTGACTTTCTGGAGAAAAAAAACCTTGCTGACCTTGTCTTTATATCTACAGCAGACGCTTTATTCTCATCAAGTTATTTATTCTCCAGTTTTTTTCTTATTTGCTGCAGGTCTAGAGCAGAGCAGTGGTTACCTTAGTTCATCATGTTATGCTCACACATGCTGCACTGTGCCTTGTTTTGTTTCACACCCTAAATGTCTGGGCAAAAATGTGATCAACACATTTGTATTCAGCTACAGAACAACTGTGAAGATATTATAGTATCAGTTACTAGAAGCATGTGAAGAAAACATACATGCAGTGGAAGGAAATTTCTGGAATTCAGTCTGTTTTTATTGCTTGAGTCTGTATGATCGTATGTGTGAGTGTGCAACCCAGTCTCCAGAGGAAAACGTTCTCAGAATACTCTTCCGCAAACCCACGATTACGTAGGTCAAACAACGTTTCGACGTTCTGGGTTGGAGTGTGTGCGTGGGGCTGCGTCACTGTCATCCTAAAGGGTAATGCAATGCGTGACCTAGAGAATATTGAACTCTTCCTGATAGACCTTTTGTTGGTTCTGTCCCTTTGCTTTCCCCTTCATCCCAGTCTAGCAGCAACAACACATTAAAGCTTGTGTTTCGTTATCTAAGGGTAACATTTTCTGTTGAATTCACTCCCTAAATATTTCATAGTTCTCAAAGATATCATTGACATAAGCTCACTACACCACTTGAGACAGCTCTCTGGAAGCATTAGCTGCTCTTTGCCTCGCCACAGCCAGACAGTTCTAACACCAACACGGTGGCCCTGGAGAGGGAAGTGCAGTAGATTTTAACTGACTGTTGGACACACAGGTGCCTTGGGAGCACAATGAGGGATCAGTCACACAGATCAAACTGTCCTGCACTCCAGTTGGGAGCATGTGAGCTATTAGGCATTGATAGTAGCCCTGGCCAGCCATCTTGCAGTGCAGTGGTTATGGGGTTAGTTCAACAAAACACTTCATAAAACCTGCTTTGAAGAAATGAAACTTGTATTTTCGAGAAGCCCATCCACAAATACAAGAGGATGGTTACATAAAAACAAACACACACAACAATGAAAAAAAAAACTTCTGAGTTATCATGACACTGGGTTGGAATATAAACTGAGGAAGACAGTAAACACATAAATTACATTATCTCAAATTGGGATTTGGCTTCCTCTGACAGGAGAAATCCTTCACTCAATGTATTAACATTCTCAATAATGTCTTTTTAATATCTGGTGCACTCATGGATAGTATTTTCTTTGGAAAATTGATAAGTGGGTTTGGTACGAGTTAAATATGTCTATGACATGAAAAGAAAAATTACATTTAGTATGCCTTTATTTTTAATTCTAATAAACGGTCCATATTAATTTTCATATATGTTAAATACCTCATCTTAGTTTGTGTAATTTATTATCTTGGTTCTTTTTGTCTCTGTAATGAGTAAGGAATATAAAAGGTATTTCCCCTTTTACGTATAGATAAAGAAAGAAATCTACAATCTTATATGGTCTCGTAACCACATGAGACTTTGCAATATGAATCCACAATGCAACATATCATGTGGACTCACAGGATAAACTACACAATGGCCTGGGGTCCTTTGTTCTGTGTGCAGTATCTTGATTGTACGCTTGTGCTGATTCCGACCACAAGTGTGGACAAAGAAGCCTGAACTAAGAATCAACCTTTTTTCCTGATTGATTTCTCCTTCCTTGGATATCAGAATATCCCTTTCACGCATGGGAACATCATTTATTCATTACAACCCAGATGCAATGCCTCGACTGTATAGACCCAACATTAACTGAAGATATGTTGCAGGTTTTTGTGATCAGCTCTCTGATGATATAGAAGGTATGGTGGAGTTTAACCGGGTAGTTCAGGGCTTCCTCTTAGGATCAGTTGTACAAAAGATTATTAGTGTATAAAATAAAATGCCCAATATAAAATGCCACCAATGTAAATAATAAAGTCATTATCTTGAGCTATGTTTCTACTGCAACCATTTTCCCATCGTTCTGTCAAAGACATTTGGAAGCTAAAATGAATCTTGAAAAAATTAGTCTTAAAATGATGAAATGCAAGGTTTGATAAATGACCAGATTCCAGAGGATTTTCATCAACAATCTTTTAAGTGCTAGTTATTTGTAACATGCAGTATTTATTTATTTATCATTTAATGCAATCTAAACAAGCACAAATTCCCAGAATCCAATGTATTAACAGATTACATTGTTATAAATGTATATAGAAGAGAGATAATCAGCCAATTGTCATACTAAAGAAGCTGTAACAAGATCCTGTTTCAGGATTTAAACAACGATTAAAATTGTCGCTGATTAACGTTCTGGCGGTTGAATAATACAATTAATTGGCTCATCATTAAGATAGTACTAATGCACTGGCAATGCATCCTGCCACTTGGTGCTTCGTGCTAATCTGTGACCTAGATGACTCTTCATAGACCTAATCAGCTCACTGTGCTCATCATTTGAACCTGTTAGTGTCAGTGTGCGATAGTGTGTCACTTACTTGTTAACAATTTAGTGTTACAATACATATAGGATTAGTATGTGAGGCATTGCAGCAGGATAGGTGGCCTAAAAATAGCCATAGCCCAGGTGCCTCCAAAAGTCTTTGGCTAGCCTTGAGACGCACACACGCACGCACACACACACACACACACACACACACACACACAACATGTAAAAACAGGTATTAAAAAATGATTGTTTAGTGGAGATACTTTTCTGACAGTAGATGTGACAAAACATGGTTTTATTTTAAAATGATGTGTGCTTCTGTGAAAAGAGTTACATAACACAGTATAGAGAATATTATGCCAATCAATGCAAACCAACATCTGCATATGCGTTCTACACGGTGGATTATTGGATTGTGGCCATGGACTTGTAAATCATAGGCACTCCCTGTATCGTTTATGTCACAGTAAATTGAATTTCTTGCTCTGAAGCACATACTTCAGAACAACCTGAAGTACAAAATCTACAAAAGAGGTAATTGAAAATTTATCAGTGAGTTCTTTGAAGTGCTTTTTTTTATAGGCCTGTTTGATCACAGGCTGTGCCCTGCCTGTAAAAGCCTGGTCCAGAATGATATGGCTATAATGGCATAGATGTAATTCATCACATTTTTTAGCCCCTTTGCGACTGACAAAACTGCTGCGGTGAAAAAAGACACTACAAATCCATTGAGCCTCATTTTATGGGACATAAAAGTGAGTCTTAGGACAGAAATCTCAAAGCGCACCATAAAAGGGAGCAGTGACTGGTGTCAGTGCTTTGAAAGGGGCCAATTTAAGTGGCATAGCCAGTGTGATGTAGATTATTGAGGATAGGTCACTACTTTACAGTTGAACATGTTATTCTCTATCCTCTGAAAGAGCCCAATGTAGAAGACATTATGAAGACAGATTTTACATGAAGTTCAATTTTCATTTATCATAAATCCTCTGTTGACTGTTCTATATTTCAAGCCCAAGAGAAAAATATATTTTCTCTATTTCATTGCTGTACATAAAATGCTTGAGGCCTGTTGTGAGAGGCCACCAATTACAGTATAGTGTAGCAATCACCTTTGACACAAAACTGTCTCCACTATAGGGAGTGCAATCACTTGTTAAACAAACAAGAATCTCATGGAAAAAGATAATGAGATTCGCAAGGATGAATCATTTCACCATGGATGTGTATTTGCAATATAACAGAGCTCTGCTGTTGCCAAAGCATCTTGAAAAGCTACATGGATTAAGGGCAATCACTACTGCAACTGATTAGTAGATAAAGGGGTCTGATGGTGCACAGGGGCTGCAGAAAAATCCATAGTTAGCCAAGGATCTATTATCTTACTGTGTGTCACCATAGGGCCTATGGTTTCACCTATAGGATGTACTAAATCTATGTTGCCTCTAAAATGCCAAGGCTATACACATTTAAATACGTAGGATAGCAAAAGCAAAGCTCATATCTATTTTTATTATTCCTGACCCTTGACACTAGGTGCAATCAGAGCAAAATGATGCATAAGTGAAGCAGCAAACACCAAGTTGAGAATGTTGTGAGTGAAATTTCTTACCATGACCCCCTCTGGTAAGAAAAGGCATCCTGTTGATGGCAATAGGAACGGTGCCATGCTTATTGTGAAAATGGTGGACATGGTGTGTGGTACTGAGACTAGAAGACACGCGTGCTGTTCCAGTCTGTATGGGAAGTATAGTGAGCAAAGCGAACCAGAAGGCTAGCCTGGAACAATAACTTAGGCCCATGCCTTGGCTAAAGCGTGACCAGCTGCACCTCCGTCTGAGCACAGGGGTGGCTGTGAAGAGTCTCCCCATGAATATCAGATCTACATGGGCCCAGTGCAGACAACTTGGCCAAGCTTTGGCCTCTGACAGTTCAACTTGAAGGCCACAGGGCATCTCAGTGGCAACCTGGGCCCATTTCTTTCATAATCCCTTTGTTTTGGTTAGGAATAAAGAAGATTAATATCCTTTGGAATTTGGGAGAAAAATAAACCAAAAAATATGGAATTCAAGAAGGCAGTCAAAATCCAATTAATGTTCTTGTGGAAGAAACTGAGGAGAAACTAACATCTATTTTTTTCTTAACATTTTGCCATGACAAAATGTCTAGCCTGCTGCACAGACAAGCCAGTGTTAAAACCCAGTCTTTGAAAACACATCCAAAAGCACATTCTTCAAGAAAAGTGAGCCGAATGTATCCAGAATGCAAGAAAAAGATACTCATTCAAATAAGGAATGGGGATGAATCCAGGTGTCAATTTTCAAACAGCCATGTTGTTGCTCAATCGTGATATTTAGGCGTTAAAAAGTGGCAGGACGGAGCTTCATGTGACAAGAATTCTGATAAGAGTCTCCATCGCCCACAGGTAGAGCTGGAGGGCAGCTGAACCTGCCCACTAAGAAGAGTGCCCGTCCACCGCAGGAGAAAACATAACATGCGTCCGCAGTGAACTGGATCATTTCTCTCAGCAAATAGGGACAAGGAGATTTAAAAAACAAAAACACAAAAAGAACGCGCAAGTGAAGATGCAGCGATGGCGGGTGATGCAGGCACCAGCGCTTTTGTTCCCCTTTAGCCAGCGAAAGGGAAGAGAACAGAGAGAGAGGGAGAGAGAGAGTGTGTGTGAGAGAGAGAGACGAGGGAGGGGAAAGGGGGAGGGAAGGAGAGAGGGAGCAGTATCTGCAGCGGCACGGTAAAGGAGAAAATCCAGTAAATAAATAAATAATTTCTCAGTAGTTCCTCATTCCCTGTCTCCCAGACGCAGAAGCAAAAATCCGGCAAACAGCAGCCTCTGGTGATGTGGCAGTGATCCGCCAGAACAGAATGCACAAGCCGTATAGCACAAGTGTTTCTATTTCAAAATGAACGCACTAGGAGATCCTTCTCTCGTGCTCCACCTGCTCAGTCTCATGCAGTAAAGTCTACTGC
Source organism: Ammodytes marinus (assembly GCF_949987685.1). Classification (NCBI taxonomy): domain Eukaryota; kingdom Metazoa; phylum Chordata; class Actinopteri; order Uranoscopiformes; family Ammodytidae; genus Ammodytes; species Ammodytes marinus. Next base: position 16,407,501 of record NC_137218.1, read on the forward strand.
TGCATTCCCCCTCACCGCTGCTCGTTTTTTTCTCCTTTTCTCCTCTCTCCCTGAACCTGGTCCAGATTTGCTGAACTGTTTTTCTAAAGCGAGGACGGTTAACGTGACAGCTGCATGTGTCCGTCTCCTGAGGAGGGCAGGTGATTCTCCTCGGATGCTGCGACCGCTTGGATGTCAGCGTCAGAAATGTTTCCTTCTTTGACTGCTGCAGGAAAAAATATGCTAATTGAAAAGCGCCGTCGTATCATTATGAATCCTGGATTGGGGGGAAAATTCCAGGACAGTCTGGGAGCGCGGCAAAAACAACCTTGGCTTTGGAGTTGTGGTCTAATGAACGCCAGATAAAGGGAGCCCGCTCTGAAGGCATACTGTAGTCAGAGGCTCTGATCCAGCGAGGCACAGCATGTGCCTGTGTGTGTGTGTGTGTGTGTGTGTGTGTGTGTGTGTGTGTGTGTGTGTGTGTGTGTGTGTGTGTGTGCGCGCATCTCAGAGAGTGTGTCTGTGAGCAAATGAGTGAGGAGGAAAGGGCAGGGGGAGGGTGGAAGATATTGGGTGGGTGAGCGTTAGCAGGAGGGAGAGAGAAAGAGACAGAGAAAGAGACAGCGAAAGAGAACACAGGCACAGCCACGGCGCCAACACGCAGGGAAATAGTGCGAGGCAAAGAAAATAGGTTGTGTGTGAATAAATACACGCTACAGATTCGCAGCGCACTGGCGGCTTGCAGGTTCCTGGCAGTAACACGTAGAAATCATACTGCAGAGGAGGAGCCTGATTTAGGTGAGCTGTCAGAGCGGTTACAGAGTGAACACAAGGGTATCGGTATGGACGTGCTCCTAACATAAGAGGCTCCACGGTGCATGAATGATCGAAAACACAAATGCCTGTCAAGATGATGTAACACATCAGCTCACTGCCTTAGGCTGAGGAAGCTATTGGCTACATGGATGGTATGTTATCCATCTTTAAGAAGTATGGATCTTGCGTAAATATTCCACCTCAAGCCCCCTCATCCCCCAAACATTGCACAACCACACACAGCTGTTTTTACACTCAAAAATCAATTTCTTTCATTCCCTTTTGCCTGATGTTTTCACCTCATATCTGTAAACAAGTCACCCCTCAGATAGAAAAGCTTGGTATCTCTCTGTACTCATGCTGCTTAGCCATGCAGAACTTATTCCTCCTATGACTGATCTGAGTTCAGAGGTATTCCGTCATGACAGTTTCAGAGCAGCTGAGTTTTTTTTTCTTCTTTTTTTTCCTCCGGGTGGGGAAATGTGATGGTAAGATGAATTGGGAGTATATTGACACTCGAGAGGATGAACACATTATTAGAAAAAGGGGGAAGGCAAAGTGGGGAGGGATTGGAGGTAGAGGAGATGGAGCCAAACAGGATAAAACAAGAGAGCTATTGAAAGAAAGAGAGAGGGAGAGAGAGAGATTGCAGGGCAGGAGTAAAGGGAGAGGAAGGGGAGACTGCAGCGATATCAGCTAAATCACGGTCGATAGAGATATCAGCTGGGATTGCCTAGTCGGTTGAAAGGACACGCATGGAAACAGGAGGACAGGGGCGAGCCATGCAGCACCACCTCTCATAGTGACAAGAAGTCGACGCAGGCCATTACTCAAGCAGGGGAGGGGGTGGGGCGTGTGTGGGGGAGCGAGGCTGATTGAACAGAAAGAACAGAGGAGGGGGTGAGTGCATAACACTCTGGAATGGCAAGTGCCCAAACAAGTTCATGGACGTTCATCTGCTGGTATTACGGAACAAGAAGAAACTGAAATTGTGATTTTTTTCCCCTTCTCAACTGTCTGTCAATCTTAGTCACCATGAGATTATGCCTATCGTCCTCGGTACGTTTGCTCAGTAAATCTGAACGAACTGAGGAAGAGCATGACAAGCTTAATCAAACAGACAATGGCAATGATGCAGAGCAATTGCCCGCCTAGAACACGCAAGACACGTTTGACAGTAATGGTTATTCGGTGTGGCAACGCAAGGACAAGCATAGAGAATAATCCTCAGTGATGACGTCGACGGAAAAGTCCATTCTAGTTCTCTAGTTCTACCGTCGAAAGCTCTGGCCGGCTCCGTTGTCAGTTAGTCCCAAGCTAACATGAGGGAAGTGCAGGAAAAATCCTTTTAATGAGATTTTTTTTTTCTAACTAACAAACGATCACTTCCTAAATCAATCCGGCATTTCAATCCCAGTTAACTGTGAGGACTGGGTACGACGAGAAGTTATGCAGCCTATAGTGAAGGGGGGGTGATTTATGGCCAGTGAGTTGAACTGTCAGGCTCTTGGGCATGTGAGCATCTTCCGAGGCAGCGATGATATCTTGGTGAGAGCTGTTTGGAACAGCATTAATCAATTGACAGGCTTGACGGTTGCTCAACATGATGAAAGCCGTGAAACCTGGACAACAAGAAGAGGGCTGGCTGATTGTAACCTTGTGTTGTCCTTGGTTATTTAATAACTTGGGCATCCCACACAGCTCTTCCTATTAACACTCAACTACACACACGTCACATGTGCATTTATTGTATGTAGGATACATTCAATGATGAGCTTAATTGTTGAATGAATCCCAATTGACTTCTCTTAAGATATTGAAAATGGACGGACTTGGTCTTATATCAGCTAATTCTGCAGTTCCAGTCCATCATTTGCATTTTACATATTTTCGTACAGGCTATTTTTAACCTTCTTTCTCACGTATAGAGCAGCTTGGCAAATCTCTACGTGCATTTACATAATCAAATTAGTTTTGCATGTATGGAACAATAGAAGTTTATAAACTATGAACAGAATTTTTTTTTCTTCTCCCGAGACAAGTGACAAGATGTGGTGCCTGCAAACCTGTAAATGACATGATGTGAGAAGACGTGCACAGCGTCTTAAAGACTTAGGGAACCTAAATGTGCACTGTTTGTTCTCAGGAGGATTTGCGAGAGGAGATTTTTCACAGACATCCAGTCCCGCCCCGGGGGGTAAAGTAGCAGGATTAATCATAGCACTTTCAGATTAATTACTCATAATGCGAGCAACCTCTGAAAGGCATGGCCCGCAGTTGTGATGTTCGGTTGATTTCATTAGGCAAAAAAGGACAACACCTAAAATAAGCCTGGCTTAGATCATGCAAGGAAAGGAGTGAAAAATATAAAGGCAGTGAAATACACTTCCACCCACTGATAGAAGTGTATGTATAACCTGAAGAACAGCTATCTTATTCCACAGTTTTTTTACATTATGATCTTAGAAGACGACTATTGTTAACTCATGGAGATGTCAGTTGTGCAGAGGTCGGGTAATAACTAACTACACAAAAGGTCCAGAGTTCAATGGTATAAAAGAGCCTCTGAATGCCCAGCTTCACTCCTCCAGATTCACACCTTCATTCAAAATTAGTTTTACTCTAGCGTCTCGTTGGCAGACTGTGGGCACTCTCCGCTGAAAGACACTGCATGTGACAGTAGGTTGCGTATTATTAGCTGCAAATGGTGCAGGCAAAAATAGATTCCATTTGCTTGTTTAGCTGAGCGCACAAGCCTCAGCATGTTTGCTAGAAAAGGAAAAGGTGCAGCGATGCTTACAATGCCCCCCCCCCCCAACAAGATGAAAGGGGCAACAGCACTTTTATTTTGAACTACAACATTTACTAAATGTTGGGCTTTGGATTGATACAAAATGAGCTGCTTATGTAAACTGTATTGTCCCCCTGTCCACCATCAAACCCTGGTCTTCAAAATTGAAAACCGAAGAAGGCAGTGGTCCGTCACCGCAAAGGACGGTACTAATAGTGCTTGCTTGAGTGGTTCTCCCTCCTCACCATGGAGGATAAGTCTGATGATGAGCATGTAAAAAGCAACAGTCTTTATTGTAGGCTCTCATCAATCTACTTATGTTGCTCGTTATAGCAACAAAAAAGAAAATCATATAACCATTGCTATGACTGCAAATTGTGATAGACATGTGTGCAAGTAGCCTCTTCTACTTTAAAACCACACCACCCAGAACCCTGGGTCCACATTTGGTGGAAATGTTTTCATAATAATGTATTTCTAAAATGTAGTTTCTGAGTATACATTTAACACTTCTTAACATGATGATGGGCATGCTCAATGAAGAAGTGGAGAGGGACAGTAAACTGTGGCTTGTTAAACAGCAACTAAAATAGTACAGGTTTGCTGCTCTCGGTGTGTGTCTCTCTCCATGGTGCTGAAACATTCAAAGCCCGTCTCTCTTTGCCTCTGCCTCATTTCGGCCACCACAGCCTCACCATGCACACCAAAACCTTGTTGAAGGGTTATCCCAAATCTGATAGTATAGGGAAATAACTAAATATACATTTATCTGACAATATTCCCGAATACCACTGGCATTAACCTTCTTTAAGGAGATAAACAATTTGTTTAGTTGTTGTGGTATTTCTCACTGTCTGTACTTAACTTGTATAAACGTAATAAGACTGTTTATATGTCTGATAGGATTGTGGGTCGACAACAACAGAGTATGACAATGCTTTGTTAGGGAAGGGACAGAAAGTCCAAGTGATTTATCCCACCCTCTCCATGGTGAATATGCGTTGTAAGTTGTTGGAAGGATGAACAAGGCACTGCCTCTGTGGATTACCCATGCCCGGAGATCCTTCAAACCTTCCAGTATAGCTTTGTTAAACAAATGTGATATGAGACACATTTATTCAGTTATCTGAACTCAATTATTGATTATTGGTGAGGTTGCTGTGGAGCAATATGCTGGTAAATGTCTGTCTTTGATTGTAATGTATTTTTGTTGTTGTATTTGTCTGACAGTGGCCAAAGACACAAATGGATTTTCCAAAAAGGATCAAAAAACCAAACCAACTAACACATAGTAACCACCTAAAAACAGTTAGTGGAAACATCCTAAAAATATTGGTAAGAGAGGTTAGAAACAATTAAGCCATACCCTGCTAAAAAACGATACCTCTGCAGCCACCTACCAAAATCCTTTGATGTGGATCCTGATCCAGATGTACAGTAAAAAAAACATATACAGTCCTATACAATTCACCTAAAATGTATAGCCAAACCATACCCGAAGCAAATTGTAAGCTGTTCTTGAACCATTTGAAGTATATGCATTGCTTTTTTTTTAAACTAAGAGAGGTAACCCTTTGAGGTGTAAGCCCCCCCACAGTCACAATCAATGTGCTGCAAGAGCTGATGGCACTGAGAAATTGCAGTTTGAAAACACTGAAGTAGAAATCTTTGTATTTTGCCCGGATTTATTTTTTTGTACATAGATGTGGTTGGTGAGCCTTCAGAATGTTAAAAGGTTAAAGGATTGTGCAGCCATGAGTGAAGTGTGTACTGCATACTGAACCTGCTTTACTGTTTACCTGATCCATAGTTAACTAACTTCAATACAATAAATAAATGCATGCATTTATACAGTATAAAGCTTTACAATGTTTTCTGCTGCTCATTCGACCGTGGGAACATTAAGATACAACTCATCGAGCTGTGAAAGCCTTTGGGCATTGCCTATTACATGTGATAGTCACACGTTTGATTGTTTTTCAAGAACACAACAGAAACAGACAAACATGTGTAACAGCATTGTACAAAACTGTTTTCAAATTCTAATACCATACATTCACATGAACTAGCATTTTTGTAGATTAAATTTATAACGTGATGCAGTACAGTAAAGTAAAACTAAATATTTGTCCTTTTCAGTTGTAAAGATATGCGATGTGCTGGTATTATGGACTCTCATTGCAGTGAGAACATAGAAGCATACTTTTATATTTCTCTCTGTACGGTACAAATGGGTCACAATTCAGGGCGCACTCACACTTGGCCCGGTTGCTTCAAAAGATCCGGGCCAAGGCACGACTGCTTCTTGCTTATGCACCATCACGTCGCAATAAGACACATGCATTGATTTGACACTGTCATGATGCAACTTTTTGTTTGGAAAACACACTGTTTTGGAGTTTTGTTTTAGTACGGTGTATCCTTTTTATATATACAATCATATGAAAAAGTTTGGGAACCCCTCTCAGCCGGCATTATAATTGACTCTGCTTTCACAAAAAAAATATAAAAGTGGTATGTCTTTAATTTACCAGGAACAGCTAAGTACTGGGATGTTTTCCAAACAAAGATTTTTTGAAAAGCACTATTTGGTTGTATGAAATAAAATAAAATGTGAAAAACTGGCTGTGCAAAAATATGGGTACCCTTGTGGTTTTGTTGATTTTAATGCCTGTAACAGCATGTAAAACTGATGAATTTAAACACAAAGTTGGTTGGATTATGTTGTTAAGCCTTGAACCTCATAGAAATGTCTGTTTAATCATGAGAAAATTTATTTTAGGTGCCTAAATGCAAGTTGCACTTCTCTTTGACTCTCTGCTGAAGTGAGACAGAATGGGATAATCAAAACTGCTCCCAAAAGATCTTAAAAACAAAGATTATTCATTATCATGGTTTAGGGGAAGGCTACAAGAAGCTTTCCCAAAGGTTTCAATTGTCAATTTCTACTGTAAGGAACGTTGTCAGGGAATGGAAGGACACAGGCACAGTTGCAGTTAAACCCAGGTCTAGCAGACCAAGAAAAGTACAAGAGCGGCATATGCGGCGGATTGTGAGAATGGTTGCACACAACCCAAAGATCACCTCCAAAGACCTGCAAGAACATCTAGCTGCAGATTGTGTATCTGTACATGGTTCAACAAATCAGTGCAATTTGCACCAAAACATCTGTATGGCCAGGTGATGAGAAGGAAGCCCTTTCTGCGCCCACGCCACAGATACAGTTGCATGGAGTATGCAAAAGCTCATTTAGACAAGCCAGATTTATATTGGAAGAAAATGCTTTGGACTGATGAGACAAAAATTAAGTTATTTGGTCTTTATAAAAAGCAGATGTTTAGGTGCAAATTGCGCTGAATTGTTGAACGATGTACAGATACACAATCTGCAGCCAGATGTTCTTGCAGGTCTTTGGAAGTGATCTGTGGGTTGTGTGCAACCATTCTCACAATCCTCCACCTATGCCGCTCCTGTTTTTTTCTTGGTCTGCCATGCCTGGGTTTAACTGCCACTGTGCCTGTGTCCTTCCATTTCCTGACAACGTTCCCTACAGTCGAAATTGACAATTGAAACCTTTGGGAAAGCTTCTTGTAGCCTTCCCCTAAACCATGACAATGAACAATCTTTGTTTTTCAGATCTTTTGGGAGCTGTTTTGATGATCCCATTCTGTCTCACTTCAGCAGAGAGTCAAAGAGAAGTGCAACTTGCATTTAGGCACCTAAAATACATTTTCTCATGATTAAACAGACATTTCTACGAGGTTCAAGGCTTAACAACATAATCCAACCACCTTTGTGTTTAAAGTCATCAGTTTTACATGCTGTTACAGGCATTAAAATCAACAAAACCACAAGGGTACCCACATTTTTGCATAGCCAGTTTTTCACATTTTATTTTATTTCATACAACCAAATACTGCTTTTCAAAAAATCTTTGTTTGGAAAACATCCCAGTACTTAGCTGTTCCTGGTAAATTAAAGACATACCACTTTTATATTTTTTTGTGAAAGCAGAGTCAATTATAATGCCGGCTGAGAGGGGTTCCCAAACTTTTTCATATGACTGTATATATTTCTTTTTCATCAAACATTCCACCTCTGCTTCAGACCAACGCGAACCCTTTGGTGGCATTCTTTATAATATCTGCGAAGGGAGATTTAGCATACAAAGGTGACATAAGGGCCGCTGTCTATGGACAGGAGCATCTATGGTGTTCCGAAGCACACCTCTTCTAACTGGGCCATGACTGGGCCATTACCAAGGAAGTGTAGCATAAAAAGTACTGACACTGGTCAAACATGCTGGGGCATGGTATGATTGTCAATTGTGATTGTGCTCTTAAAGCGGCAACGAGTAACTTTTAAATATCTTTTAAACAGCCTCATGTTTCCTCTCATAATCATAAATTACCTTTAACAGCAAACGAGACCATCAGTGCAAAGAAAGACGTTTTTATATAGTTTTTATTACTGCATTTGATCTGGTCGTACACCCAGTCCGATTTTCGGTTCACGCGTGCATGCTCTATGGTCACATATCCGTATTGGTCACAGATTTCAGTGTGGCGCAGTTACGCGATTTGAGAAGCCTATCCCTCCAGGTGAGGGAAGGGGAGCGGGAGCCTTGTTTGAGACAGTTGTTTGTCGTCATAATGACTGATAACGGGGCTGAACCATAAAAGAAAAAAAAGAAAATGCAATGAAGAAAAGCGAAAAGGGAGAGTGATAGTCGGGCGGGAGGGCGTTGCCAAGCAACGTATACACAATTTCACGCAGCGAACGTAGACTGCAGTGTTTACTCCTAAATGAATGAGTGGTAGCCTACTAAAACAAAGTTTACTTTGCCTCACCAGCATCATCAGATGACCATTATTCATCTGAAATAGTCATTATTTACAACATAAACACATTACCTCATCGTGATCCATTCTAACTAACTGCCATCTCTCGTTCATTCGCTTTGTGTGGGGACACGGACTCGTTCAGCTCCGTGAGAGGTGACAATGCATCAACTCATTGCAATCAGGTGTGTTTAGCACTTACTGGCATTAGTTGATGTTGTGTCACCCATAGACTCACGGAGCCGAAAAGAGTCCGGTGCCCTCACACTTTGCTTTCAACACACGGACACGCACCATATTGCTTCCTGATTATTTGAATCTGAACGCCCTGCACGAGCTAGAAAACAGCTTCACGACAGCTGGCGTCGTAATAATACTACCGCTTTTGTTCAAAGGTGTCGCCAACGTGCCGACTTACTTGTAGTGGCTTTAAAGGAAAAACCAACATAAAGTATTGAAGAAAGGTGTTGGTCCACCACATGCTGAAAAACCAGCTTCAATACTTCTTAGCATTGTTTCTTCAAGTCTTCTGAACTTTACTTGGCTCCAAACATATTCCCTCATTTGTTGATTTGATGACGGTAGTGGAGAGCTTTATCTAACACGTTGATCCCAAAACTCCCATTGGTGTTCAGTTGGGTTGAGATCTAGTGACTGCAATGGCCATAGTATTGTATGATTAAAATCATTTTCATACTCACCAAACCATTTAGTGACATTCAGGCACAGCAAAATGTCCCACAGAGCATTACAGAGCCATTGGATGCACTCACTGTAGGGATCAAGCATTCAGGCCTGTGCTGTTTTCTTTTTGTACGCCACACATGCACTCGCCCACTGTTCGAGAATATGGTGAAGGATGACTCATCCGACCATATCACTTTTTCTTACATCCCTGTGAACAAGTGCCTATGGTTTTTAACAGCTGAACTCTGAAATGTGCATTCATACTTGTAATAAGGGGCTTAAGAATTACAGTCCTATAAAAATATAACTATCTATGTAATTATGGATGGACAGTTCTTTCTGACAGTCTGATCACGTCCTGCATTGACATTTTCATTAGCGCCTTTTTTTCCTTACATTTCAAACCAATGCACAAACATCACACTCTCCAAATGTGCAACACAACCACACTATCAGACACTATGTACTTTAGACTTTTCCTATTGAAACACTAGCCTGAAACAAGCTCCTGCCACCCATGCCCCAACAATGAGCCCTCTTTCCAAGTCCCTTAGATCTTATTCTCTTTCCAACTTGATACAAAATCAGAATCAACTGTCCTGCTCAGCATTTTTACACATGCCAGAGAGCATGATGTTAATGGTGGAGTATACAGTCTCCAGAGAACCTCTTGTTGATATTTGAACTAACCATGTGAGTGCTCCAGCCATCCTCCTGACCTGAGGAGACCTTTCACATCGGAGGAGACCTTTCGCATCGGAGACCAACATGAGAACGTTGGTCCCTGAAGTGCTGGGAGTGAGACTGTGTGTCTTGCACCGAGCCACTGTGTATTCAGTACACGCTGGAAATTGTTTCAGTGCACAAACACTAAGGACAGGTAGCAGATGGTGAGTAGATGAATAACGAATTTGAATAACGAATGTTTGCAGCTTTAATTGCCGAATTGCATCTGCATTTATTATGTTTAGGGACGCATGACATGTTCAGGTATCATATATAACAACAACAAAAGCTGCTACTTATACTGTTTTTTAAAATATTACCCATTAAGTCAATTTGTGAAGTGTTGTAGCAGTGCACTGCACAATAATAGTGTCCGCTGTGTATTTAAGAGAGCCTTTATACAGTATATAGGACCAAATCAAAAGAGACAAAATACACACTCTGCAATACATTTACATCTGAATAAAAATGTCTAAGTGACAGAATATCATTCCATTAGGTAGGAAGGAAGGGATCTTTTTATTATTCATTGAACACAGAAGAAAGTTAACAAACTATCATGCAATGAATTGGGAGCAAAGCAGATAATGTAAAGGTTTTCTTTTGCTGAGAATGCAGAGACTGGTGCTGTGTAGGACATTGACCAGAGAGTGAGGCAGGAATAAACAAAGAGGTGACAAAGAGAAGAGAGACAGAGACATATATACTGTATATACACTGTATATGCTCCTATATCTCTCTTGCACCAAATGGAAAGCCTGCTCTCTCTGAACAGATTTGATCTAGCCCACATACAGTCATATTACACTGTTGTAAATTAACTCTAGCTTGTGTATGTGCAGATGCAGTTAGTGGTGTTGCATGTCATTGTATATAAGACTCACCCCTCAATGATCTCTCGAGTATAAATAAAGGTTAAATAAATGAATGAATAAAAATGTCCAAGATGAAGCAGCACTGTTGCGGATTGCATGCTGCATTACAATAATACTTCAGAATAATGGACACATTCATTTTTTACTGACCCATAAAAGGGAATCAAATTGCACAACTTCTTATTGTTGGTCTTTATGTTGCAATAATTATAGTAGCAGTAATATTAAGCCAAAGTGCCTCATAATTTCTTCAGGTTGATGAGTCATTAATGTGAAGCACCTTAAGTCTCCTTGTAATAAAATACTATTTTAATATAGTATAATCATACTAATATAATAATATTTAAATACATTTGCGTTGTATTCCCTGAACTAAATATAATTATTTGAAGTACATACTGTATAAAGTAGTATACTACAACTTATTTGTATAATTTGTATTGTGACATTTTAGTCAGTGTAGATTACACAACTAGACATTCATGTCAAACCCTTTACTGTTCTTCACTTCCACTAATTAAATAGGTTAGTTACAATGGCGTTGACTATAGCAGTGACATTCCAGCAGTTTGAGTGCCTTGTCAAGACATGTTTCCATGAACTAATCTTCAGAATGCAAATTTTATATGGACTATGAGTTAAAATGGGCTGGGAAAAGCGAAGGATTAGTACATGAGGTTTTAAGGCCACAGAGGCAACTTCAGTAGCTAGAGGCAGCAGCCAGTTGGCCCAGTTTGGCTGAAGAGACGACAGTTGTGACCTCAACCACAGAAATCCATCATATGTTCAAAGATATCAGGAGTGATGTATAGCCTTACAGTTCACAGCATACCAAGCAAAGTCCCTTTGTTTCAACTGCATGGGGCTGTACAAAGGTGACATGACATCTCTTTTCAAAGCAGGTACAACTAGGAAAGAAAATGCAATAGCATGTAATTGAAATAACATTTTTCTTTATATAAATTACTCTTATGCCTTACCTTACTAAAACGATTTTTTGAAGCACCTATATCGCCAAAGCAAACACAGCAGTAAATGTTAGCTACATTAACCCGCTATGTGTTTTAGGTGTTTGTCAGATTTCTGTTAGATTTACCCTCTCAACCTCTTCATGATAACATTTAAGATGACCTCAATGACACAGCCACATTGCTGGCACTCTAAATTCTAAATTCTTAATTACAGCGGGTTATAATTTACCACACCGAGTAAAAGCTCTGACTTTGTGTGAGTGACAGCAAGTGAATGATGTATAAGTGAGTGTGTCACTGTGGCCTGTGAGAGTGTTAAAAGTGACAGAAAGGCAGAAGCCAAGCCACAGAGAGGCAGACTCTGCATCTGAAGGCCTCTGTGTGTGCGTAAAGCCTTTATGATGTAAACTGAAAGTAACCTTTCTCCTCTGGCACAGCCCCTGCAGCAGGGACTGGGAAGCCCTGCCCCCTCCCCCTGGGAGCCGGCATAGACCAGCATTCATCTGTGGCTCAGCTGCTGCGTGGTCTGGGTGTCAAGTGAAACCCACCATGTTCCCATGCAGAGTGGAGCACAGAGGGACAGTCAGAGCAGAGCAGGAGCTGTCCACTTGGTAATCAAGCCTTGCATAATGTTGGTCTCAAAACTGGCCTGTGCCTAAGAGACACTTTAGACGATATCATTCTGGAAAACGGTGAATGAACTAAGGCACTAACTGCCAATGCGAGACAATTTACACTTTATCTTGTATCTCTACACAGCCACAGCACTCATTGTGTGCAGAAGCACCCAGCCTCTTGGCGAGGCTCTGACCCAACTTTTACACCATTTATTGCCGTAATTACATATGCCCTTGGTTATTTCACCTGCAGCCGTATTATGAATGTTGTTACTTCTTTGGTTAGAGACAAAGCAATTTAAAAAAAGCAGTCTGACAATAAATCGCTTTTCGATTAATATTATTTTATAACATCCTACTTAACAAATTGCCTGTTATTATAAAAAAAGAAACACTTCCTGCTAAAAATGTATCCTATGGATATGCTGCTCTTTTCTATTTGCAAATGCAGCTTTCAGACCAGCTCTTATCTGCTTTATTTTGCAGTCTGAAACTGCCTTTGGCTGTTTAAATCGTTAATCATGCCAAGGCTATTTCCGGCTGATATACAGTCCTCCTGGTTGCTCTTATAAAGGGAATCTTGTAGTTTTATTAAATGCTTATGATGCTGCAATGGGAACATTTTCTACTCAGTTTACCTCTAACATGTAACATGAGACGAAGCTGGGAGACTATATTTTTCAATTCAATTGTTTGTTAAGGAAAAACTAAAGTATTTCGGTGTTCTTTTCCCCACTTTTACTATGTGGTACTAGTTATTCCAGCGTTTTACCCATGTATAGCCCTATGAATGAATGTATGGAGGAACAGAGATATATAGAGAGATAGTGCAAACACCACATGAACAATGCTGACAAAACTCAGCCTTTATATAAAGGCTTACAGAATTACTCATATACTAGTAATCAAGTTGTGCATTATGAATTCACATTATCTTAGACAGGAAATAGTGAAAATTGCTTTCCAACCAGAAGCAAATCTTTTCTAGGGCATCTCTGAGCCTGTAGCCTAAATTACCAAGCCTTGTGATGAACTTGCTGTTGCCTGCGTATATAATATGATTTACTAAATGAATTGAACAATGGAGAGCTTCTTAATTATTTTCTTAAAATGGAAATTGCACTTCTGCACCTTTTTTCGGAGCTCCTTAGAGAAGAAGGTTCAAGGTGCCAGTATATACTGTATGTTTGTATTGTAATTTGATTCAGATTGTTCAGAATTGTTTTCACCTGATAATTACGAATCTCTCTTTAATCACAATATTGATGGTTTCGCATGTTTTCAACCATTTCAGGGGGGTGGGGAGTGACAGCGCAGCAGCCTTTGTTTAAATGCATTAGCGCTACCTATTCTAATTAGCCCAGCTCCATCATAAAACAGGTCTTTTCTCTTGGAATGAGCTGTCGAGGATGTTGACAATGAGTCGAATCCACAACCGAATAGAGTCACTTACATTGAACAATGCAGGCGTTTAATACGATGTGTGAAGATGACACTCAAACGATTCACAGGCACGAAATGACTCTTTAATGAGTGCTCTCACTCAATATGTGACGGTTTCGTGGCAATAAAACATCTTCTCTGCAGAGATGAATTATCCTAGTCGAACTATTTTAGTATTATTGAATACACCTTATACACTGCCAAATAGAGCAGGTAGAGGATTGATTTACCTGAACAATCATGTGTTTTTCATTTAGCAATATAAAGATACTGATGCAATTACATTATACAATACCTGACCAGGATACAGCCTTCTTTATTTACCACGTAAAGATATCTGGAATCCTTCAATAATACTACTACTACTACTACTACTACTACTACTACTAATCAAAATACTTCTAATAAAATAAATATATCTTAAAAGGTACTCTTTTAGTTTGTTTTTATTAAATTAAAACTGTATAAAAAAGCATTCATTGCACTGATGGTCTTGTTTTCTGTTACATGTAATTCATGATCATCAGAGGAAAAATTAGACTTTTCAAGTATATACTTTTCTTTTTATGGATAGACTTGTGCTGAGATGTAGAGATGAACACACAACTACCGATATTAAACTGCAACCTCCAACTATAGGAAACTATTAAATCAGATTATCATATGCTTCACAGACAACCATGGAACAAGAAATCAGTACGAATACTATATTTGCTGTACGCTACACAGACATCTCAGAAAAAAAACTGTTATAAAAATCCCAGAAATATTTAATTTTTCACAATAGAATAGAATACTGACAACGGCCATCATAGCTTATTAAATGAGCATGTGCGTATAACTCACATAGTACACAAGAATGGCTGCAGAGCGTTGTTAGAATGCATCCTGTAACTTTCATCTCAGACAATGTAATATAATGTTTACAATGTGGTTTGAACTCCTCCATGGAAAGAGTGAGTGAAGTGTGATTTATAAATGTTAGGACATTTCTCGCTAACTCTGTTAGTCAGTGTGACATTGTCAGGAGATTGAACTCCCTATCCAGCCGTCAGTGTTTACAGGGTGAGTCATACGAGACAATTACTAATCATGAAATAACCTGTCACATATCTGAGGGAAACTCGCAGTATGGCTTGTATTTTCCAATCTGTTAAACATAGCCTAGCTGAACAACCCGTGTCTGTTTGTATTCTAATGAGCTATTAGCTTTCATTAAATGACCCTGGTCCGTGACACTTCACCCAAAAGTTGCCAATAGGTCAGGAGAGCAATGTCTATGGGCTTGAAATAGAGAGCAGGTTTATCTTTTAACCATCTGAGATCTAGGGGTATTTTCTCCGATTTTACATACTTCTATAAATACCTATTTCAAATGTGCAAGAAGATAAATTATACCTAAGTGTTTTATATGGAAACACATTAGGCCTTTGTTTTCTGAGGTCTACTTACTGTATGTCCTAGACCATTGTGTATATAAATAATTGGCTACATGCTGAAAAATTCATTGCGATTTTTGAAAAACCTGGAAATTTGTGTGAAAGAAGAACCTTTAGTCATCCTGTTGAGTTGTGTTGGCTCTTGAAATTGCTTCTCCTAAGCCTTCGCTAAAAAATGCAGTGGAAATTTTCCAAAACACAGAAGGGGAGTGCACAAAACATCACTAATATAAAATTTGGTCCAGACGCTTTTTGGTAGAAATGTTGTCTCTACTTTCAAAAAACATTAGGAAATTAGACTGAATGAAGTTTTTGAACCACATATAATGATTCATGGGATGTATACTAATAACAGAGGAAGCATCACAAAACATTTTTCAAACAAACCATTAAGTAAATATAAAAACAATAATAACAAACTACTTTCACACTATGTATATACTCTATGCACTATTTACAAGCTAAGTGGTAGCTGGGGAGCTTCTGGGTCTTGCTCCTCACGGTGTTTTCTAAGCCTGTAAGGGACAGGCAGTATCACAAGAACATTCCCCCGGAAACAGGAGGACCTCTAGTTTGAGATGATGTTTTCATTTTATTTTTCAGCCATATCTTCAGGGAGATATTAATACAGATATGCGCGCACGCGTTCGTAGACCTCACAGGGTTGAACAAAATATTGACTGCGGGCTAATGAGCATTAAGGCACTGGGCACTGACACTGTCTGAAGTGAAACATTTTCAACTTTGTATTTAACCCTAAAAATGACAAACTTTAAGTCATCAACCGCTTTACCAGCAGCTTTGCGAGGCTGTACAGTCATTCTCATTGTAAAAAAACAATGATTGATGGATTAACCAGAGGATCAGACAAGTGAAATGTCTGGTTATGGCGTTAGACGAAAGTCAGGGGATCATCAAAGTTCACAAGGTCCATAAAAGTTTAAGATATTTGCATGTAAATGCATCGGATAGAGAGCCAAAGAGAATTTATGCAATATTATTTGTGTTTACAACTGAGTGAAATTACTCACTGTAATGGAAGGGTTACCCGCACAATGGGCCCAAATGTGAATCAACATCCATGCTCACTGCTTAATGCAGCTATCACCGGCTTTTAGCGGATTGGGATAGTGTTAAAAGTTTTCAAAATTAAAAAACTCAACTGCTATTTCCACTATGACGATGTGACATCACCAGGCTGGGTGTCAGACAAAAATGAATTAAAATACAAATAGGGGAAGGTGGGGTGATTTGTGCATTTTGGAAGTTGCAAAACCCCTTGTTTCTAGAAAACCGTGGAAGAAATTGGAAATGTGACCACATATTTAAGAAGAGCCATCCATTTGACTCATCCTGTAAAGAAGGGAGACACAAGGAATAAGATATAAGCACATTTAAGCTCAAAAAACTGTGTTTTGCCTTTCAAAGTAAAATTTCCATGATCAAGGTTTTTTGATTATTGTGTCTGAACAATTATAGACACGTTTGAAAACATTTGACACATGTTTTAGTGCTTTGGTATGCTACACTTTGAATCTATATAGTTAGCACAATGTCAACCCTAAATTGCTGCATCATGCCTATTATCCAAAATTCTGGGGATGGGGTGATTTGTGCGCAAGGGCCTGGGTGAGTTATAAGTAAGTAAGTAAGTAAAATGTATTTATAAAAGCACATTTATGACAGTTTGCACTGTCCAAAGTGCTGTACATAGTGCATTCAGTAGGTAAACAATGAAGGTAAAATAACAATAACCAAAATAAAAGACGTAAAGCCCATACATCCACATAAACACAGATAGTAGTGCAGAGGTAAGTAAGTAGTGCAGAGGTTAATGGGGAGGAAACACCAGGGTGTACATATGGGTTTTGAGCCTTGATTTAAAGGCAGAAATGTAGGGGGAATCACATTTGTCAGGTGGCAGTTGGTTCCACAAGCACGGAGCAACTAGTGCAAAGTACATTTCTGAGAGTTGTGCCAGTGGCATGGCTGTATACGCTGGTCACCAAAAGAAAGTGATAGTCTACAGTAGCTCAGGAGAGAGTGACATCTCAATTCCACTTAACGACACCACTGATGAGAGTTCAGATGGCCAGAAAGATGATGATGGTGACTTTGTCATTGTGACACAATGACAATGACAAAAAAGTTGTCTTGTCGCACAAATCACCCCACTACGTGGGGTGATTTGTGCGACAAGACAACTTTTTTTCCGAAAGCTATATTTCTTAAACAGTTTATTCCAGATCCAAAGTTTTTATTGCCAGGGATGCACAACATCCTGAAATATATGTACATATTTGAGTTGGAGACATAACTGTCAAGGCCTCACTTTAAAATCACTTTGAATAAAAAGTTGCACAAATCACCCCACCTTCCCCTAACAGTAACAGTGACAGTTTCAGTTTGGTACATTGCTGGAAGCAATCTATTCCCAGGAATCTCTTCCTATTTGTGTGCCTGAACCATACTATTTATTAAAATGATTTAAGGTTACATTAACTCAAATCTCTTATTAAGTGTTTGAAATTCTTACGTGCATGGTTGTAATAACATAATCATTATGTTTGAACTTTTTACACTTATATTTACACTACATGCATTTCTTAACAGCTACAGTGTGTCACTATGAGCCAGTCTCTACATAATGTCCAATCATGCATTGCTGAAAAGATTAAAAAAATAAACTTGGCCTGATTACATCATGATAAATAGGAATATGAATTTACTTGTTAGTTATTAAGTTACTAGTAGTGTATTTAGTATCTGTTTTTTTAATTCATTATAGGGCCTTTTTAATACCCTTTAAATATAAAAGAAAAGACAAAAAAAAAATGTTTTAACGTGAGAAACTGTAAGGGCAGAGAACCAAAAATAAGTCAATATGGGAAGATTCCCTCAGGTGCCTGACTTCCTTTCACATCTATGTAAATGTCAAAAGGTTTCTGCTCATGCCTGAAAGGCTAAAATGCTGTCAGAGGCTGGGAGTGGTCAGATATCGACCCATGGTGTATTTGACTGGAGGATGAGTCTAGATGATTTTTGCTTTACACTGATTAAAGCAATGCATCTTGTAGGTCAGGGGTTCACTTTTAAAGCCTTGTGAGTCGTGTATCAAGTCAATTAAACAATGCTCATGCTTTTCTGCCTCCGTTATGTGGCTATGGGGAGCTGTGCCAGCAGTGTTGTGCTCAGCGTATCCACATAACCGCCACAGAGCAGAGATTTGGCAGAGATGATCGAGTGTGGGCCAGGTGGCTAAGATGATGGTCGTGGCCACTAATGGAGATAGAGTTGATAACCTAATTATGAAAGAAAAAACTAACTTAATAGGGAAAATGGTGCGTGGACATGCAAGATTTCAATATGCATAAATTAATTTGAAGAAAATCAGAATTGGTATCATATGAGTTATCCATACATCCATCGCCTACCCTAGCAGTTCTCTGTACACCTTGGACAGTCTATCTCCGAACGTCATACATCTATTCATTTACAGGATGATTATAAAATACCATTGTAGGTGTGACTATGGTGAAGATGAATCCGAGATCTTTCGCCAAAAGTTAGGAAATACAATCTACTTTGACAGCGTCCACTACTGAAGTTTAAGTGTAAAAGGGCATACTATGAACAAAGAGAGATAACTGAGGTTGAGTTGCTTGTCTCTTTCTTATGAAAAAAGGAAGAACAGGGCCAACTAAAGGATTATCAGGGGATACACAAAATGTTGTAATTGCCCTCAGGGGTCTTGTGTTATTCAGAAACGACTGACACACACTGCAGTGACCTCAGGGTGGGTGTTAATAAGGTAACATGGGCCACTACTACTAATAAAAACCCTGCACAAGGAACAAAGAAGACACATTTTTATGCTCAGGAGGGAAGTGTATTATGTTGTACTAAGCTATCCACGTTTTCAAACTATTTCTAATCAGAGATCCCTAAATTGATGAGGACTATGTTTATCCTAACATTTGTTGACAGCAAGTCTGTAAAATCCGCTGCATTTAAGGGATTTAAGACTGAGATGAAATGAAGCATACAGTATGCAACTAACATGTAAATGAGATCAATGGCCCAAAAACTTGACTTAACTTAACTAACCCTAACCCTTGTTTTCAAATATGTTGCCATACTTTAAACATCATGTTCTTAAGCCATTTCTGCTCGACCCCAAGTACAGCCCAGACCATTGGATGTATGTGGCCCAGAGTCAGAAGTCTCACAAGTGTATTTTGGGTAGGTCACCATGTTACGAAGCACCAGCACTGTGTTTTCTTGAGCCTTGGTCCCAGGGCGTAAGATTAAGTCTGAACTTCTATCCTAGATTATCCTTGTGGCCTTTGGGACACACTCATCATCATATCGAATGACTCTCCACCTGAAGTGAAGGTCAGAGGACAAATTGATTGAGGAATAATATGATACTATACAATAATACTACTTCCAGTTTTGCCACACTGTAGTGCATTTAGAGTAATTTGTCAGCACCAGACACACCTACACAATTGTTTTGGTTGTAAATCAACTGAAAGCCCATCTAATATTTCCAAAAATGTACAACAATCACATTATCTTTAAAAATGTGTCTAATATTTCTGAAAATACGGTTTATGCAATGTATTACAACTGTATAGTCTGGATAAGGGTTTCCTTTAAGCCTCTGCAGGAGTCTTGCGGTTCAGAATCCTTTGACAATTACGACTTCTGCTGGATAATACAGACTACATCCAGCTCTTTTGAGGAAATGGAAAAGCTTTGTAGTTTTGGCAGAAATAAAATGAAAGCTGGATACAAAGCTTGCTAAATGCCACATGAAACAGGAAAGGAAGACAGCTGCCGCCTCAATGCCGTGTCACTGTACCTTGCCTGCATGCCTGGCGGCTACAGCCTCAATTTCCAATCTGCCATTCTTCCACTGGAATTAAACAATTCAAAAAGAAGTGATGACTTACAAATTAATGGCGAAGGTAGGTTCCACTCTGTAGACAGCTGATGGGTGTTTTAAAGTAAAGCTGCGTCGGGTTGAAATACTTATGTTTGTCTAATGTGTGGGTTGTGTGTTTTTGGATGGGGACGGGAGGACAAGGAAAAGATGCAGGAACAGCTGTTTGTCACATTAAGTTCACATCAGTGGTTACCCATTGTGCGTTTCAACACCGAACGGTTCCTGGCACGTCAAGTGAAGTAAAACATTCGTCACGATTGCCATTGTTTTTTATGGACTTTAAGTGGAAGTTAAAGCAAAGTAACCGCAGTGCTGTACGTTTGGTTACGGCAGGAATGGTTTTGGTATTTGCTTTGGATTTGCACTTGTTGGAAATATGCACACAGCCACACAAAGACACTGATGCACACACACACACACACACACACATTTGCAAGCATGCAGACGTGCACCAGCAGGTAATGAATATGCCAAAACAATTCATTGCAACTGCAGAGGTTAACCCATGATTACACCCTCCGTATGTTTACAGAAAGAAGCGCTGGAAATTGAGCACAGAACATCATTATACATCACCGTGACTTCAGTGATGAAACGATGATCCACGAGTAATAAGCACAGATGTTTGTGGCATACTTGGTAAATTGCTTTTTGCTGTGTATAAATAAACATATACTGAGGCACAAACAGACAGGGGAAATTTTAATTGTTTTAAAGCCTCTGCACGTAGGAGGTTATAGTTTTGAAAGATAGTTGACAGGTAAAGAATTACCACTCCTCCTCTTGGATTGTGTATGGCTGACCTTCTGGGCTGGTTCACAGACATAGGTGAACAAAGGTTGGGGGAGTAGTATTAATTAGGTTTCAATGTTGGCGAGAAAGTAAAGCTGCAGATTGTGGATTTTCCAATTAATACACATGGTTGCAAAAGCATAGTCCTGCCTGCATATTTGTTTGTGCTTTCACATTATTGTCACATTTGTTTTAATATATTTTGATGATGGTTCAGTGTGCAGCATGAGGCTTGTTATTTCCCCCTCTGTTGGACTGATGTATTGGTTTGACCTTTGATAACGGTCAGCCACACCATTTACCACCCAAATGATAGAGAGTACTGCCTGGTCACTGCCGGATGAAAACAAAAAAAATGCAATTGGAACTGTGTTTAGCTTGAAAACGTTTTTATTTGTAGTGCTAATTGTTCACTGATTGGCTAGTAAACTCAGGAATGTAAGAAAGAGTTTGCCTTATAATTGTATCTGTGGAAAAGCACTGCTCTTTCAGGGCCTTCAACAGGTAAAGGAACATATTTCAGAAAGGAACTGCACAGAGAATATGTGGGGCATACAAATTAGAAATGGTTGCTACTAGAAAGTTTGGTATTATTTGGGAAAACTCATATTGACTGAACCATATCAGATCTGTATTCAACACCATTCAAACAGCCAGAACTTGCATCGTTCTCTAGCACCCAAATGTTACTGTACAAACATTTTTGTCTTAGTTATAAATAGTAAGAGTGTGAGAAAGAGTGCTTTTGGAAATCTTTATCACATTTAATAAATGTCTACATGTTTTTTTTCTGGCTTTGCTTTGACACACCACGGCAGAAAAAAAAAATTATCGGCGCGGAAATATACATGAACAGTAACACAAACAATAACAGTTCACTGTCTAAGTCATGATTTTAAGAGATCCTGAAGAAGTCATCCAAAACATAAGAATTCTGTTAGAAATTAAATAAAAATAAATGTTTAAATGAAATGCCTGGTTTATACAGTATACAAACAATAATACTGAGCAACATGTTTTAGCCACAAACAGGATTTATCACTGCTTTGTTTGCCTCGAAATTCAATGTTATAGTCCCATCAACATTGATAGAACATCCACAAACAGAGCTATAAACTATAAACAGGAAAGTATGAAAAGGTCTACAAGTACTCTGACCTACCCAAAGAAGTAGTGACTTGACATCCATCAGTAGCGTTCTTCTTATACACACTGTTACTGTCAAATTATCCTTATGTAGCCCCCCTTTCAAAGTGTAATGTCTTTTTCTTAAAACAATTACCACAAAAGCATGATATTTGCAGTTATTCTAAATGACTCCCGCAGCAAATGAAGCTTAACTTGCCATGACCACTGGACCAATAAGCTTAATGTTAATCTCTTGCTATTATAACTATGAAAAGCTTCTGGTGAAAAGGCGCTTCTATTATATTGGACATCGAGGGCTCTTTTGAGAGGAAGCAGCAATCAGACCAGAGGTTTTTTGTAATTTGGGTGCGATCAGTGTTAGCGTGCAATCAGTCGTTATTAAGTTAGAAATGCAGTAAATCAGCATGTGTTCATGATAGCATTACCACTACACAATCGCAGTGCTGAGGAACTCAAATTAACGTTGGGTTATAGTGTGTATCTTAAACAAAAGAAAGATTTTGTCGTCTGAATCAAAAAGCCATCATATACGTCTCTGGAGAGTGATCATTTATTAATGTTTTGAAAATTTTAATGTTTTAAAGGACTCTAAATCACTTTCAAACATTTTCCAAAGCACACCATCAGCAAAATGTATTTGCAGAACCTGGAAATGCTGCTTAAAACTAACAATTGATCACAGATAACATCCCTTATGCCAATAAGTTGGTGTTCCCATAAGGGTCCAGAAAATAATATTAATGTTTTCTTACTTTTGTTTTCCTTATTTTTCACTATTTGTTGGGAAATAAAGCACACTTTTAGCTCTTCAGTGCTCTAGAATACTACTGTTGTGAATGTGAGTACTAAATTACTCACAAAATAGTTAAACTTTAGGGGCCCACAAGACAAAAATGTTGGGAACATCTGAGCTAGCTAACCCAAAAAAAGCATTTCTCTGTAGATAAAACATGGAACTTTGTCTTATTTCCAATAATAATAATACAATTAGAATTTTGGGGATACACTGTTTTCCACAACAACACATTACAGACAACCAACGGCCCTGACTCCTACTGTGAGAGCCGGGGAGGGTTTTTTAATAGAAGAAGACATCTGTCGTCATTTACTGTTACGGGCTTTAAACCGACACGACTCATTTGTGAATGATTTTACAATTTTTGTCAAATTACTCAATTATGGGATCTGATCATCACAGTTGACTGGTGGAAGACTTTCCCAACTATTTTAGCTATTCAGGCGTAAGACAACTGTACTCACGGTCACTGCAGAATGGCCCCCCGTAGGTAGTCATGGTGCAGTCACAGGAGAAGCCCTCCCACAGCTGCAGACACACACCTTGGTGGTGGCAGGAGTCCTCTGTGCAGGTGGTGCTCGGACCTGTAGGGGGTATGACAGCACATTTACCAGGTGTCATCTCTCCAGTTCATTAATGCATCCTCACAACTACCCAAAGGAAAATAACTATGCATTGGTGACTGAAATAAGAGGCAATATTATTTGGGATGCACCGATCCACTATTTTTAGTTCCTATCCGATTCTGATACCTGGGCTTTGGATATCGGCCGATACCGATACTGTCCGATACGATATCATAATTATTAAACATTTCTTTGTTGGTGGTGATGTTATGTGTAAGGCTAGGAAGGCTTAAGCAATTCTAATTTAGAAGAGCAGGAAATATACACAAATGCATATAGGTTTATCTTAAAGGCAGACTATGCAATATTTTAATGAAAATATAAATTGTAGAGTCACACAAAAAGAATCCCTCTCAATGATCACTTCTGCCCCACTAGGTGGTGTGTTTATCTGGCTGTATTTTACATAGTAGAATTTGTAGCACATTGCAGAAGCCTCTTCACTTGACTGGGGTTAGCTTTGGTTAGCTCAGTGGCTAACAAACTGATATGTACTGTATAACTAGAAAGTGGCGTCCTCTCTCACTCCACCGAACGTTGGCGCCTGCTCGCACGGCTCGCTTGCTCTTTCATAGTTAAAAAAAAAAAAAGTATATCGGAGCTGTTAGTCCGATATCCGATGCGTAGATTGCAGCCGTATCGGACCCGATATGATACTGGATCGGATAGACCAAACCCCTAATATTATCAGCTTTTTTGACATAAAATAGTACATGAAGTACACTTTATTAAGTGATCATGTATTCTACACGCTTCCATGAAAAAGGATGTTCAGCAAGACAATTTAAACAAGCTAATTGAGAATGCTGTTTACCCCTGATTTGGCTGATTACTGGTTAATACCTTTTTCCTTGCGCTCTACCAAGCAAGACGTTCGATGACACACACAGTCTAATCAGATAATCAGTTAGTTATAATCAACTTGCCTTGGAATGTGCTGTGCACAATCACAATCTCAAGAGGAGGATCAGTAGCCCTGAAATCCAGACCCATATTTAGAACGATAGGGCCTGGCCTCGATCACTAGACCTTCCCAACTCAAGGGGCGGCACCTACGAGTGCACTTCAAATACGACTGCACACAATTGGATAGCATTACGACCAATCAGAGCAATGAACAAGGTGACCTATTAAGCCCTGTTCATTTAGCAAACAGCAGGGTTAACTGGTAAATTGAACTTTTGCCGTGGTCGGTCGGCAAAACAGAACATTCCTCTTTCTTGCTAATGAAAGATTTGAATGCCGTCTTCCAAATCGTTAAGTGTCGAGGCCATCTCAAACTCAAACAACATATCCACAGCCATCTCTATCACGGCTTCGACGGAGCATGCACAGCACTTTCGTCATCAGGTTACGTCCGCCTCAGAGCACCATACATAGGGCTCTGGCCCGCCCATATCTGATAGAACCAATAGAAACGTAGCTCAGGATTTTCTGACATATTAAATGAGCTTCCGAACAACAGGCACCGCAAATTGCGAGTGGCAGGTCTGGATTTCCAGGCGAGAGGATCAGTAATTTTTGCATACATTTTTGAAAACCTTAGGACTAATCCTTTCCTAATCATTAAATCTTTTGATAATTTCTACTGGCATGAAATTGAGTTTTCTTGCTCATGCTCCAAAGAGGTCAATGTCTTTGACGTAGAAGGCTCCATGACCTTCACCTAAGTGTCACACTCATGCCAAACTTTGGGTACACTTAAATAATCTTTATGTCACAACTGAAGCAACTTTTCCTGTAAAAGTTATGACTACCTGGGGGAATTTACTTGAGCTTACAAAGCCTGGCAGAACTCTCTTTTTTGAAAGAGAATTCAACCAAAGGAACTGGACTTCTTGACCGGGGAGTGATACTGTTACACATTAGCGTGTATAATCAGAAATAATAAACCCCCCATGATATGTTCACTGGCTAATCAGAATGGAGCATTCAACAAAGCTGTTTAATACCATAACAAATGGTGGTGTAATTCGTTTTTCAGTGAGCCGTCACTCTGGCTGGAAAGAGAAGAACAATTATTTGATCAGATTATGGGAATGATTCACATGTGTTGGAATACTCCCCAGAGCATTCCCCGCCTCACCTCCACAGCCGTGCTCCACCTCTCCAACCTTCTGGAGCGCATCGGCCAACAGGTTAGGGAGTCTTCCGTTCAAGTCAACAGACGCCAGGCAGCCCTTGTATCCCTCCCTGGATGCTATTAACCTGGGCAGACTGCTGTACATGCTCTTCCCAACGCCACCGATGTACAGTTCTCCTGTGAGATACACAGATAAGCTTTACATTAGTTAACTACACAGTAGTGTATGAGGGTCAACCACTTAAAGGGGGAATTTAGAAAACAACTTGTCAAACATTTTTGTATAGATTGTTGCAAGCTTCTCAACACTTTTAATGGTGAATGCTGTACCTTCATAGAAGGTTTTAGTCAGAAACTACATTTGTGCAGACTTTGACGAAAATATAATATACAGCTCTGGAAAAAATGAAGAGACCACTCCAAATGTTCAGTGCCTCTTGTTTTACTCTTTAGAGGCATATGTTTGAGTGAAATTAACATCTAGATTTTATACTATAAACTACTGACAACATTTCTACCAAATTACAATCACAATACAAATATTGTCATTTAGAGCATTTTCAATAAGTAATGTAGAGATGAAATTGCAGAAAAATCCAAACTGGTCTCTTAATTTTTTCCGGGGCTGTATGTTAAGTGTATAATATTCAATATATGCAAGATCACAGTGACCTTGACATTTCCCCCCAAAAATGTAATCAGTTTATCCTCTAATCAAGTTGCGAGTTTGTGCCAAATTTGCTGAAAATACCTCAAAGCGTTTAAAAGGGATGAGGTCACAGTGACCTTGAAGAAATCTAATCAAGAACGAACGGACAACCTGAAAACATAATGCCTCCAGCCTTTAGAGGCATAAAAAGATAAAATAAATACATCTTCAATACGAAGTCTATTTCATCATTCAATAGTGTCCCTGTGTTTCGATTGTTATGATCATTCACCTTTTAGATCCAAGTTGCGGGCTCCATTGGCGTGTTGTGTGACAGTGCGGGAATCGATCTTAAGGATGTGCACGTTGCTGTTGTCGCGGGAGATCACCACATTGTGCCACTGGTTGTCATTGAGTGGCTTGTCAGAGTTTCCCTTCATTAGTGACGGCCCATTTCCCAAGTCAAACACATAATGAATGTACCTACAGGAAGACACAGATGTTTACAGTCACTATTTATTATCTAGTAATATTTCTCCAAACAGCATTATGACATTTACCAATCAGCCAGAGTGATTAAATAATTCAAAGCCATGGCTGCTGTCATGTGATAATAGCGTGTTTCAGGATGTGCAGCTGTGCACACTGCTGTGTAGCAGTCTGTTTTGTGACATTCCCATTTCTATTGAAGTCCGAAATGTCCTGAAAAGTACTTTATTAGCATTCCAATAAATAACAGTAGCCGTACATGAAAACGCACGGTATGGCTTGTTGATAAGATTGTGTTGATAACAAATTTGATCGGCAGACAGAGTGGAATGTCGGAAACTAAATCTTGTTCAAATCAAAGTTAAGCCTGCTACACATAACACAACACAGGTATAGCCTGAAGACTGACAGAATTATTGTCTGTGTTGGAGCTTTTGCTGCAGGCTTCAGAGCTGAACAAGGCCCCCTGCTGACTAATTGCTTAGAAAGTGTGCAAGGTTTGACAGGGGGAAGCTACAGTTGTTTCTATGCGTGCTCTGTCTCGCAATTTTTTTCTTTCAGTCTCTGTAACAAAATAATTATTTAAGGTGAATAAAACATTTGGAATATAGTGTATTTTCCCCCCCAGAGTAAAGTAGGTTAAGGTTAGGGTATGAAAATAGCACTGGTGCTGTGGTAAAGGCAGCTATGTTTCAACACTCATGCTTCCTCTCTCTACTTCTACTCATTATTCCTTTTGACAAAATGATTTATGATGGACAAATTGTTTAAAAGCCACTTTGCGTCTCCCCATCTCTGCTGCAGGGTGATGGATTCCAGAAACTAATCACAATTATATACAAGTTGAATATTTTCTATATATACTATAAATACCCCGTTCTATCTTTCCTCATCCCAACACCCTAGCCTAACGAGAGCAGCCTGATCTCACACGAGCTTCACATTCGGTTTTCAACTGCAGATCCCGTTTAGTGGAAGGCAGCTTCTGATTGGTTCATGTAGTTGTCAATCTAGCTTTGTGAAAACAGCCAGATATCACAAGCTTATTTGTGGATCCACTACAACAATGCCTACAACAAGAACCAATCAGGGGCTGCTTCCATTAACACTCCCCCCACAGAGATTGGATAAATTCAAGAGTGATCTGCGTGATAAAAGAAAACTTGAACCTTGCGTGAGATCAGACTGGTCTCGCCAGGCCACCAACGCGCAGCATTTACCCTTTGACCAGCTCCACCACGATGAAGTCACTACCATCTCCAGAGTTGTAAAGTATCAGGCCGTCGGGACTGGTGGTCTTGAACTGGAAGAAAAGGTGCATGGAGGCGTAGGCCTGCAAGGTGGAGAATGCCAAGTAGCTGGCTTGGGTTTGAAAAGTCACAGGATTGGCCACAATGTGCCTCATGCCGAATCGCGCGTTCAGCTCGCAGTAGGAGATGTCACCGTTCTTGCACTGGTCCAGGTAGAGCATCCCGTTGAAGGAGAGAGCTTGCAGGTGGCCAATGAAGTTGGACGGCATCACAGAGATGAAACGCCGTTCTGTCATGATCCCTGTCTCAATGTTATTGAACTCAAGGCGGGTGTGGGCGCCGGTCATGTGGCCTGAGGAACCAAACAAGCGGCTTTAGTTTGCATATAACCTTTCAATAGCTGTGTGTACCTCTTTGAATGCAGTTCCATCACCCCTGACATACCTTCCACAGTCACATTGTCCACAGAGAGCTGCAGATTCTTCCCACGCCGCACCACCTTTACCGTGTGCCACTCATTGTCATTCATCTTGTCGCCTACCAGAAGTATCTCTGGTCCCTTGCCTAAGAGGAGGAAAGCGTCAAGTGACAATCATACCACATCAGCCCAGCGTATACACTTTTTCCACATTAAGCTCTCCACATGAGAAGCACTTTTTACCCAGGGCGCAAACATTTATGCACTTACAGTATCACACGGCTAGAGGATGGAATGTAGCAGTAGCTCCTGTTCTGAAGGTTCAACTGCCCGACATCTGTACAATTATTTCTGCCTGTCTTTTTTGGGTTATTTAATTGATGTCTACTGGGGATATGATAAGATTGCTAGGCATTATCCAGGGGGCTTGCCTCCAACGCACATCTCCAAGTTTCTGAATCTGCACATTTTTCCTCTGCCTCTTTTTCAATGGGTACAAAATAGGTCACACAGTGCAGAAGCTTGCCACTGCTGCAGCACCGTCATCCCGAATCAGTGGCTGTGCAACAGGCCGACACGGCAGTTCAAAGGAGTTCTGACATCGCTTGGGAAACTAATTGGCCATGCGTAAGCTGACTGCGCCTTTAGGGGTTTGTCTGTCTAATTGAGCTCAGGGTGCGGGAGAATTACAGGGGACGTACAGAGGGCAATAAATGGAAAACATCAACTGGTTTTCCGAACACTTCACTGTTTCATCCTCAGGGAAATAAAAAGAGTGCGACGGAAGACTTTGTCCAGGGCTGCATAACAAGTGTCCTAACAGCACCCTACCTCCACCCCCCCGCCCCCACACACACACACACACATCAGACGGATCCATCACGTCAAAATACTGCTCTTCTAAGCACTTAAAGGTTTTACTTACATAATTAAAAAAACATAATAATATCTGATATAACCAGAAATGTTTACCCAGTAAATCTCTAGATTTGCTGTAATGAAAAAGGATATTGGGGACTGCTGGATAGCAGGGACCATTTATCTATAATATCCTTGTGACTCGACAGTGGAGTGCAATGCTAAATCCGAGAATCCCTCAATCAAATCATTCAATATGAGTTATTCAACTAAAAGTATTATACCTGAAAGTAGTCTTTGATTGCAAAGTGTGGTCATAGCGCATTTTTCTAAATGTAAAGGCCACACACAACAGCAGCATTTAAGTGACTGTGCAGATTGTGATTCATATCAGTGATAGTGATCTATCTCTGACACTGCAGTGGGCAGTAAAATGGTGGAATATAATATGTATTCACACAGACATCTGACTGTAAACCCTTTGAAATGTGGGCCCCTTTATAAAGCACCTTCGCCTCACTCACTCACGCACACGCTCGATTTCCAGGGGGCTGCAGAGCAAGCCGCGCGTGCACGAGGGGTCTATTTCGACCAGTTTGATCCTCAGATAAAATTGAATTTGATTAATATTTTCAAACAAGGATAACTTCAAAGCCACAGTGCGGTTATACAGGTCAGCATTATATGAGCGAGCGGAGACTTTGAACGCAGGATGTGCGTGCTAATCAAAGCGTGTTATGGTAATGCTTCATTTTCAAAAGTGTGTAGGGTACCATTATTCCCCAGATTCCCGAGAATTAATCAAGAGCCATGCAGCAACATTTGTTCTTACAACTATTACCCTCCCACTGACAGCATCCAAGCAACTGCTGCAGATGGGCTTTCTCTTTGCTACACTCACCAGATCCCTCACCTGAGAAATCTGAATCCTTCATCGCATATCAATGTCATAAACTAACCCGGTCAAGGAGTCTAAACAAGCATATTTGAAATTGTAAAAAATAGTGCTCACAAAGTGATTATGGTTAAAAAGCATTAAAGCTGGGGTATATGATTTCTGATTGGTCAAAGTTAACATGAGCTGTACACTTTGACCAATCAGAGCGAGGCTCCGATTCTCTGTTCTTATTGGCTGTTGGGACTGTTCATTCACTTTGGCAGGACTTTGGTGTAAAGCGTGTCAGGGATGGACCATAGGGGAGGGACCAAAGAGAGCAAGTAGAGCGGTTGAGGTATCTGAATTCGAATCTCTATCCCAACTGCCATTTTCTCCCCAAATCCTCCACCCCAGCTTTAAGGCAGATAATTCTGCAATATAAAATGTGGCTCCATTTTTCTCTTATGAACCATTAAACTCATTAACAAGCCATTTATCATCGCATCTGCAGTGTAAGCTATTCAGAGGTCACTGGTATAGCATACATACAGTATAATTGATCAGGAAGACGATGCATTTAGCATGCAGAGAAGAAGTGCACATAGGGAACAGTGCATGATGGAACAACGCCATCTGCTGGTAGACAGGGCAATTTCTAGGGAAGATATCTGAGCAGATGCGGGATAAACAGCCACCTCTATCAACATATTTTCTTTGTTGTTTCTTCATAATAATTCATCAGCATTTCTATTTGTCGTATTTAGTGCAGTGACACATTTAAAAAATATTTCCTGCAGGTGGTTCAGCCAACTGGATCACAAAGACAGTACCTCACTTCTGTCCAACCACACGCACACACACAGACAGACAGACAGACAGACAGACAGACAGACAGACAGACAGACAGACAGACAGACAGACAGACAGACAGACAGACAGACAGACAGACAGACAGACAGACAGACAGACAGACAGACAGACAGACAGACACACACACACACACACACACACACACACACACACACACACACACACACACACTCACCTGGATCAGAGAAAAAAACAATATAATCCATTCAACATAAGGGACTGTTGCGCATGCTAAATTGTACGTCGTAAATCTGTTCTAACGGTTAAAGTATACCTTATGGCTGTATTGCCAGCAAATCGGATACATTTTAAAATGAGACATAATTACAATACAGGCTTATTGATGATCATATTGCACATGCTCAAATGTTAAAACATGTTTGAGAGTAGGCTACATGTAAGCAGTTGTTGCCATCGGTTCCTTTCACCTCAGGAGAGCGTAACTATACGTACAACATAGTGACTAATATTAAGGCTGATCTGCAAATTGAACAGTAATAGTTCTATTTGGGAGAATCCAGGAACTATTCACACAGGAGTTTTCAGCCATCACTCGAGTGACAGCGTAGAGATAATTTTCATAAGCATTCATAAGCCCCGTCTGTATTGGAGGATCTTTATCAGAGAGACGTTAACCTCTCCACTGATGATAGCTTTTATCTGTCTCTCACAACGCTGCAGTCTAACCAAAAACTTAAATTGCCTGTCTCTATCAGATGAGCGCAACAATCTGCATCATGAATTCAAACATGACTGCGGTGCAAACTACAGGACCACTCCACTTCACAAGAGAATATCATAACGGAAAATGTATTCAGTTTATACGGAGGCAGAACTGCTTTTAGCACATCTGGTCCAGTTGGCTTCTTACAATTAAGGTCTTGGGGAATAGCAAGTGTCTGTTGATGTAGGATAAGTAGTTAGATTCTGACACTCAGTAAGATTCAGACAGAAGAATTTGTCATGAACTGACATCTGATGTTTCACTACACATGCTCTCCCAAAAATTGGCCACAACAAACTGTTAGCTCTCCGACATGTTTCAACATTTAAGCAGAGAGTCATTGATGGCTGAACGTCTCATATCCGTCTTTTGATCAGATATCAAGCTAACAGTTAAATGAATATCTTCCACTATAGTGTGATAACCCGTAAAAAAATCAACATTTTCTTTCTCTAAACTGAGAGTGACCACTGCTTTTCTCACTACAAATAATTGCCGAGTGTACTTGAACTGTGCACAATTACCAGCTATGTGAGAAAATTAGCCACAGGAAAAATTAATGAAAGACTTGTGGGGAGCACAACCGCAGACTACTGTAAGTCAAATTGAGCTACACTTGATTACAACATTATTACATTTCCATAATGAGAAAATGTGTCATTTAAATGGTTACTGAAATGTGGATTTCATGGCCATTGAACAATATAAAATCCAATCATATTCAAGCGTACAACTGCTTGCCACAGTGAAGTCGCATTCTTGGTCTTATCTTTGTAATGATGCTTGTTGCGAGTAGTTTAGAAGCAACAGGGAGGATTGCAGGGCAGAATAAATGCATGTTGTCTTGGGAGAAATGATTATACCACACAGTGCATGTTTTTCTAAATCATAGTATACAGTAAATAATCATAGGAGACACTTACTGAGATTACAGTCTATCCTGATACAATCTGGTGAGAGAGAGAGTGAGATGGTGAGATTAAAAAGAAAAAAGCACAAAAGAGAAGAGCATATTTCACATCCTTCAAAGGTACATTCTGCAGACAGTTCAGTGCTTTTCAGAGCCCACCATCCGGGGACAGGCTCGAGAGTCTAAACCGCCACTTTCCTCCCTGTAGTGTACATACCATTACAAAAAAATAGAAACAGCGAGTCAAAAGGATAGGCTCAGCATGTGTCTGGCACTGCATGGAGCCTAACAGAGCAGATCAAAGCTGGGGGTCGATACAAGCTTTATCGACCATAAAGGTAGAGGTGCACCAGTGTTTTTTTTTTTGCATCAGTATCAGCACTGAGGCGGCCGGGGCAAATGAGTGAAAAAGAGTGTTTCAGATGCCACGACTGATGGTTTGATTGAAACGTGCCTATGGGGTTAATACGGCGAAACGTGTGCCGCTGTGAGTGAAAAACTGTCTCAAGAAGATAACAAAAATGGTGGATTCTGTTGGGAGGATTTAACACGTGAAAAAAAAACGAATAAACGTTCTAAAAGCCTATCACCAAAGGAGAATAAGGAATTCCCTTTATAGAACAGGTGAGAGTGGCTTTCAAATGATCACACTTATACATTGTACATGTATTCAAACCATCTCAGTTTTCTGGTACACAAAGCTGCTTCTGTATCATATTTATGCATGTGGATTATTATTTTTTTTTTCACTGAATACTACTGAGAAGATCCAAAAATGTGTCATTTAATAATAAAAGGGCTGTCATACTAAATTAAAATGTGGCCTACTGTACCAATGCACCTCTACACAAAAACCCCGAACCTTGATCTGTCCTCGTCCCTGAACTCAAACTATTTACGTAAATGATCCAGTCTCCTGCCATGTTTGGCAGTCGTGATGGTAATATATTTTCAAAGTCAAGTACAGAGGAAAAGGGGCGATTTGCACAACCACCAGCCACAATCTACCTTACACCGTAAAAAAAAGGAGACAAATGTGATGCTTTTTCCTACATTTTCATGTGTCTACTATGGTTACTACCTTCCATATGCATCTGCATTATTCAAATTTGTAGGCCTCAAAATGGAATCACCCACTGCATCATTTGCATCCCTGAATAATGAAAAGCAATGTATCCGACTGGACATGAATATATTGGTGAAAGTCATGTGGCTGAGGAGTGCTCTCAAGCTGTCAACCATCACAGAGCAGTGGATACAGACAGCCAGAGACCAGAGTGACTTTCAGCTGCAGAGGTGTGTGTGCGTGTGTGTGTGTGTATGTGTGTGTGTGTCGGTGTGTGCGTGGTTCCATCACTGGCAGCCTCTGTTCGGTGAAGCGACTCTAAACTGGACATGCCGGTAAATGTGAGGGGAGGGATCTACACCTGTCACATCTACAGAGTGAGCAGACTGAGTGGTAATGTCTCAGCGTAATGACTGATCTGGTCTCTGACTGCCTTCTCCTTGAACTGCAGACAAGCCATTGAAGGGCTGAAAGAGCAGAGATGGTCAGACGGGACCTGACCACTGGATGAACTGAGAGAGAGAGAGAGCCAGAGAGAGAGGGAGAGAGAGAGAGAGAATACACACACATCTACAGTTGCTTAAAATCCTTACATTTTTCATAGTTTTTTTTCATATAAAAAGTACCTTTTCAAAATGTATTTTAAAGATTGATTTTAAATCTCGGATACAGAATTGGTGGGTTATGTGTAACTATTTGTGTTTTCTTGGTTCTGAGCAGTCTGCAACAAATAGTCAGACACATAACATATAAATCTAAAACTGTGAATTGACGTTTTTAAAACATCAGTTTAAATAAAATTTCAAATAAACAAAATATAACTTGTTAATTAATGATCGTTAGAAGCACTTGTAGTTGTCTCTTCTTACTAGCTGTTCCTCCCCTGGTTATCCATTTGCGCTAAGCTAAGCTTACTGGATTGTGTTTCATTGAATAATATGACAGTGGTATCGATCTTCTCTGCCAGAGAGGGAATAATCATATTTCCTAAAAGGTCAAACTGTTACTTTAAGTCTCATCCACATGGATGAATCACTTTAAAACTCTACTAGATCCATTTCCTAAAATACAAGCCATATGATGAATGCCACTGTAAAGTTGACACATTTCTATAGTTAATATAATGTTGGATGGAATTTAAAATTAAACAACATTAGAAGTTGTGTTTACATTATACATGTTTCATTACAACTGCTTTGAACAAATTATATTTGTCAGAAAGATATAAATAGACAATTGTAGAGGGGATATCCTAAAAATGTTTTTTTATGTTCTCACTTTAGGTTAATCCTGCCATTCATAATTGAATTGACTAATTTCCAGTTATAGAACTACACTGGATAAACCTGACACAGGGGAAAGAAATATAGTACGTTATGACTACATGCACAAGAATCAAGGGATTTTCTTTTCTGTCTTTGTTTTAAGCAACTGTAGGCATTGTGTGTGAAGAGATGACTATGGGAGAGTCTGAGAAGGAAAAACTAATGTCATGAGGACTGGTGCTAGGTGACACGTCCTGAAAGGTCAACGGGTATTACAGTGATCTGCTCGCATTTGCCGCAGCAGTAGCAGCATTACCCAGGTTCACAGTGAGCTTGACTTGGCCCCCGTCCAGCTCCAGACGCAGGGTGTCCGCTGACTGCTGAGACGTGGTGGCCATCAGCAGCCCAAAGGCCCTCTGGGACATGAAGCGCAGGGACACATCCTCCGCCTCCGTGTGGATCGTCCTTGGCAACAGCACCTTCAGATACATGCTGCCGTCGTAGCTTACCATGGTGGCCTCTAAGGGTTTCAGGAAAAACACACAAATTGGCTTTTAGGGGAATGAAACCTGATTTCTATTGGAGCTTATGGTAGGGTGCTGCTGCTGCGTGTTATAATTTTTTTTTAAATTGCAGTTTTCATCACTTCACACCAGATGGCAGAAAAAGCCCAGAGCATAGGAAGAAGCAGTGGTGAGATTGCAGCAGCAAATCATATTCCTGGAGGATTTATTCCCTTCATAGTGCAATACGAGGGGGGGTTTTCATATATCCCACGTAAGAGTAGTTGCCAATGGATCTGCCTAATTTGGCTTTCTAGTGAGAAAACATTCTTCATGGTAACGCAGCGTGATTCAGGCCGGAGCAGCACTGCAAACACTCACACTGACATTCCATTAACGAATCACTATACTGTAAGAAAGGAAATACAGAGTCATTTCTTTTGTCCCTTCACTGTCACCTGGACTGCTTCGTGAACATGGAGGGCTATATTGAGTTGAGAGCACAGCTCTCATTTAAATTGAAATGAAATAAAAATTGATAATTATTATTGTTTAGGAGGCCTGTTAATGCATTTTCTTTACATCTAAATTTTTTCAGTCGATGCAGGCACTTTCCATCCTCAAAATAAAACCGAAGGTGATAAATAAAATACCGGCCAAAGTGTGTGTTAAAACCTTCGGAGCAGCATTTTTAAATGAAAGTTGCACTATGCAGCTTCAGAGGAGGGGGATTTGTTGACACTTGCAGAGCCTGCAGTTAGTCTACATAACATTTTTAATCTACATGTAATTCTTAGTATTGAATAATTCTTCTATCATAAATCGTCATCAAAATTATTTTGATGCGCCTGAAACCAACCGTAAGACTAGAATATGTTTGTAAACAAAACTGTGGGCCCTGCCGGTGTAAACAACAACAGTGAAACAATATTTCTTAGAGGTAGTTCATTTTATAAAAATTCCAAAGTTCCAGGCATCTACATATCCTGGGAAGAAAGTTAAAGTTCATTCAGTTATTCAGGTATTTCTACTTCTCACCTCACTCACTACACACCCAACATTACATAGTGCCCCTTTAATTCATTATTCTTCCCATCGTCGACTCATGCTTCTCAGACACTCTCTTACCCTTCTCACAGTTGGGACCTAGGTAGCCGGTGCCGTTGCAGTCGCAGATGTGGCGGTTCCAGCCTTCTCTGCAGTGGCCGCCGTTGGCACACGTGTCCCGGCCACACCTCACGTGAGTCTCTCTGGTGCAGGAGCTGCTGACGCCGGTGGCACTCTGCACCTCCGCCAGCTTCCACAGGTTGCGGCTCTGTCCGTCGATGAACAGGTCCCTGACACAGCCCACGTAGCCCAGGCTGAGAGACATGCTCCATACCTCGGGGGGCAGCATGAGGGCCTGGCGCTCCTCAGGTAAACCGCCGAGATACATGTTGCCATCCAGGTCAAGGATCTCACTGCCTTCGTTAGCAGAGAAGGGGACATTCTGGCTGTTGACCGAGATAAAGCCTGTAGAGGAGGCAGGCAGGCCAGGCAGTGAGTCAACTTCAGCTCATATAATGATTTTTTTGTGTGAGAAAATGAAGACAGGTGTGTGTGTGTGTGTGTGTGTGTGTGTATGGGTAAGCATTAAATGAGTAGTAAAAACAAACTGTGAGATAGAGGGAGGAGGCACTGCTCTGTGCAGATTATGTTGGGAAGTATGGAGTATAGAAGTAAGTATATCAAGAGTAGCACTCCTAATTTCATTGTACGTTTCAAATGATACAATGAAGTGGAGAGTTATAAACAAACAATGTTAAACAGCTTGAGGAGGAAGGAACTGTATGGTTACACTTTATAAAAAGGGTACATTAATGAACTGTTAGCTAATGCTTAGTTAATGTTATTAATTAACTGACGATTTATGCTTAATTATTAGTAGGCTAGTTAGTTTGTTGCTTGGTTAAGCATTAACTAAGCATAATTGTTAGTTAATTAATATACCTATATTGTAAAGTGTTACTTACTGTATTTATAGCAATGTGAAAAAGGAAGATAGAAAGAACCCTGTGTATATATCTTGTTGCTATTAATACGTCAGACATTTGGATTGTACAAATAAGGTCCTTTTTGGAGGAGGGTGACTGCATAATTGGCCACAGGTTAACACAGATTTCAAAATGTCATACATAGATTAAAGCGACAAAACCATTGTAATTAAAACCCTAATATGCGTGCATGTTTCACTGCAGCGGAATACAGAACAAGACCATGAGGATCACGTGACCGCATCCGTGCTGGCTGGCGTCTGGCAGCTTCACAGCTTGGAGCCATTTTCGGGCTAAAATTGGAGAGAAACCCAGTGACAGAAAGCAAGACAGAAGGCTTTCCCCTCGCCTGCCCTTCACAAAGATATATACATAATTACATCTCACCGTCTCGCCCTTTCCTCTGGAAGTCCACATGGCACCACTCTCCATCGTCGAGCCTCTTGTTGCTGGCTTTCATCTTGATGCTGCCGGAGCCCATGTCCATGACCAGGTAGAGGAATCCATCCAGGAGCTCCACGGCGAAGAAGTCGGCCCTGGGCTTGCGGTCGGGCTGCGTGCCCTGCAGGCTGCCATGGCTGAAGAGCAGCAGGCCGCTGGGCTCCGTGGTGCGGAAGTCAAAAGATATGGCCCCCGTCTTCTTGGTGTTCCAGCGGGGCAACGTCAAGTAGGCAGCCGGCGTGTCGAAGGTGACAGGCTCCAGGGCTTCCACGCTCTCGCAGCTGAACATCAGGTCACCATGGATACTGATCCTAGGGTCTCGCTGTTCAGCCAGCCGCGACAGCTCCAATCTAAACTCATTATTCTTGTAGACCACCTAATAAATGAGAGAGAGAGAGAGAGAGAGTGAGAGAGAGAGAGAGAGAGAGAGAGAGAGAGAGCGAGAGATGACAAGCCGCAGACACAGCAATAAATCCAAGGGTGCAAAGGTCGGATATTACCCATTGATAAATAATACGAGAATCGATGTGACACGGCAGCATTGAAAGATAAAAAAAAAAGTCAGAGCTCAGATAGAAAATATCCCCACAATTTAATTTTGATTTCCTATCCAGTAATGTGTCAAATAAACTGCCACCTTCAATTATACGGATATGTTTATAGAAGCTCTTGACACACACACAAAAAAAAACATCAATCACATTTTGTCTCGCTGTGATTGTGATTGTCCCTGACTCGTGCTGTGTATCCATGTAGATAGAGGAAACATTAAGAACTGAGCACATTGGACTTTTAAGGATTTTTCAAAGTCAGAGGCTGCTTCCAATTATTTGTGAGGGCATAGATTCCTTCCTGACGGCACAACACATTTGCATGTATTTTTTTTAGGTTTTTAGGTTGACCATACAATTTCTTCAATAACCACATAATTGTCACAAAAAAACAAAAAAAAAACAAGAAGGCAGCTAGAGCTGAACTGCTTGTGAATTGGGTGCAGAACTTAGATTTAGATGCAAATGTAATGCAAACATTTAAATTTTTTTTAGACATTTGGCTGACTCAATCGGGAATATACACTGGGTCTGACAATGGAATAATCTGAAATTGGCTGCGGTGGAATCACAGACCTACACAGTGGCAAATAATTACGTGTGTTCCTGCCAAGTAAGCTGGAAAAGATCAACTCCAAGCAGAGATGGTGAGTGGGAGAGAGGTGGACTCGGTCTTTTACTAGCACGACACACAATTTATTATTTGAAGAGGTGCATTTAGTAAATGCAAGAGGGCATAAACATGAGTGTTTCGTTTTCAGCGCTGAGCTTGTGATGCAGAAACAGCTAAACAATGGTTACATATTTTTTCTGATTTTCCACTCCGGCTGCTGTGCATGTACAATGAGACCTCCCTCTGTCTTCTAGGAAAAGTCTGGCAATGGATTTAATATTTTAGATCACAGGAAAGAACACAAAAAAAAATACACTTTTAAAGATGTTTACTTCTACTTGATACAAGATACACAGTGTCCTGTTTAAATTCATAGCATATGTCGGTAGAAGGCAAATGCTGCCTTCTTCTGCTGCTGCTATTGTATAATTTTTCTTCTTTCCTTCTGGGTTCATCAATATGCACAGCACGAGACAACAATCCTTGTCTCATTTTGTATCAGTTGTAAGTCACCCGGAGCCGACTGTTATCTGCCATACTACTCTGCAACCAGTCATTGCTGGAGGGGACACACACGCACAGAGGACTAACAGCAAAGCTGAGAGGCAATTTGAGCCAATACCACACTTCACAACGCCTCAGTGTGACTAATTAAGCAGTGCAATCAGATGGTGAAACTGACCATTGAGAAATGAGTGTAACAGGCAATGTTTTAAAAGGGGAAAGAGTCAATCAAGACAGTCCCTTAGAAAGCAGTGAATAGCATGCATGTGTGGCAGTTATATTCAGACATTGGATGAGTAGGACACCGAAATCTGGCAAAAAAGGCATAGATGGATGCAAAAAAGAAACATTGTGACCTCTGCGGGCCAAGGACAAAATAGGAAGTGGAATCCTGTTTCTCCAATGCAGATGGCTGTTGTTTGTGACAATGATTGCAGACTAGGGCTGCACAATTCTTGCTAAAATGTGATCACAATTGTTCTCCTTCAGAATTGAGATTGCGATTCTCTATCTGATTCTTTTTTTTTTTTGTCAAAAAAAAATATTTAATTAAATAAAACCACTGCAACTATGTTTTTTGACAACTAGTGACACATTAAAGAACAAACAACATAAAAACCTATTACAGAGTTGGTTCTTACAATAAAAAGGAAAATAGACCGACCTATAGTATATGAAAATGGTGAATTGTCACCATTTAGTAATGAGATAGAAATATGGATCAAGATCGCAATTTTTTGTTATGATTCGTTGTGCAGCCTTATTACAGAGTATCCCAAAACACAAGAATACAGCCCTTCTAGTGTAGAAGATTCGACAGAGCCCTTGTTTCTTTCAATGCTCAAGAGATTAGGGACAGCAGACGTTTGAGAGAGAAGACCTACTGCTAATAGCTGTGTGAGCACATTCTCCTTAACCAAATTGGGTACAATCTTTGAAACAGTAAAGCAGAGGAACCACCTAATGATGTGGTGTGGGATATCCTGTGGGCACACATAGTGCAGACCGATACGCTGGTGACTTCAAGGACCAATTCATCTCTCCCTGCTAGTTGTTGCTATTCGTCTGAAAGTGGCCATTATTTTTCGCCGTACCTGGTGAACCTGACGGCCTCTACCCAGCAGCACTCGCATCTATTATCACTCGCGTAACTTCAAAATAGATTAGTCATGGCCCCAGCTCTCAGCTACATTCAATAGGAAAGATATATCCCTCTAAATAGATCCGCTACTTATAAAAGATAAATATTTGAATCACTTTTGCTTCCCACATGGATTAAGATCAATATGTAAGTGTGAATTATGTCTTATTGCTTTACATAGCTTTGTTCCTCTGGTTCAAAACCACACTTAGCCCTGTCTTGGACCGGCCCATCTCTGAAACCGTCTCTTGAATTTCCTGACAGGCAGATCCCATTTGATCAGCTCTGCCTTTGCCACCACTCACCCTCATTACCTGGCCTTTTTTCATTGGCTTGTCCATCGTATCATTTTTTTTATTGCATCATACTCTCCCCGCATTCCTACGGTACAGCTGTGTGTGTAGTTGTAGGTCAGCACACCAGCACCACACCGCCTACAGAGCGGAGGTTGAAGCATTGGCAGTGGTGCTGGGACAACAACTTCCATCCACAAATAAAATCAAATTTTCATTTTTGTGTATTCACACACACAGACACTACGTTTGAACACCAGTCAGTAAACGCTTGAGTGCTTTAAAAAGTTGATTTAATGTACCAAATTAACGAAAACTGGCCTACTCTATGCAGCAGATTTTAATGGACAAAATTACTTTACTGTAGACCGTAGAATGAAAAGTGAGAAAATATTTAAACAACATGTTAGCAGCAGCTCTCTAAGGCTCAGGCAATACTCACATGCTGATCTTAAAAGAGGTATTATTAGCCAGGTACGCTACATTAGTTTATCTGGTTAGCATGCTAAGATTTGCTACGAGCACTAAGCACAACATACAGCTAAGGCTGATGGGAATGCAAGCATTTCTGCAACGTATTTAGTTATAAACCAGAGTATTGTTCAAAATTTAGAGAGAACTGAAGTCAAGCACACCGACTCCAACAATATTCAAATAAGTCATCAATCTTCTTTAAAAAAAACGACTATCTGCCAACCCTTACTCTCACCCATAGAGCTACTGTTGTCATGTTTTGCTGCAACTCCCGATGCTGTTACTTGCTTAGTCAGGTTATTTCTTTTTTATTTGCGTTGTGCATTTTTCTGTATCCCATATCTAAGTAAAGTGTCTCCTTGGTGCATTGTACTCCCAGCTGTGTCCCCATTATTTTGCTGGATTAAATGGGGATCAAGAGCAGAGCCTAATATCTGTTTAGAAGTGTTTAAGGAATAAAATGCTCTTATATCCTTTGACTTAAATGTCTCAGAGAGAAGGAAAACTCATTTGTTTGAGTTTGATATTGACCCAAGAAAAATGTTCCACCCCACCGGTAATACTATCCATTTCAATGTTTTAATTTAAACTACTGCCTGTTTTAGTTATATCTCCTCCTAATCCTTCCCCGGTGAGTTAAGGGAGAGCATCTCTCGTACTTGTAATGAACTTCACACTTCCCTTGCTTTTTAAGATATTGCTCACTTGTATTAAAAATGTGTATGGTCAGGCTGAAATTGGGCATTAACCCATGACTCACTGCTTTGTCTATACTTATTCTAATTACATGATCTTAACTTACTTGCTCAAGATAATCAACATGACAGGTACATGCCAGAGGTAGGAGGCTTCAGAAATGTGGAAATATACGCATGAAAGAGTTCAGACTGGGTTTCGGGGAATAAACATGAAGAGATGCTGCATCTGTTTAATATTTATATAAGTGCCACAACGTTCACAAAGGGATTCCCATGGGAATCCATAAATGCATATCCTCTGCACAGCGCAGCCTCTCAGCTGCAGGTTTAGTCCTTCAAACGCCCTACAACGGAGGGAATCGATATATGTGAGGGGACGGTTTTCTATACGCTACAGAACATGCTCTACTTAGGAAGAGTGGTAGTGCTATCTAAGGAGGGTAGGATAGTGTTTCCACCAGTCATTTTGCATGGGGCCGAGGTCAAGCTGTACTCACATCTTTCAGACAGCCCATGAAGTTGTTGCTGATAGGGGAGCCTGGCAGGTCTGCTGTGTTTAGGCTGCCCCCTATGTAGAAGAGATCATCAGAGCCCAGCATGGTGTAGTCCTCCTGGGTGTAGCCGGTGGTGGTGAGAATCCCATCCACCAAGATCGTCACCTAGAGGAGCCGTTGGGGGAAGGGAGGGAGGGTGTGAGGGAAAAGAAATGGCAGATTTTCAGTCAAACTGGAAGAATGGGTCTAATTAGTTCATGCTTGATTACTTGATGCTAGTTGAGCTCGCCTTAATGTTGGATCTCGAAGGCAATTACAAGAATAGCTTTGAGTGGTTCACTAATCTCAGCCGATCCTAGTTTCTGATATATTGGCATGATTGCAGTGGAGTCAATAGGCCTACTTCATAAATATTCCTTCCGCCCGTATTTTGGCTCCATAGCAATATTTTTGCCACAGCACAAACAATTATTTTGAGATTAAAGATCTTAAGATGGGAAACTGTATCACTTGTATATTAGCAGCAACAAAACAAGATTATTCTAAATCAAATTGGTCTTATCCGTGCACAGAGACAAAGGAAATGAATAACTGAATGGAACTACAGGAGAAAAAAAATGATATGCCTGTTGCCATGACAATGAGCCTACAGTTGACATGTATTGCTGCAAAAATGTAAAAGCTCCCACTTTGGGTAAACGATAACAATTACAAAATGGGTGAAAAATGTTTTTCAGGAAAAAAAGGTTACTGTGTGGGCTTCTGTGTAAATATAATGGACCTTTGAAAAAATTGCACGGCCTGTGATGCATTGCATTTAAGGTCAAAAAAGAAAAATTACAGCTGCTACAACTAATTCTAATGTTTCAGGACAATCACTGGGACAATATATCACAGACCAATTCATGCACATGTAAGGGAGATGAAATTGTTCTCTTTAATTATATACAGTACCAGCTTAGTTGATGAATAGCTAGAAAAAAACAACATAATAGTAAAAGTTAGGTGGTGTGGTCTTATTCAGAAAATATTGAACCTAATCGTCCATCTAGTTCTCAGTAAGCGTACCCAAAACATTTTAAAATGTTTGTTGAATGATCAAGCGGTTGGATTTTTTCAAAGGCCACGGCCTGAAATCGTATCTCAATGACGTCACTTAACTTTGTAAACTATCTTGTGTCTATTTTGTAAAATCAGTGATACGTTGAAAACAAGAGGATAAGAGCAGGGGTGGATTACTGCACGGGCCCACCGGGCACAGGCCCAGGGGCCCAAGGGCTCAGGGGGGCCCTTAGCCAGAGATACTGATAGTAACTTTTCATGTCGCATAGTCAAAGAGCTCAGTCACTGATGTCAATAACAGGGTCCAAAAAGGAATAGCCTAAATATAAGGATATACTTATTAAAATTTAACAAGATAGAAATCATCATGGGCCCCT
The DNA here is from genome assembly GCF_949987685.1 of Ammodytes marinus. Taxonomy (NCBI): domain Eukaryota; kingdom Metazoa; phylum Chordata; class Actinopteri; order Uranoscopiformes; family Ammodytidae; genus Ammodytes; species Ammodytes marinus. Next base: position 16,451,643 of record NC_137218.1, read on the forward strand.
CAATTAGTAGGGGAGAAATACAAAAGCAAGTTAAAAACAACAGCATTAGTAGCTCAGTCTAAGGGGCTTCATGAGGGGCCTTGAAGGCCCCCTCACACATACAGAAATAAGCTTTTTATGTGTGAATTCTAAATTGTTCATAAAAAGTAGCTATCTACCCTTTATCTGTTGAAATGGGCCCCTCCATCATAGAACATGGGTCTGCAGACCAATCTACTGTACTGTTTTTACAGTTGCAGAGTAAAGAGTGCTGCCTGATTAAGAAAAATCTGAAAAATAATGTTCCTTCTGCATCTCAGGATTTGATATAGCCTCTAAAATGTCCTCTCAAAGTGCACCAGATTGATGCATTGTACTTTAAAAAGGTAAAAAAAATTCCAGGGGGTATGCCCCTGGACCCCCCAAAAAGGTACAGGGTCCCTCCAACAGTATCCCAAAATCCTGTAGGAAACACTGACTTCCTTTATATGTTTTTGCCATTAATTGTATGTATCTGTGTGGAAAAGTCAGTGTACCTGACTGGATAGGGAGGAGTGGGGGGCCCTTTAAGAGTTTGTGCCCAAGGCCCCATTATCTCATAATCTGTCTATGGATAAGAGACAAAAAGAATGTCCTGACATGTTATGTCCAGGTGTCAGGTCTTCGAAAACAAGGTCTCCTGCATCTCCGTTCTCTGCTACTGGCAGGTATTGATTTGTATCCATCTAGTGGTAAAGCCTTCAGTATCTTTGGCATTGTCGGTGGACAATAGCAGGGCTTGACTGTGGGTTGAGGATACTGCACAACGAGAAACTTCAGAGACCTAAAGTGCTTTCATGTCTGGAAACTGATTGATGGTGTATTCTCTTTCACCTCAGAACATCTAGAAAGGCATGACCAGTTTCCAATATTGGTTGTAACGCCGTATCCCCAGACAGTTACTTTAGCAACATTCCAAAAACCAGAGGTAAGGGATGAATGTGTTCTAAGGTAATTACTCGATTAGACAAACACATTATCAAGTTAGAGACACACAACAGATAATATTCAGGCTCCATTAGAGGAGCTCAGGAGTTGTAGAGAAATTGAGTGCAGTGTTAGAGAGGACCAGCAACAGATAATGTGCGTGTGTGTGTGTGTGTGTGTGTGTGTGTGTGTGTGTGTGTGTGTGTGTGTGTGTGTGTAGGTGTGTGTGTGTGTGTGTGTGTGTGTGTGTGTGTGGGTGAGAGTGTGTGTGTGTGTGTGTGTGTGTAGGTGTGTGTGTGTGTGTGTGTGTGTGTGTGTGTGTGTGTGTAGGTGTGTGTGTGTGTGTGTGAGTGAGTGAGTGAGAGTGAGAGAGAGAGAGAGTGAGAGAGAGTATGTGCTGTTCAGGCCCACAAATAGGGGGATGCATCATTGATAAGGGTCAGAAAGGAGAGAAAATGAGCACCAGTGAGTTTGCCTACGACAGTAAGTGAGAAGACAAATGGAGAGGGAGATAGTAAGAGGAGGAGTCCTTGCCTGAAAAACACCACCGGATCTAATAAAATGTTTCCAGCAGCACTCTCTTGGGGAGTTACAGTTCTCCCTATCTATATGTCAGCGAGGTAATTTATCTGAGGGGAAAGCCATTTACACAGGGATCAAATGCACGGCTGAAAGCATAAGTGACATTGTAAGCATTGAATTGCCGCTCCCCCTGGAAGCCAGGGTAAGGAAATAGATGTGGAGGGGGGTATGCAACTTTATATGCACGTTAATGTGACACGTTCAGAATATATTGTTGGCAATGAGAGAGTTAGAAACAAATTCATTCCTATTCTAGCAGGAAATTAAAAATTTAAATGCATTGCACATGGAAAAAGCTGATTAGGGGGAACGTTTAGTTAGTTTAGTTATGGATCTGGTCAATTTTAAAAGTGATTACTTCATTTGGCACAAAATTGCTAGGACCCCTTTTGCCTTCAGGAGCTCAATTTCCTTTAGGTTTCAGAATAGTGTGAGAAATGATCCATAGCCATCCTGTTGTACTTGTCTCCTGCAGATTCCGTAAATGCTCTTCTAAGATATGAATATTGCATGACACCTCAAAAGACCTTTTCTTGAGTTGATACAATTTGTGGGCCCTTAACATATTGTACACACTTCCAATAGATGCCAAGCGCAATGGCCAAAGCAAGTCTAAACAAAAACATGCCGGCACACTGAGTAAATGCTCCAGAAATAATCATGAAGCACAGCTGTGACGTTTAAACGTTGGCATCATCAGTAATCTGATAAAGATGTGATGAGAGAGATAGCACTCTCTTTTTTCTAGAACTGATATTAGTGGCCAAAATGCTGTCTGACAGTTGCAGCATTGGCGACTAGAATTTCCAAAGAGACGCCACATGAGGAAAATTTCATTTACCATCCTGTTTACAAGACCCATGGGTACAGAATTGGTCCTGCAGGAGTCGGACTCAAGGAGGATGCCATAAGAATGATAAGTGACAACTGGCCAATTTACGATCAAATGCCTCTAGCACCTATCCGCACTGACCCCTTCAAAAGGCCACTATCACAACTCCAAGATGCAGCTCTGTAAAACATGAAGTGCTGCTTGTGAACTTAGGGATGGAAGAACAAAGGAAATAATTGACATTATGTGTTCTCCAATAGATATATGTTTATTTTACAATCTTGAAGCAGGCACATTAGAAAACCTAACTTGAACTGTTAAAACATATCCAATAATCTAGTTTTTGTTTTTGCAAACACGTTTTTGCAAGCATGATAAAGTATAGGAAAACATATAGTATTTATATAGCTCTCATTTTATTATGTTTGCAAAAACTTTAAAAACCTGTTCTTATGTTTAACAGATATATTTATATATATATAATCGGTGGATGGGTGAATTAATCATAGCATATCAAAGGAAAAATGCCAATTCTGAATAACACAGAGAGAAGCGTGTGCCTATCTCCCCCTCCTTTAATGCCCCTCATGGACATAACAAATTCACATTCCTTTTGATAGAGACCCAGAATTACTTCAATATTATTAATTTGCTATGCATTTATATATAAACACGCGCACACACACACACACACACACACACACACACACACATTATTGTATGTGTAACCTCAATGGTCATGACGACATATGTGAATGATGCTATCTATCAGCCTGAGCCTTGACAACAAGCCAACATGTGTAGCAGTGAATGACTTCCTTCCCTGAATGTGTGCCCAGTGCTACGGTGTATAGATTTATCATGGGTTGTGTTTGTTGTCCTCCAGCAGTCCAGAAGGCGTGTAAGCTCAAACATGAAAGCTGTGAATTCAACAAATATTTGACAAATGCTATCATTATGTAAGATCATCCTGCCTGCCTGCTGAGAAAAACAACAGACAGAGAGCTGTTATGGCATACAGGTGAAACTCGAAAAATTAGAATATCGTGCAAAAGTTAATTTATTTCAGTAACTAGTGCACTGCCCGTAGGAAGTGGTAGCTTATGCATGCTTAAATATAACCCGTCTATCAAAGTGGGACACATAAACAGATGTAGCCTACACATAGGCAGTGTCACACAGTCATTGAAATGGCTGGATGGATGTTTGCGCCATATAATCCTCTATTCTTTATGGGCAAAGCAGGTGACATTTTTTTTCATTGGTACGTAATTGCAGCTTGAAGGCAGCAGCATTGATCTTTGCAAACAAAATTAAGGGCATTTTTGCATCTTACATAGTCTTTAGCTCGTTTAGGTGTTTCTACTGAATTTAAAACATTCTGTGTAAGCGATCATGTTTACATTCACCGATAGCAGAGCTATCCGAGACCGTGCTAGTTTGAATGGAAACCGCTATTGACATGCTAACTGAAATTAGCATCACTGCCGCGGCAGTGTTTAACTATAGGCCTACATTAACTCTATTACAGTGAAAATAGCGTAACATGCGATCTTTTACACTAAAGCGGACAGGTTTGAGAAGTTGGTGATGTCTGTGGAAAGGTTTAAGAACGTTTTGGTTGGAAAGTTGGTGCATTGAATGAGAAAGTAACACCAGGCTACGTCGGTCTTCTGTGTGTGTCCCGTTTGTAAATTCATGCTTTGGTCGCAGCGGCCAATCAAATCAGAGGGAGACGGGGTTTAGCTAGAAACTACTTCATGCTCCGTTCTCACTGTGCTCACTGTGGCCTTCAGTGTGCGCACGTACTTCTAAAAACTTCACAATGAAGCATGAAGGATGCACACCTTCGTACTTCTAAAAACTTCACAATTAAGGATGCACACCTTCGTGCTGTCTGCAAGCAATATCCGGAAGCTCATGCCGATCTGACTAAAACTTAGAGAGATATGCGAGCCACAGACACACAGACAGGCACACAGACAGACGTTTCTTGCTTTATAGATAGATTTTACTTAAAAGGTGAAGCTAATATATTATATAGACTCATAACTTGCAAAGTGAGATATTTCAAGCCTTTATTTGTTATAATTTTGATTATTATAGCTAACAGCTTATGAAAAATCCCAAATTCAAAATCTCAGCAAATTTTAATATTAAATGAAATCAATAAAAAATGTATTTTAAATACAGAAATGTCAGCCCTCAATAAATTATAATCATCCATATGTACTCAGTACTTGGTTTGGGCGCCTTTTGCATGCATTACTGCCTCAATTCCAATTAATTTTCCATAATATTCTAATAATACGAGTATCACCTGTATGGATGTAGGTTAGAAGTATCCCATCAATATAGAAACGGTTTGATCAGTGAGTTCATTTCATTGATCATGATTTCCATTGAATCTATCTTGCCAACATATCATTCACTGCTTTATGTAGTGTACGGTGTCTTTCAATCATTCATATTTGCATTAGGGCTGTCAAATTAACGCGTTAATTTCGATTAATTAATCACAGAAAAATTAACGCGATTAAAAAAATTAACGCAGATTAATCGCAATTCTATAATGCCCTTTGACCCGGTGCAAAAGTGGTGCGCTGCACCTGTAGCTTTTATATGTCCATGTTGCCGGGCCGGGCGCGCGGGTAAAAGGGAGAAATGCAAAGAGTGAAGCAGGGGAAAGGGGCCGACTCGAGGGCTATATGGACGGTTTATGGGATGCTTCGGCAAATAAACATGAAGGTAGGAAGACATCTTACTTAATTCTCCGCAGTGTCCGTGCATTATTGATTTAGTGGGTGCAACAATGTAGGCTAGGTTCAAAACAGCAGGCCTATCTCTCAATCTTCCTCCAATTTTGTTTGCTAGCTGTCTCGCATTTAAACGAGTGTGTGTGTGTGTGTGTGTGTGTGTGTGTGTATGTGTGTCGGTGTGTGTGTGTGTATATGTGTCGGTGTGTCAATATTTTTGCCAATGAGTAGGCTACGAAATGGTGGCAGTGCAGCGCTGTCTGTTGTGGGAGATGGAAAGTCATTTAGTCTGCTTGTTTTTTTGAGAAAATTCGGCGCTAGTTCATGTATAAAGCTGGCTGAGGGGAGGAGACAGAAGTTACGAAAGACGGAGAGCGAGCGCGCGCGAGAGAGAGATAGAGAGAGAAAGAGAGATAGAGAGAGAGAGAGAGAGAGAAACAAACAGTAGTAGGCTATACAGCTGTTTATAAACAGGTATAAAAGTGTCATATAAGTATTCGATTAATTTAGATTAATTAATCACAGAGCCTGTAATTAATTAGATTAATTTTTGCAATCGCTTGACAGCCCTAATTTGCATACATACATACTGTATATTTTTACGTTAATTTGTAACTAGTTGTGTGTGTAGTTCAATTAATATTCAATTGATAAAAAATTTAAAATGTATTGTGTATATAAATATTACAGTCTCTGTTTATGAGTCAACTTTATGCTATTTCTTACCCATTTCAAATGGCCAACAATAATAATAAATAAAAAAAACTGCGATACGAGAGAGTAAATATTATCCTAAAGAATCATAGTGTTCCTGAACAGTTGCTGGATGTGTAAATATGCAAGTGTTTGCTAACAGGTTTTCCATATCACTTTAAGTCTCCCAAAGGAGCCAAAAAAATCAGTTAATGTAGGTTTAGTATTAAATAAGTAGGGAACAGAACCCCACGATAAACAGACAAGTAAGTTGTTAAAGCTCAGTTGTTAGCAAACAATTGTTTGTAGTCTACACCAGAAAAAGATTAACATCAGCATTGGGAATAGTGTTATAGCTGCATTTGCGACTTTGCCACCTGAAAAAAGTTGCAAGCTTTTAAAACACTCCATAAACCTGCAGAAATGGGTAATTTCCTATGGGTTTATTGCTGAAAGTTACACATTACACTCTCCACATTACACATTTATTGAGTGTTGATATAAAAAACAATGATCAGTGGAGCTTTAAGGTACCGTATGATGGGGCTAATTGTAGAATGACTGCAGTCAAATGAGATTGCCAGCAGGGTAACATTCAATAAAAAAGACACATCCTGGCAGTTTGTAAATTAGTTTGGGAATTCAGCACTGAACTTTTTCCAATGGACAAACTAATGAATATGAAACCTTGGGGTCGATTTGCACTTGGCTGGAGTACAGGAAGGTAGGTGCAGCAGAACAATATCGGACACATGCCATGGCTGTTTTCATTATAAAAAAGCCCTGCATGACCTCTCTCATACTGCAGCAGAGTTGCATCGATGCCTTAAGCCACGAAAAAGGTCTAACTTTTTGTTTAAGTGGAGTTTGTTCAAATCTAAAAAAAAATAAAAAATCTAAAAGTATAAAAAAAGACCAGGCTCCAGAGATTTCATTAGCACTGCAGGATACACGAACATGATGGATATTGCTATGTGTTCAGCCTTTCCTTCGATGAGGTAAAAAGACCTCTACAGCAATCTTTTGGGGGACAGAAAAAAAATTGCAGGTTGCCTGATTATAAAAGGATTCAGTGATTTTCACAAAAGCAATCTATTTCATGAGAAAGGGGGCGATGACCTAATATGAGCTTGTAATATCCATCAGAAAGAAGGAACATGGAGCGGAGCAGAAATATTAAACAATGAACTGAAATCATCACAGACAGGTACACAGGCAAGCGGTTTTTCATACACACCTGGCGGCGGTTGCGTGTCACTCGAACATCGTGCCAGACGTAGTCGTCGAACTTCCCACTGGCAGGTTCCACCAGGGCCTCGAAAGCACCGGAGCCCAGGTTAATGACCAGCCATAGCGCCCCGTTCCTCAGGGAAAGGTTGACATAATCAGCTGAACGCCCTGTGTGAAGCAGCAGGCCGTTCCTCTGCCGGGTACGGAAGGACAGCGTGATCTCATCCAAACTGCTCTGAATGGGAGTCTGGGACAGGTTGTAGCTGAAGAACTCGTTGCCTTTGAAGGTGGCTACTGACTCCTCCTGCCCTGAGAGGGGAGGAGAAAGATCTTAGAATGTTACACAATCACGAAAACTAAACTGATGAGACCACTTGCATGCTTTTGGAGTTAAATACTTATGCCAAAAACAGTATATTCTGATGGATGAGTTATTGTCAAGGGCAGATCCCATATCTCTGCATGTTCTACATTAAATGATATTCTATATTTTTCTTATCATCAACAAATCTCATGAAACGTACAAAACCAGCAAAAAACTGATTCTGCTACAAGCAAGTACTGTCTATGTCGCCAAAGCCTAATGTAGCGTGTACCTTTGTTCCCCAGGCCTCTACAGTGTTACAACGGCTTACTTTATATATTTTTTAATTTAAGAAAATCTGAGGAAATTATTTGGTCTTTTAATGAGGGAAAAATGTATATTTGTGACTGGTCTGAAAATATTGATATCAAACGTAGAAAACATGGGCTTGTAGCTGAGTGCCACAGGCTAGGAGATATATTGAGAGAAGGACTGACGCATTATTATCATTATTTTTAAGATGTGTTGATAATAGGAAAAGCATACAATAATGCCAGCCTTAGCCTCTATTTAAGAGTAACGTAAAAAAAAATTAAACAATATAAATGTGTCAGGCTTGGCTAATCGTGTCTAATTCCTTTCTGCACTCCAAAGAGTTTCCAGCGAGTGTGTGAAATGTACAGGAAAATCTGATGGCTCAAACATTTTCCCCAACTGCTACAGTGAAAGCAGTTTTCAGATTTCACCAGAGCAGACGTTTTTTTTGTCAGTTTCATAATTTCTAGGAATTCCACATCATCACATCTCTACACCGCAAAATAATTCTCGATATTACAGCTCAGTCAACAAGGATGCTATAAATCATTGAGCCATATACAGGACACGGTCTTCTGATTTGCTTGGATTCTTCCCAATGTTCGAATGCTCTCTTTCAAAATGACAAGATTTTGAATGGATGAAAAATAAACCAATGCCTTGTATACCTTTCGTAGACAGTTTGATAGATACAGCAGACAGATAAATAGATGGATAGATAAAACTACAGTTGTATACATACACACCTTACTCATGGGAAGACGTGAACAGAACAAGCTATGAATTTGGGAAGTGGAAACAATTGAAGAGCAAGTTATAAATATTGGACATGCAGCAACCTGAGTGGAGACAGCAGCAAAGTCTCTACACACCATAGTGGGAAAAGTCAGTCAGTTTTGCTTTATTGTTGTATTGTGGTTTTGCAGTCTAGTTTTGCCAGATTTATCTTGTCCCTTTTGTAAAAATAACAATAAAACACGTATTTTATTTTGCTACGTCATTTGTTACTTTTCAGATTTAACCATGGTTCTACATTGAACCACAGGGCTAATGTTAACCCTGGGATAACCCCATTTTTGAACACTTGAATGGGTTTTTTGAAGCCAGTGTAGACACCCCTTCCTTTGCTTACTTGTAAGATACAGCCCTCTCGAAGCTACTGAGCAAGCTGTTTCAAGCAAGACGGATAAGCCGTCCCTTAGCCTGTGTTTGCTTGTACAGTAAATGCCAGCTTCTGAACTCCAGGGCCAATTTAAGCCGGCAGGATCATTGGTCCCATTAGTCTCTTGTTTGAGCGCTGTAGTTAACTCAACTACTCAGCAGACAGCAACCCATTACGCTATTGTTATTGAGCTTAAATGTGAAGGCGTTTGGCATTGACTATTGTTGTATTGACTATTGTTGTAGGTGAAATATAATCCTAAATGCAGGAACAGAATGAATATGGTGACGGAAACTGTTGGTGTCGTCTCCAGGTTGAAAAAAAACATATGCCCACGTGTCCAGTTGATCCCCCCCATTGGCACAGCTTCCATTTCATTTTACGTTTTTGAAGGTTTTCTTACAAGAGATCAGCCCCCCCTTATACACAAGGATTTGCGTAATATCCTGTCACTGACAGCTTTCTATAATAAAGACTTCACCGCAGATGGCCCGGAAGCCCTCGTTAAGGGATCAATGGAAGCATGTGGGTGGTAAGAAAGGCAGAGGCCATATCTTTGCTTTTCCTGCTTACCAAGGAGGTGTGCCATTGTCTGCAGCAGGCAGCCACAGTGTTTATCAGCGTGTGGAGAAGGCAATACAGGCTGTGTTTGCTCTGACAGCAGATAGACTTTGGCAGGAACTCAGAGGAAATGCCACCAGAGACACTGGTTGCAGTCAGAGTACAGCAGCTCAGAGATGCTGCAGGAGCAGTTTAGTACTTCATGCGGTTTGCATCTGACTTGGGTCGGAGCCATCAACCGCATACCTTGGCTGCAGCTACAGTATAAGACAACTGCACCTACCCATATCAGCAGAAAAAGGAGGCTCAGCGGAATAGAACGGCAGCCCCAACAATCTCTTCATATCTCCTGCATTTCTTCTCATTGTCACGTGTTGCTTCTTTTTGCTACCTCTCCCTCCCCCCTCTGTGATACTACACTGTACATCATCCAATCCCCAATTCTCGCAGCCTGTGGTTTGAAACCGTAATAAGTCCCTCTAAATTCAGGATACAAATACTGGTGAGTCCTTGAGGCACTGCTCCATGGCCAATCCAATAAAGTGTGCAGCTTCGAAATATTAAGGGAGCTACCCCATCATGGGTGCCACTTGCAACTTTGGACGAGTTAGCTTTTAAAATAGCTGATAGCAGCTGGTGTTGCCTCTATGTCCATGTCCAAAAAGGATAATCTGTAAAAGGTACTGCCCAGAGCTTTACATTAGCTGGCAACTTTCACAGTGTGATGCACATCAAACACTTCAGAGGAAGAGGGATTTGCCATCAGGTGAGAACACATTATCTGCCTTTACTTCCTATCAGCACACCCGGTACAGTCTCTGTTACAATTACACATTGATGCCGTGGCTGCAGCAACACTTCGGTGACTCATTATTATTAAGATTTATAGATGATTCATTTCAAAGTGGTCCAAAAGCCCGGGGCACAGATGGCAGTTGCTGACTTCCTCTCCTGGTCGGGTGTGGAATCAGTTGCTGGCTGTGGCAATGGGCATGAAGGGCATAGTTGGTCAGGAGACAGGGACGTGCATAAGCACAGGTGGTCAGTGAGCTACACCTGTTCCTGAATAATCTCACAATTTACAGTATATTGTGTGCACACATTAGCAAATAGTTCTGAGACTGAAGCACATACACAAGCAGCCACTCCTGAACTTCATGAAGTGTGCTAAAAGCTTTTAATTAATACTGTATATACACTAGTCTGTGGGAATCTTCTCTAAAACTGACAACTGTGGTGTTAGATTATAAATTAGTAGTGGGTATCCCCTTAGGCTAAAGCTGGAACAGTCAAAGTAAATAACAAATATTTGCCATAAAATGAAATGGCTGAATAAAACTTTGATGTCTCATGTATATCCCATGATATCAGATGCACAGTACTTTCATACTTATTGCTGCTGTGCTGTGCTGCGCCTGGGTATTGCTTGGGGCCTACTGCATTTCTTTAAATCTTCATTGCACAATTAAATACCAACTTCTCCTCATTGATGCATGAAATGGATCTACTACATTTAGGCTTTTATCTTTTGAATAATCACTTCATGGTTTGGCCTTTAGTACACACCTACTGTATTCCTAACAACATATTTGATAAAGCGGCATGGTTCAAACATGGCAGACAATGTTAATCATTGTTGAGGCAGAAGCAGCATACAGTTTATCCAATTGCTCCCTCGTCAGAGCCATCAATTAAAGCAGGGGCGTAAATTGAACATTATCTTTTGGCCTTGTAAAGAATGATTACTGCTTCTCTACAAGAACAAGTTTTTCCCAAAGGGAGTAACCAAAGAATCCAGACCCTAATCTATAATGTCACAGTTATGTACAGCCTCGAGCTACACCATTTATAGTGGCTGAAAAGCTGTGTTATCATACTGTGAAGTATTCGCTTAAGCCTTTTCATCTACTTTAAATGACCTCAATATTAGTGTTATCAGTTCTACACCAGAAACTATATTTGTGAACACCCAGGGTACTGCCACTCTTTTGTTCATCTCCACCGCTTTGTTTTCCATGGGAGTGGGAATAACATACTTCAAAGATGATGATTTTACATCCTCAGAGTGCTTGTAATAAAATGATGTCTTATTGCAATGACATACATATACTATTGTAGTTGTCTATGAACCTGTAAAAAAGGGCCTCTTATACAGCAGCTGTATACGGATAAGCAAACGAAAATGCCCTTTTTGTTCTAGTCAGTCCTCTATAGCACACTGTGTAAAATGTTTCTTTTGTCAAGATTCAACCAAGAAAATATCTCCTCTCTAGATCATCAAGATCTAACCTCAGCAAAAAGGAAACTTGAGCAGTGTACTGTTAGAGTGGGTCGTCGAAGCCAAGGGTGTATGTTTAGAGACAACACTGATTGCCATGGAGACAGGATGGTGACTCTAATCTGAATCTCACAACACATGGCAGAACATATAAAGCACAAATACAGCAGACTTCATGTACAGACTATTAACTTTTTTTCTTTTTTACGTCACAGTAGCTCAGTTCTTGGTATCAATTGAGTTCAGAGTGTGCATATAATATATCCTAGCCTTGCGTGCATGACTATGTTTTTTTTCTGAACAAAATTGGGACATCGGAGTAATGTTTCTCTATGGCTCTTAATTGTTTACTGCAAGAGCCTCCTATGTAAAAATATCTCATCCATCAGTAATTTGAAATGTATTTTCTCAAATCTGCGCCTCCATGAATATTCAACACATCAGCACTGCTGCAATGTAGAAATCATTTGAAGGGAATGTTCTTTGCCACCCACTGATCAGTGATCATAAACAACCCACTGATCACACAGTTGAGATATCACCGCTCTCTTTTAATTACTAATGTATTAGGTTTTTGCTTCTAATTTTTCTTACAGGAAATGTCAATAATACCTTTGTGCGGACATGAAAGAAATCTTTGGCATTGGATTTCTTTATCTTTTATTCGCGACACCTTTTTATTTCCTTTGAAAACACCATAAAACCAAACCGAAGAGATGCTGTGAGCATAGATGCATTACCTTGGCGAAAAACTGCAGAGGTCAAAGGTGAAGTTCCAGTAGCTCAGTCAGTGGTCAGGACAAGGGTTTGACGGACAAGAATTGAGTGAGTAGTGAGCATAACATGACAGGAAGCAAAAAACGAATAGGCAAGTATATGGAAAAAGGAGAGGAAATATTAGTGCAGCACAGTTAAACTAAAATGATTTTGGGAAGGGGGAAAATGATGTGACCAGGTGGCTGGAAAGGAAAAGCAAACCAATAGACCCCATACCTTGGCGGTTTAACATCAGGTGCGCCAGACCTTGAGGGAAAGAACAGAAAAAAGGATACGGAAAAACAGGAAGTTCATAAAGAGGTTTGGGAGAACAGAAGCATTGTCACAATGTTGGACTGCAGTTTGTGACAGACATCCTGGGGGAGGTACGGATGTCAAAGTTCAAACTAAAATATAAAGGGGAAATTAAAACTCAAAACAGACAAACATCTCAAGGGGGGAGGGGGAAGGCAAGGAAAGAAAAAAAACATCTTGATCGGTGCAACCCTGTTAGGTAGTTGCTCACTCAGATGCTTTTTTCTAAATGGAACACATACTGTATGTTTACTTGATGCAGACAGTGTTCGAGATGTATCAGATATACCTTAATCCTTCTTTATGTCGTAGACACCTTATGTGAAACAAAGTTGCATTTGGTAACGCTAGTTCTGTGATCTCTAACAGGGCACTACAGGCTTAGCCACTTGTCTCTACACACTGCTACTTGCATGTAAGTGTTAAATCCAGAGGAGCCAATTTAACATTCAATACGGCAACGTTTAATAAAAAGGGCAGCAATGACACCATTCCTTATCCACTGACGAAATCTTTAGTGACTTTTTAGTTGACCCGCCAACTAATTGCACTCAATAGGTTTAGGGGGTTGAACACTCATTCAATGACATAACAAACATTATGTAACAGGTCAGCTATTAATGATCTGCCACACCTTACCTTTGAATTCTGATGAAAAAAAAGAATAAAAAACCCAAATCGCAATCCAATACTGCACTGGGTTTAAGACTGACTGACTGGAAACTATAGTCAAATACAAGGCGGAGGGGTTAGCGTAGCACAATAGACAGGCTAACACATACAATACTTAATGGTGTAACACTTTTATACAGAAACACAGGCAGTATAATCCTACTATAAATAACTGCTGTTGATAACATCATTGCAATACTCTCGCTAATAATATTGAAAAAAACAAAACTAAAACGCTAAAGTAAGACAACAATAAATGTATGGAAGCAAATTGAGATAGCTGCAACCTATTAATCACATGTTATTGCTGACAGCAGTCAGAGTTGACGGTATATAAAAGTCCAGCTTGTTGGCCTGCACATACTGCGTCAACCAAATATTTTTATTCTTTTTGTGTGTGTACACACCGCAAGTTTAAGTCTCTCAATCCTTAGTCCTGTGCTAAGCGCAGACGCAGAGAAACAGACAAATAACTCAAAAGGTCAGCCAGAAATGACATGGCCTACCTCACCTGCTCCTCCTGCCAAAAAGGAGATTGGGGATAACACAATGCAAACACTTCTGCTGAGCACATGAGCCCCCACTGTACCGGCCAACACAAACAGCTCTCATCAGTGCTCAGCACTCCAAGACTCAAAAGGCAAGTCTCTTGCTCACAGTTCGAGTCCCAGTTCAGTGATGAAGTAAAAAAAAAAAAAACTATTAGGGGGCAGGTTGGGGCATAGTTGCACAAATCTCTTTCACACATGCCATTGATCAAGGTTGTTGTTCATGCTGCAACTCTTGGTGTGAAAAGGACACGATTACCCTGGAAGGGAGACAGGGTATGTGACTGCCAACATGTAGGCTTTTGATAGTGTGTCATTGCTTAGACAGGATTCAACAATAACTCTGTCCACATCACAGACAAAGAGTTGCAGTGTCTACCTACACTGTGCGTGTGCATCTCACATGACACGCCTATGTACATTAGGGGTGTAAATCGCTGGTTTCATTACAATATTAGATTGATTCATTGCATAACGATACGATATTCAATTCAGGGGCCTGTGATCGATATGAGACAATATCATATGCCCATTTAACACAATGTTGCTTCAATGCAATATTTTGGCAATTAATCAATATATCGTTAAACCTCCTATGTACATACAAATGGCACAACCAGTGTAGCGTCGCCTTCCACTCATCACCTATCACCCTATTCTTACCAGATGTACTGAGATCTGAGTGCACTTGAACTTGTCTTCTTGAGGCGCCTGTATACTCTGCTACAAGAGCCAAAGCACATCCCTCAGCAGAGCTATGACAGTATAGCAACAAGGGGCCAGAAGGCAGGCTTGTTTATCATTACCAGTGACAAAGAAAGACACACCCAGTGGCGTCGGCCTATAAGAAGCCACCGGCCAGGACGGCAGGAGGAATATCTGTTAAAATCCCTCTCCATTCATTTGGTTCAAGTGAGGAGGCGGAGGGGTATAGGTTTCCTTTTATCCAACTAATATGAAGAAGCAGCAGTCTTAAAGCCAGAGGCCATCGTCTTATTAACTGGGGAATGCCCAGTGCGGGGATTTCTGTGGAGCTGGAGAAAGGAGCTTCGACCCCAAAGAATTCTCAGCTGTGATGACTCCACTTGCAGACATTTAATTTCATTCGAGAACTGGGGAGAGAAAAACTACTACTAATAGACACGGAGGCTGGTGACCAAACCCGGACAGGGCAGGCAGCACTTAACAACAGAGCTTACTAAATGATCTTAGACAATAGTTGTCATTGGAGGAGTCGGTAAAAGTGGATGCAGAGGAGTGGTGTCGTTGCTGCCTTCGTATATAGGGGCACCGATTGCATAGGCTCATCCTACTCGGCTGAGCCTTACATCAAAATCTCAGTGTGCGGAAATGCAAAGATAACCGGCTAGGCCTATAGAGAGGAAAGCATGTGTGAAAATAAACCCCCTCCCTTCCTACCAGTAATCTATTTTTTAAAGTAGCGGTAGCCTTAACCATATTAGACCAGTTTAGGGGAACACAAACATGTATAAAAGCTCACTTTCTTAACATGTTTGCTTGTTGCTTTTAGATCCTTTTTATAGAGTTATTATCCAACAATATTGCATTATGTAATGAATAGTAAGTCTGTCAAAAGCCCACAGTTCAAGTCAGCGCTGTTTGGAATGTGTTAATTGACTAATTTACCTTGTAGATGTGATGTTAATGCTCATTTTATCCTGACATTTCACAGGGGATTGTATTAGTAATGTAATGGGTGTGCTGTGCTTACTGTGTCCATGCCTATACTCATCTATCTGCTGAATTTGAGTGAATCCTCATGAATCGACATTTAAAAAAAAAAACTTTAACTGTTTTGCATTTCCGGCCACTCACCCTTTATTGATGAACCTGAACAAGCAACGCTTGAACCCACAGAATCCGGCGTAAGTAAAGTAAGCAAATTAGGACAACACATTTATAATATTCTCAGAAGTGCTGCTATGCCAGCTCACTTTTTCCTGAAAAATATATATTTTATTTAAGGTACAACATAAAACTACATATTAACAGGCATGTTTTTTTTTATTTTTTTTTTATCAGAAATACTCCTATACTCTTCTTCAATTTGCCTTCTTTTTTATTTTTACTGATTTTATCCTTTGGTAAATGTTTTTTCACCTATTAAAACTACATATATTTTTTCATAGTAAAGTCACTGATATAAACTAGTATCATTTATTTGAAGGTTTGAACCCTAATACAAAATAAAAATACCTTCTGGATTTAATTTCCTCTTATTTTTGTAAATGCTAATTGCTTGACTTTATGAACTTTTCGAAGTACTCCTGACAAAGTCAAACACTGCACTCTAAGAAACTTTAATCAAACACAGTCAATTTACAATTGCAGTTGTTAAGGACCTCTGAGTCATTGTTGTGACATTAATTATCGCATCTGAGAAGAAAGAGCCGTTGCATCAGAATAAGAATACGTTTTTCCATGAGAAGTACTGTATAATGGAGCTTGTTGTAATGAGGGATTAGACCAAGGTCATTGCTGCTAATAAATGCAAGCCCATCGGGGCCAGCTACATCCTTTATTCAGAATATTTATATGCTTGCTTTGTCAACCCTGTAGTTCTTAGGGTGTAATCACTGAGCTTACAAATCTGAAGAATCTAATGAGAAAGTAAAAATAATGACAATGGATTCATATTTGGCATGTGTGTTCAGTTTAAGTTTTTTTCCTATACGTTTGAGAGATTTCTCTCTGTTCTGCGTCTGCCTTGTGATGTGACTGTCCTTATCTGTCGTCCACAGACCTGTTTTTTTTTTTTGCACACAAAACATCAGAGGATGCGGCACTCTTTTGGCGTTAGAGCGTGTCCCACCATGGCCTTTTGTCCGCTGAGATCGATGGGAGCCCACGTGCTGCACACTGTAGATGAACAACTCGGAAGATTCACCTGCTGTGAATAAGCCTTTCTCTGCCCTAAAGCAGTTCCTTAGACAAATAAAAGATATCTCCTGCACCACTTAGAACGCACAAAACCAAATATAGCATATGGGTTACCATCTTAGCCATCTCTGGGGGGAGGAAGCGATTTAGCTAACCCATAGATTTGTCTATTTCCGTCGTTGCAAGGACAACAAAGACTTGCTGCCGAATTGCACATGGAGTGTGAAGGGGAGAGAAAAAAAAGGCTTCTGCTCTGTGCGATTTTGCTGTTGTCAGTGTTGTTTTCATAGATTCTGCATTGGGGATTGTCTCCATGTCAAACGTTAATCCAATCAACATTCTGATGTGCTCTCTTTGCAGCATGTCATTTTAAAATGCCTGCCTTTCTTGCAGTGAGCAGTGCCATGCCATCTTTGCTCTTATTAAGAATGATTAATGCATGTTTTTGTATAAAGCATGGAGACGAAAACCTTTTAACTATAACTAAAGCGTACAACCACATTGCAGTCACTAGGTCTGACTTATGTGCTGTTTTATGCAGCATTGAGAATTTACACCAAAACATGTATCGTATTACATCTAACATTAGTTATACCAGTGTCAATGAATATGTCATTCTACACTCGTGCCTTTTCTACTTGTGCTCCTCACAGTCACTACATATGAAGACAATAACATTTTGAAGTCTTCAGTCTATTTTGCTGTCACACTGCAAAGTAAGTCTCAGCTGCAGGATTTGGGAGAGCAGGTGTGGATGGGTCGGTGCATTTTGAATCCGTAGCAGTGATTTATAATGTGCAGGGGTTCAGTGCACCTTGCGCTGGTCTCCTGAGCCTGTTGGCTGCCCTTTCACCAGAACCAGCAGTCCTTACTGAGGAGGATGGATGCCTCGCTCTGATGCCGACTAAACAAATCTTCCACCTCACCTTCAATCTTAATTTTCACGTTCAGTATGAGCACCTCATTATAAACCAATCCTGTGTAATTATGGTCAGTTTAAATGCCCCCCTGCAACGAGAGGGATGTCTCTTTCCCAGCCTGGGGAGATTTGTTCCCCTCAAGAAAATCATTTAAAATGCACCTATGAAAAAATATCGCTGCGCAAACAGTATTACAATTTGATGAATGTCAAGGCCTCAGTAATGGGCCATGTCACGCTAGAGGATTTATGCCATCATGTTTGAAGTTGGTCCACATACTGTGTATATATACAGTATATACCTTGGAGCATAATGGCATATTATGGCACAATGACTTAGTAAATCTTAATATTAAACAGTAGTCTAAATGAGGAAATATGCACTGAAGAGAGAGAGGAAAAACTCAGAGGTTATAAATCATAAAACAAAGCATCTCTGTGGAGTCGTTTTCTTTGTGATGCATTATATTATGCTACCCATATTGTGCGACACCCACATACTCTGCAGACCTCTCCAGTCACCTTGAGCACAATGATTACATATACAATGAGTATTCAGCACATTAATCGCGTTTTCCTCAGTGACCTTGTGACCAGTGATAGTATATCTCCTTTCAGCATAATTTGTTGGATGTCAGAACTGCAGTCCAAACTGACAATAACAAGCTGATAATAAGCGAACACACTCTCACACTCTGATGCTGCCGTAATAGGCTTTCACAAATGGGAGCATCAGGGAGAAAAAAAAACAAATTACGCTCATCATTATGCTCATTATACAATGCATTTTCTTACCTTCCACCTCTCTTTGGACAGCTGCAGGAGAGTAAAGAAAAACAGACATTTTTAATGTTGATTAATTGCAGTATTTGGCTGCTATCAGGATGCTATCTTTATCTAAACTGAAACTGATATTACATTTTTTTCACATTCTGCTAAACCTCTCAGCTTCTTTACATACCATGGTGTGCAGTTTGAGAATGCATGCATCATCCAGAGCCTGTGGGGTTGGTCATTTGCTCCGATAGTATAGCTGTAGCATTTATATCACTGATAATAATAGCGGCCATTGCAGCACATAAATAGTCCGTTTATCTATGACATATAATCACAGATAGAGTCACAGCCCGATGCAAGTTGGACGTCTTCCAACAGAACCAGACCGGGGGGGGGGGGGGGGGGGGCAATTCTATGTATTCTGATATTCACAAGCCCCATTCACTAATATCCACTCCAATATTATGTTATCACCTTGCTGCATACCTAAAGAAACAACTGCAGGTGGTCATTAAAAACTCTTAGCGGTTAAATGGTTTATACAGTCCACTGTATAAATTAGGGAAGACCTGCAAGGACCCTCCTTTGACAGCCTTACTCAGCCAGGAAGGTCACCTCCCATGACCCCTGACCTTGTGGGAGAAGGCTGCACAGCTTTCAATCTAAACATGTGTTATTATAATAACAGGGAAAGCTGAAGTCTTTTGTCAAAGAGGAAAATATGTTTGATGAAACACTTCTTTCTTTTTTTTCTTTCTTTTCAATAAGTAATAAGGAGCATCTATTTGGCAGCCTGTAAAAATGTTGAAAGCATGCAGACATCTGTCACATTAGGAAGCAGTTATCCTCTATGACTTGTGAAGATAATTGCTAAGAGAGCTGGACTCAAACACACCCAAGCAGCCTTTATGTACTGCTGTAGTATACTTTAACCCGGATAAGTGGGCTTTATTGATTTTTCTTTGTGCTCAATGAGGGTTCAGACCATATACTTAGAATGGGATCTTAAAAATACATTTTAACCATTTATTGGCTAATGCTTATCATAAGGGTGGCAAACATTTTCAAGAGCCAAAGAGCGTTATTTAATTTCAAAGTTGCATGGCCCTTCACAACTTGTACATTTACAACGTGCACTTGTGTGACCAAAAGTAACGGTGAAATAAATAAATGGACAGGTATGGCATTTACTTATGGAGGCTAATGTTAGCAAACACTAGGTATATGCTTCTGTATAATTCACTTCACTAAGGGATTTTTAATTTATATTTCTGCTCTGCACAGACTCTTCTTTCCTCGTACCACTGTGGCACTACATTGTATTTGCACTCATTTCATTTGGCATTACACATGATCCTGTAGCTGTAAACCCCAGTGGCTGCTATTCAGGAACACAATATAAACATCAACATGCCTCCATCTCAAGTCTATATAAACCAACACATTTAACTTGTAAATAGTGTGTTTCTGTCCAAATCATACATCGCCAAATTTTTAAATATTAATGCTACAACTTAATTTTGCTGCAAAGACATGGATGGTATTGTTCTCACCTTCATGGCAGTACCTGCCCCTGTAGCTGGTGTTGATACAGTCACAGAGGATCTCTCCTTGGCTGACAGAGCACAGGCCTTTGTTGCTGCATGGCGAGTGTGTGGCACATATATACTCCAAATCACTGTGAACAGCTTGCCCGTCCAACAGGAGCGGTAACGCTTCCCCCAGTTTCAGATTGGCTATGAAGCCCTGGAACGGCGGCTCGTATTTAGCAGTGCTGGACGTCAGGGCGGAGAGACGCACGTCAGGCGAGATTCCACCGACGTAGAGGTCGCTGGCCACCACCATCTCTTTCCTCTTGGACTTCACCTCGGCCACCTTTTCCTCGTTGTCCACCACCAGCCTGGTTTCCCTATAATTGCGGGTCAAGAGGACCCTGTGCCAGCGCTGGTCGCTGATACGCGTCTCCGTGTACAGGGCGGCGGGTTCGACGCAGTGGATGGTGAAGCGCATCTGGAGCCTCCCATCTGCGATCAAAAGCTCCAGGAAGTCGCAGTTCCCTCCGTCGTCCAAATAGAGCACCAGGGCTTTGCTGACGTTGGTTTTCAGAATAAAGCTGAGCTCGCCTGTCGCTTTTGCATCCCACTGGCCGTAGCGAGTCCACTGACCAGGAACCCCCTCATATTCCAAAGCTATTCCCGATAGCACCAACCCAGCTAACAACATTAACAGCGTAGCCTTTACTTTACACTTGCCCATGATGGTTCCTATCTACAACTACTGGCTTTCTTTGGGGTCTGTAATTCATGTGAATAAAACAGAGCTTGTGAGGAGGAAATGCTATAAAGTGTTGCAGTTATTTTATTATCCCCCTAAAATTTGCAGAAATGAGAATGCAACTCCCACATGCAGCAAAATAGTTTATTCAGCCTCGACTGCCTATCCTGATTCTTTTTGCCATCTCTCCATGGGCGTCAGGTGACAGAGTGAACAGACGAGCCACGTCGCAGACTACTTTGCATCTACTTTGGATCGGGTGAGAAAGAGAACAAACAACTCAAGTGATCCGCAATACGGCGCGCTTCCTCGTCTTCGCCATCCAGTGTCTTGGCCTCCATCCAGCAATGTTCCCATCAGTTACCCATGGGTAGGCTAGGCACGCAGCTTAGGTACAGCCTCCATTCTTCTCAGCCTCCCAACATCCTAAGACATGAAAGAAGAACGTGTAATGAATAGTTGGAAAGATTACAAACAATTGATGGGACAAAAAAAATTGTATACAATTCACAGTTGTTGTGAATAGCATGGGAAATTAATTTCAAAATCTAACAAATCATTCAAATGGCACAGAGGGAAATATGGAAATGAGAGGGATAGAGAGGTTTAATTGCTAGAAGGAATTCAGTATTAGTTTGTATTTTTATTGGTCTGCTGTTTACCAAAAAGACAGCCTACAGATTCCAAAAACAGGCCCTCAACATGCTGCATGTATTGGGCCAAGTTGCCTCTCAATCAGGCAGAATGGGAAACAGAGGCTCTTGCTAGTTTGCCGAGACGTACTGATTTCCAAAAGCAGGTTGAAAAGTCTATTTCATAAGCTCCCCCAAAGATGTTTTGGTATCCATGGCCTCGCTAACTCCAGTGATGTTGAGCCCCTTAAGCCCTCGGCGCTCCCCGAGCTCAAGCTAAGACATTACAGCTAAAAACAAGATACAAGCCAGAGGCTATAGGGGTGATGGAAAGGAGAAGGCCTGTGCTAGAAACAAACAAACAAACAAACAAACAAACAAACAAACAAACAAACAAACAAACAAACAAACAATAAATTCAATACTTTGTGCTGACAAAAGAGATTGCCCCTCCTATTTCTAAAGGACACAGAGTCAGGATTCATTCTTTGGATAAAATGGGAATCAGCTCTGGCTATTTGTTTAGAACTGGGAAATCAGGCTTCCTATGGAATTATGTCCAAGGAATCTATACATAATCTAAGAGAAGTAAAAGCAAAAATTTCCCTTTTGAGAACAAAGCAGATAATAAATGTACAGTATCTGTGCAGTCACCATCTGATATAGCTATGCCTCTGTGCCAACCAACTCCACAGCTGTCCCAAAACCTATTAAAACACATAAAAGAGCAATACCGCTGTGTGATCTAATTATGAGGGATCAAAAACAAAATCAGCAGCTATAATCTAGTACAAGCAATTTGCATGAAAGACTGGAACGACACTATAGAGCTCACGGTTAAAACGAGTAAGGCATACTGAATGTCATACATCCCACATCTTATCAAACTCAAAATGTGTTTAAACGTTTTGCTCTTAACATTCCCAAGATGCACCAAAGTCACCTAAAAAGAGAAAAGAATGCAGACACTGTGTCTGTATTACCTCAGAGGTATTGATCGACACAGAGTGACTCAATCAATCAGTCTACATCTAATGCAAACAGCTGTAAATAATTTGTCAAGTTAAGGCTCTAAGGTTTGCCATAAACCACTAAAGGGGGTCATTTTGTGTGAAAGGAAGCAAAAATCTTCGTGTAACGGTAAGCTGTGTTCTTTCTCATTTCGTTACATTTCTCAACTAGGAGCAGATGCATTTCATGCAAGTTTGGCCCAATTTCATCTCGGCTATAGAGATAGAGATGTATCATTTGTGTTTGAGTCTACAGGCTATAACAGCCTCTATTGGATGTCCTGCTGATGAGGGACTGCCACAGTTTGGTTTTATCCGCTAAAAAGGTAGGTGTCGCAAGGAAAGAGTGTACACAGCAAATAAATCAAAGTTCCTCCCCAAAGTATCAGAGAGGCTGGCAGAAAAAAAACCTTCTGACAGGCAGGTCGAAATGGGAATAGCTGTATTGTGGAAGGTCATAGAAAACTGACACCCTCCTCACAGGATGAATTGCAATTTGCTAGAGCCAGGTAGAGTGTGAAATGCTTCTCAGAACCTGTCGCAGCTGTATACGTGATGGTGACTTCCATATGTTTTTTTTTAATCTACACGAACAACAGATTAGTGTTGTGTTTAAAAAAAGACAAGGAAGCATGTGGTGCTTTCAGCTCCATGATTTCATTGTCACCACATAATAAATGCAACTCCCATTAACGCTCATTAGGAGCAACGTGAGCTTGAAGATGCCATTTTAAGACTTATAAATGTAGCATAATGTGGGAGCTAACATTAAAAAAGTGATAAATATGGCCCATTTTAAACTGTGGAATATAATCATTCAACCTCTACAGCTACATAAATGCAGTCAACAAAGCCAACATTTGGGCTAATTTGGTACGGTCAACGTATCAACAACACTAGGATTAATAGCTGACATATAGTACACTCAACAAAAATATAAACGCAACACTTTTGTTTTTGCTCCCATTTTTCATGAGATGGACTAAAAGATCTAAAATTCATTCCAGATACACAATTGTACTAGCCTGGCATTCCCAGACCTGCCACTAGGCGCTGGCAAATTAAATTTGCTGCGCGTGTTGGTCTGGAGACGCTCCGTTGAAGCTTATCAAGACTACCAGAAATCTGGTATAACGTTTCAATTGGTTCTATCTAATATGGGCGCGCCAGAGCCCTTTATATGGTGCTCTGGGGAGGACGTAACCGGATGACGACAGTGACGTGCATGCGACGTCGAAGCTGTGATAGTAAACATCAAAGATGGCTGCGGATATGTTGTGTGAGTTTGAGACTGCTTTGGCCTCGACCCTTAACGAATTGGAAGACGGGACTCATAGCTTTCACTAGCAAGTAAGTGGAATGTTCTGTTTTGCCGACCGACAACGGCAAACGTTTAATTGAACAGTTTAACAGCTGTTCGCTAAACGAACGGGGCTTACGTCACTTGTGCATCGCTCTGATTGGTTGTAGTGCTATCCAACTGCGTGCAGTGGCATTTGAAATGCACGAGTAGGAGCCGCCCCTAGAGTTGGAAATTACTATTGATCGTCGCCCTCTATCGTTCAAGATATCAGGGTCAGGATTTCCAGGCTACAATTGTACCATTTCTCTCAAACATTGTTCACAAATCTGTCTAAATGTGTGATAGTGAGCACTTCTGCTTTGCTGAGATAATCCATCCCACCTCACAGGTGTGCCACATCAAGATGCTGATCTGACATCATGATTAGTGCACAGGTGTGCCTTAGACTGTCCACAATAAAAGGCCACTCTGAAATGTGAATTTTTTTGCTTTATTGGGGGTCTGGGGACTCAGAACCAGTCAGTATCTGGTGTGACCACCATTTGCCTCATGCAGTGCAACACATCTTCTTCGCATAGAGTTTATCAGATTGTCAATTGTGGCCTGTGGAATGTTGGTCCACTCCTCTTCAATGGCTGTGCGAAGTTGCTGGAGACGGCTTATGGTGGAGAAATGAACATTCAATGCACGAGCAACAGATCTGGTTGACATTCCTGCTGTCAGCATGCCAATTGCACGCTCCCTCAATGCTTGTGGCATCTGTGGCATTTTGCTGTGAGACAAAACTGCACATTTCAGGGTGGCCTTTTATTGTGGACAGTCACACCTGTGCACAAATCATGATGTCAGATCAGCATCTTGATGTGGCACACCTGTGAGGTGGGATGGATTATCTCAGCAAAGCAGAAGTGCTCACAATCACACATTTAGACAGATTTGTGAACAATGTTTGAGAGAAATGGTACAATTGTGTATCTGGAATGAATTTTAGATCTTTTAGTCCATCTCATGAAAAATGGGAGCAAAAACAAAAGTGTTGCGTTTATATTTTTGTTGAGTGTATATTTATCAAAAGAGAAAAAGGGGTGGATGAAAGAGGGACACACCGGCTGAATAACTCAACTTTAATCTATATTTTGTCTGTATCCTTTATTCTTATCTATGTTTGTTATTTCATCTTTAAAATCCCCTGTCATTCCAGTATAGTTACAGTATATGGTTTTAGTTTAAAAAAAAATGTTGGTGTGTGTTTTTTTCTGCTTGCTTACATCAAGTTGACAGACTAAAATGATCTAGGGGACTATTAGGCCAACACCGCCAAAGGGCAGATGAAACAAACAAAGGCCAATTTTCCCAATGGAGCTTTTGTGATGCTGGTCTGGCAATGTCGTTATGTCTGAATTTGTGAAAGCATTTTAGGCTGACTCAGCACACATCTTGAACTTGTGTAGCCCTTGCCATGGGATTTCTTTGAAGGAAATGCTTCTATTTAACTCTAACATTCTCATTTTTAAAAGGAAATGTACTGTATATTACAGTAACACTACTTAAAATGACATAGATAAAATTCTATTAAAGTAGCTTTACAAAATCGACTTAAGAGCTGAACAGGAAAACATGTCCCCTCTACAACCTTTTTGATGCTCTCCGGCATTAACAGGATTGTTCAACTGACTGAATCGATAGCACTGGTATAGTAGTAGTAACAATCTCATTAAGTGTATGGAAGCAAGCCCAAATTGCATGCCTCGGTGTGTGTTGACCCGGGGTCAGCTGCTCCATTGTCCAAATGTAATCCATTACACAATGATAACGTATCAACTCGTGAGTAAGGTGTTTACAGTTAAGCTTGTTATCTTGAAATATAACATTGCCTCCTCTACGTTTAATGGCTTCTCTCCCTGGGCAACTGCTCTTTCTTCATTTAAAACAACAGGCCAATTACCGGTTATGGCTGGAATCCAGTGTGTGTGTGTGTGTGTGTGTGTGTGTGTGTGTGGGGGGGGGCAATGGGGGTTTAATTGAATCTAATTTTAACCCCGCCTACCCATAAGATACATCCTTCTTTGTGTCCTCCACCATTGAAAAAGTCTGACACCTAAAATTATGAATTAAAGCATGTACAGTATGTTGTCCTGGGCATTTATTAACTCTGCGGAAAACAGTGGTCTTTTACTTCAAATGTTGAGCTGCTTTAATTATGCTAATAAAAGGCCAACATTAGGCCTAATACAAAAAAACATTTCTATTTGATTATTGTGATGCAAAAGTTAGTATAGGAGTCCCACTTTAATACAATATCCCACATGGACGAAAGACTGACCAATTGAAATTAAAAATTGTTTGAAAGAATGGCATATTAGCTTTTTAGGATCTACATTATACAGTGATGTCATGTCAATGGTTTTATAAATTCATTTAAGAGATTAAATCACAAATCAAACAGCTATATCAGCCTGAAAAATTGCTTAATTATTTGTTATTTGACTAATTTGATACTTAGTTATTTGACTAACAATCTAACATTATATTCCTGCACCACATTTCAATGCTTGGGTATTCTTTTAGTACAATGACCAGGGCCGTCGTATAGGGGGTAAAGGTTATGACGATTATAAGGGCCCACAGCCAGCTAGGGCCCACACAGCCCCCAGTAGAACCCTCAAGTTGAGAAGGAGGCCAGGAGTAGGATATGAGCAGCAGAGCAGGGGCCCAGGACTTCAAAAACTTTTTTTCTAAGAATGGTGAGAGTAAAACTACAGAGGGAGGCTGAAACAATTAGCCTACTACTTGTTCATTGATAACATTACCTTTGACGGGGCGCAGACTGAATCCTACGTTAGCTGTCATCTGGCCGCGCTACACTCTGATCAAGTCGCCAGTTCATTAAAAAAAAAAGAAAAAAAAAGTCGCCAGTTCATTGTAGACCAACGGTTCCTACAGTAACTATAACTGAACGTTACTACTACAGTGACTATGTGTTTCACACATATTACTGTCTGACAGTGCTCCAGTAGCCTATGCGCCCATTCAGAGGCTGCATTGAATTGTATTATGACGCATTCAACTTCTACTCGGTAATTATGAGCATCTGACGATGGTCAGTTACGTTCAGGGCCGTCTGACTGCGGACAGGCTTGGGGGGCCCAAGGCAGAGGGGGGCTGCACCAAAAAAAATTAAAACGTATTTTTTGTATTTTTTATTTTTTTAGCTGGCTCAATATAGGCCCCTGATCTTTGAAGGCCCAGAAAAATGTTATTTAGGAAGAAAAAAACGGATATCAGGGGCCTTTCATTCGTCAGTACATTTTTGTTATTTTTTAAATAACATTGTTCGGGGCTACGAAGATCAGGGGACTATATTGGGCCATTAAAAAATACAAACAAAGGGAAAAAATTCCCGAGGCTGACTGGATTTTTTAAACATGTACATTTCTTCTTTCTGCTTTTTGGTCATTCTGTGTCTATTAATTATTCCAGAAAATAGTACTAAATAGCTTACATAGGAAACAGTTGATTTAGCCTTAGTTTTCTTCTCAAAGTGCACCAGATTGATGAATTTTACTTTAACATTTAAAAAAAATTCTTCCGGGGGAGCATTCCCCCGGACACCCCTTGAAGGTCCAGGGTCCACGACACAGTCTCCCAAATTCCTGTGAGAAACACTGTGTGTGTGCATGGTTATTAAGAGTCATTAGACCAGGGGTTGTGTTCAAGTACGCGTAATGATTTGGTCATTCATCAATAGAAACATTGTGTTGTTATCTGGCTCAGAGAGGGACCAGTCACTCATACGTTTTGGACTATAGAGAAACATAGCTTTTACATGTTTGTATTGTAAGACCGCCTCTCAGAGGGCCCATCAGGACTTCCTGTATAGGGGCCCAGAATTTGGTGCAACGCCCCTGACAATGACACCATACACCCTTCAAACAATTAGCAAACTCTGTAGTGCTATAGTCATTGCTGAACTAGTACTTTGTCCACAACATCACATATTGTTATATCACAGCCAGTGCTATTGTATTCCACATACTAATACTGTATATGAATGATAATAATCTTTATATCATGTAACAAAACTGTGATACACTAATGGTACTATTTGTACCATTCAATATGGTAATTCTGAAAATACCATACATGTACAATCAGATCACTTAATTTGAATAAGCTGAACCCACGGTCAGTACAACCAATGCAACAGAGACAGACATTGCTTGCATTAATGTTACAAAAATGCATGTGCTACTGTAGATGCTGGGATGCTTTAATGACAAAACAGGCAGAAGTTGATCACATCTATAAAATACACTTTTTTCTATAAATGCTGATCTTGATATATTTTTTTAAATGTTTATGGACGAGTTGGAAATATTACTGTTAGCCCTGCTAATTAATATTCAATGCTTTTGGCGTCTGATCCATTCTCACTATAAAGAAATTGATAGAGGATGATTCGAGAAATGGTGTAGGTGGCTCTTTGGAAGTGCTGTGCCAAAAGCGTGTAAGTCAAATATATAGATATATCAGGATTGGTCAATGACAAATTGAGAGTGGAGAGCTCTAACCCTAATACAATTTCAACCATCCAATTTTCTCCACTCCGATATATTCTCTTAAATGGAACTCCTTCAGAATCTATCTGTTCAGGGCCAAGAATACCCCGCTAAGGCGATGCAGCATGAATGAGTGACTGCTACTAAGGGTCAAACCGCTACCCTGGGGAAGGACAGTGTGGCAGGCGGAGGGGCTGTGGGTTCAACAGTTACCTATTGTGCATGTGCAGCTATCACACAGGCTGTACACCACAGGGAAAGGTGGTGAAGCCTTTTTCCCTCAAATCTGTGACTGACAGAACAACAGGGATCGTGGTGTGATACTCAGTGACATTCCAGCGAACACAACGGTGAGCTTAAAGTGTTCTCTACATAGAATACAAGTGAATAAACAGGTCAAACAGTCACACAGGAGGTGGACTGTGGAAAAAATGACAAACTAGCTTAACTGCCTAAAGCATTCTAGACAAAAATGACGGATAATGGCAACAATGAACTGTTATAATAGACGGCGCAGCATGGATGTGTAATTGCATTAACGTTGCTATGCTTTGGGTGAGACGTGACCTTTTCTTCTCTTATTTCCTGACACAGCAGGTTTAACCGGAGTACAGTGAGAATGTGCATGTGCAACTTGACAGTAATTATGTTCTAACACCATTATATGAGGTCTGTATTACTTGTTACAGAAGCATTTTACAGTATGCTGTTAGAGTGTTTGTAAGAGACAGAGCCCAAGGTCTTTTTGCCCAGCAGTATTCTCTGTTGCAGGCATTAGTTTCTGTTTAATGCTTCAATGAACTGCAAACTTTCGGGAAATCATCCTGTTAATCTAACCCAAGCAGGTTTTAGGCTTACATTGTGGAGGAAAGCAGCATTTTGTAGCCTATGCACCACATGTTTATTGTTTGCTAGCTGTTTTAGCGCTTTTCTTTTCCACCATAAATTTTCCTATTAAAGGACCAGTGGATGTTGAATACCCTGTCATTCTCTAAATGGAACCTGCACGACTATGAAAGCAATTCCAATAGGCCTATAGGGAGCGAATGCGGGGGGAAACCGCGCTCAAAATGCACGCCCAATCTACTAGAGGCATGGCTCTGTCATGGGTCTGTGCATCGAGTTAAGGTTTCGCTGCAAGTAACGACTTCTCACTACACCTCTGTAATCTTTCAACCCCCCTCAACCTTAGTGCTCAGAGTTTGAATGATGCGGAAGGCAAAACAGGGGCATACCCATGCAAACATTTAATGAAGTCTAGCACTTGGGAACTGCATTTATGGGAGCATAAGATTCCTTTTGACAGTGTCAAACCAACTCCCTTAAAGTTACTACATCATCTTCAGATCTGCTAAGATTAGGCAGAGCCTACCCAAGATCTGCTCATGTTGTGTATAATCTAATCTCCTACTGAATTCTCCATGATTCCATATGAACAAACAGAAAAAATAGAGTAATTTTACGTAATAAGTATCTTAATATATATTGCTGAATATACGTTTAACTGTGAGATTATACTTTTGGATAATTTTTTTTAGTTACAAATACGGTCGGTATCTTTTAACCCTTTCGTCCAAATCCCTATGATACTGGAGAAATACTCAGTGTCATACATTTGCACCTGTTCAATATGCGTGTCAAGTTTACAGCCCGTACAATTTCCAGAGGTCTGCTCTTAAGTGAGGCATCACAGATGAATGGAACAGTCTGCTGAATAAAGAGAACGGAGCTGCAAGAATAATTACTATTAATCCTAGACAGAAACAATTACAACTGAAACAATGACACACCCTTTTAATGAACCAATTAAAAAAATGTAATCTAATTTGGCCTGTTATGGAACAAAGATGGGCCTGACCTACATACACTTTGATGTTTTCTTTAATTGAAATGCTGCGTTGGAGATTAGAGGCATTATATGTGAGGGTTGCTGCCTTAGAAGTTTGTCTTCAAGCACAATTTTCTTTGCTTTTTATCAAATGTTATTTTTTGCTGCTTTGTGCGTGTGTAGTTGTGTGTGTATATTTTCAATAATGATAGAGCTGATGAAAGACAAACCAAAAAGTTTTGCTTTGTCCACTGTCTCACATTGAATCATTTATGCACTGTCTTGTAGCATGTTTTAGCATTTACAGTGTAATATATTTTCTTTAAATAAAAATATATGCATGATGACAAAGGAAAAAAATTACAGCATTATTCTGCCTCCGAATAAGTTCACAATGTGTTCAGTTCTTCACATTTCATCTTTGTTCTGTTCCCGTTGGTCTATTCGCATTTTCCTCCTCTGTGGACAAACATGGGAGTACAAAGATAGTTCGTCATGAATATTTAAAATGACAGGCCTAATGACAGTCATCATGAATGTGGTTGAGTAACTCTGTAATCGCTTGGGTGTTTTCCAGCCTGTCGTCCTCCGGAAGGACAATGGGTCAGTACTGATGCATTGCAGACACAAAGAGTGACTGGGAGGTTTTCAACGCTCCACCATCACCAGTCCACAGCATGCCAGCATTTTGCCTTCCAAAACACTGTCAATTATATTGCAGAATTTCTTTTATTAAGTACAGTGAGAATATTGTTTTATGTTGGCTGACAGAAAAAAATATGTAAATAGATGTATCGTATTGGCCTCGAGGGATTTGCCCAATATGTCTTACCTGCTCTCCGCACTCATCTACACCTTTTTTGTTCCTCCTACACCCCCATATTCAATCATCACACCAAGTCACCACCAGCAGTGTTTGAATATAACCCTATGATAATTAGTCTATTAGTGGAAGGAGGGAGGAGGAATATAGCTCCCTGGCTGAATGAAAAGTAATTGTGAAGGAGAACCGAACAAAGGTACTGAGAGGAAAGAGCTGAACCTATCCTACTGCAGAATTGAGTCAATAAGAAAAAATAAACTATTCTGATAATCAATTAGTTATCATAAATTATACTAAACTGAATATGTTGGGAGTTTGGACAGTTGATTGGACAAAACAAGCTATGTGGAGGCAATTCATTTAGAAAATCCTCACAAGATAAAATGCTGATATGTGTTACTAAAATAACACCACAATTTTTAAAGATTTCAAATTGCCTTCACAAATGTATGAGGCTAACTTAATAACATATGTGTACCATACAATGATAACAGAAAAGTTGACTACAAAAATATGAAGATTTTTTTTGTCACAAGCTCAAAGAGGTTCTGATCACAGTATATTCTGCTGCATTGAAAGTTGGTTATATAAATAGGATATGCATGCAAATATAAGGCAGCAGGGGGTTGTCACTCAGGCACTGATACTGCCTGGGGATCTACAGCACAGTAACAAGGACAGCACCCGCCCTCCACCCTCCACCCTGCAGCACCCAGGACGGAGACACAGAAGGCTGCTCAGCTGTGTGGGATCACTCTAACAAGCTGCTACCTCAGTCGGGCCCAGCTGAAGCTTCTTACACTGTTTACTATGGTGCCTATAAAAGCGGCCTCAGTGTGCAAAGTGTTGCTGGGTTTTAGGCTGGAATAAATTCTGTCTGTGTTCTCCACGCCAGCAATCCCTTAGTGAATCCTAATCAGCCTGGAAGAAGAGTTTTATTTAGCTTAATTATCTTGAGACTTTTGGTGCATTCATGTGGTGCTCGGATGGTCCGAGTTTCCGAGATCTGAAGTCGTTCTTCCGACCTCGGTGTGTTCACCTGCACTTATGACGAAAAGTTGTAATGTTGGTTGTAACCATAACAACAATGCTACAAAGAAGATGTGCGGACTGTTATTAGCTTACTCACAGAGATTAATCTCAATGCTGATCGCTTCTCCGAGTATTTTCATGACAACGAAGAGCAAAGGAAATGGATAGGTGAGCTGAGAAAATAGGCTATGATTGATTTCAAATATGCACCTGCACCACATTAATAATAAAACCGTTAATAAAACAGCTATCCTTGCCTGCCATGTTGATGTCAAAATCTTTCCCATTTATAAATTCAATATACTGTAGGGGAGAACGGGGTAATGTGAGACACTTTTTACATTTGCTCCCCTCTAAGGGAGCTAAAATTATTTATCAGTCAAATTTACACATTTCCCATTAATTCAGGATGTTTCCTAGAAAATGGCATTAGCTGAATTTATTCAAGACAAAGGTTAGTGAAAATATGATTGTTTAAAAAAAAGTTGTCTTGTGTCTCAGTTTACCCCAGCTGTGGGGTAAACTGAGACAGACCAGAGAAATCAAGGGGGTAAACCGATCCACTTACTTTTTCCACTCTGAAACTACCAGAACAACACATGTAGTAACAGTTATAACCCTGACAGATAGATTGAAAACCAAATATTCCAAAGCTAATGTCGGACTAGTAACATAATCATGGGGCCTGGTCAATTAAGAAAAACATTTAGTAAACACTTGAATACATCATATAATTCCTATTCAATAATTAACATTCAAATGACAGATAGAACCAGTTAGATTAAAACACAGTCTGGGGGTCAGAACACTGGACCCTTAGAGCCAGCTAGTGTCTGGGGGTCAGAGCAAAGAACAATCAGAACCAGCTAGAACAGCCTGGGACTCAGAACACAGGACTAGACCCAGCTGTCATTTTCCATCTTTTGAGTCTTTGATTAATATTTTTCTGCGTTTGTTTTATTGGGATCATTCATTGAATAAAGACATATTACTTAGAGTCTATTGATGTTAAAGGTCACTCTCCTGTCCCCCACATTCATATGTGCCCTTGCTGACACCCCTTCAACCATCAGCTCCCACCTCCAGCCCACAATGTATTTTGTCTTATTCAAACTAGTCTCCTTGCTACCTCAAATATAATGGATTCATTAAAAGAGGGCACAGACACTGTCTCACTTTACCCCACAGCATTTGTCTCACTTAACCCCACTGCCACAATTTGAGAAAAAAACTACCTCTCTCAGCAAATAAGGCTAATCTTCAGTTATCATCATCACATGGTTTCATATGTTGGTAGTTCATCAACATGTATGATATAAGTTTTTATACCTGAATCAATTTGCTTTAGCACAACAATGTGTTATGTTGACAGCAAGAAAATGTACTTTTACATGCAAAAATGACATTTTTGTGAAAAAAACATGCTTACAACATCACCATGAGGTTCTCTCTTTCATGGCCAAGGGGAAAATAGA
Organism: Ammodytes marinus; assembly: GCF_949987685.1. Classification (NCBI taxonomy): domain Eukaryota; kingdom Metazoa; phylum Chordata; class Actinopteri; order Uranoscopiformes; family Ammodytidae; genus Ammodytes; species Ammodytes marinus. The sequence continues at coordinate 16,485,125 of NC_137218.1, forward strand.
GGGGCTTGAAAACATATATCTCACATGACCAAAAATGTGTTCCATTGCCTAGATACATGGGTGTCTCACATTACCCGATGGCTCATATTCCCCCGTTCTCCCCTATATTAGGGCTACAAATTACAGCTGACGTTATGATGGGTGACACGAATACAATCTCTTATCGCCATCTAGAAAAATAATCACTGTAATGCATCTCAATAAATCTCTTCAAATTCATGTAAATCATTTTATTTGCTTGGAATCATTCATTTAGATAAAATACTTTTGTGAAATAACTATACAGTATAATATGATCAAACCAGCATGTTACAATTCGACACATATTTGGGGGGAATTTGTTTTGTTTGAATTAAATGGGATTAATCTCATTCACACAATACAAATTCAACTCATTTTACTCATCTGTCTCTGTTTAATTATTACAAGCTGTGCCCCATCTCAGGATAAACTTCTTTGGAAGCCCACATTTCAAGGCTGAATATGTCATAATAGAGCAGCCAGGCTGTCTCAGCACTAAGAGGGCAAAAGAAAATTGACCTTATCACTGAATTTCGAGGACATTGCAAGTTACTCAGCTGATCATTTTATGAACTATTGCTTTCCTTGCGTGATACTTAACATCCAACACATTTGTACTGACAGGTCTAAAAAGGGAGAAGTCATACAGTTCTGAAGTAATGCAGGGTGTTTGAAAGCTGAGATGTTTTCCTTTCCTATTCCAAGCAAATAAAGTGCCTTCACACCTTTGTTTCAAAATGTGATCTGAAAGCAGAACAGCCTTTTGGATAAAAAATGTAACAACTCCACCATTTCAAGGTACACTTCATATTTCTATATGTTCTCCCTGTAGTTTACTGGACTGCTACATGCAGTGGTGTGCAGGTGAAAAATTGTGACAGTGCGAGATATTACATTACATTACATTTAGCTGACGCTTCTATCCAAAGCGACGTGCAATGGGAGGGGTGCATTCAACCATGTGGGGACAACCCCCCAAAATTGTAAGAGTTATGCTTATGTGCTACATTTAGAAACAAGAGGGAGAGAGAGAGAGAGAGAGAATATATTTGAATGTGAATGCATCAACAGACAACGGCCATGGAAACCGATTCACTACTCCTGCTTTCCTCACCTCCTTCAATGGCACTCTGCTCCTACCTGGAGGCAATTTAGAGGAGGTGAGAGGAGAAAGGCGGTGAGAGAAAGTAAAGCTAACGTGCTCACAATGACAATTCCTACTTGCTGATTTGTATACATACACACACATACATATTAATGTGGGAAACACATACCTTTTCCCACATTAATCACCTAAGTGTAGCAAAGTATTGACCTGATGAGGCTTGATGATTAACATAACGATCACAATTCACCTCAATCAAGTGTCATGGCAATTCATATAATGGCTGAGACGTTTCACTCAAAAACTACAAATGTCATGGGATCTCTCGAAAACCAGTATATTTGAAAGGTGATTCCTCTCTGGACCATGAATGTCTATTGTCTACACAAACGTTCATGGCTACTTAGCAATAATTGTTGAGATATTTAAGTCTGGGCCAAATTTCTGGACGGACCAACCAAATCACCGTAATGGGTGCATTAGAATTTCCATTTAGCATGACAGATAAATATATTATATAATATTTGGATGTCCGAATGCATGATACAGCATGCCGCAAAATACTGAATATCCTACTACATCCAGTTGCAATTTTTAGTGTGCCGAACAGCATGCTTTTTTGGCAATTCTGACCCACAATAAACTGCACAGTGGAAGCCACATCACATCGACTAAGCCTCCTAGTGAAAGCAACCAGCGATGTAACAAATATATATGCAAAATTGACCCGTTCAAGGTGCAATGTTATGACGAAATATATAACATACCGTATATAGTATAAGTAAACTATGTGCTTTTTGACAGTCACAGTATGTAGTATGGTAAACATAAATGGTGATCGATTTGGAACGCAGGGAAGGAAATTTCCTTACAGCCATGCAAGAAGCATGGCTAAATAATAAAACTATATGTTACAGGTTTTATTGCAGCCCAACTGTGTAAAAACCTTACTGTGTTTGACTTGAACTGCCCTTGATTTCACAGTGAATTGCAGGTCCATTTCCTTTTCAAAGGTCAGTTTGAAGTCATGTGCAATATTTGTTTACGACAGCCATTCCAATTTATTTGCGATTTATACCAAGCGGTAAGTTCACAAGCATGTTGTTTGTTGACCTATTTCTGTTCTCTTCTTTTCCCTGACACATACAGGTTAGCAGTTCTGTAGAGAAGCTTCCTTTTTTAACAGGAGAAGTCAAGCTGTCTGAATATGTTTGAATGTTTTATTGCCAGTTTGTTTGAAGCACAGCAATATGTTAATCATTTTGGAAAGTTGGTGTTCTATGGTTGCGGGAGAAGACTGTGAAAACTAACATGCTTTCTAAAATAATTTGTTTTAATGTTGGCATTAAAGCAACATCCACCACATGATATATGCTTTGATTATATACAGTATGGTCATTGTCTTTCGTCTTTACCACTTCCACCCTCATGAGTTAAATGTCATTACAGATTATTTTTAACCTTTGAATGTGGATTTTAAAAAAAAAATTTAGACAGAGTGAGGCTTTCTGTTTCACCCTTCTTCTTTACGCTTAGCTAAGCTAACTATCATTTCATACAGGCTACCATAAAAATAGTATGAATCTTCTTATCTATTGATCAACAATAAAGCTAATATAAACTTGGTTTTTATACACGTAAATACCCATTTATTATGTGTAACACACATGTAAATAACTTGGTGTCATCCAATTATTGGATACAGTTTTTATCCCAGCAGTGTTGCACATGAAAGAGGTGAGGGGATGCTCTTCCTCTTCAGGTGTCACCTTGACTTTTGTCATAGCTGTTGTTATGCTGTGATTCCCTTGATACCATCCCCCCTTTTGCACCTGACATGTAGGAAAGCATGATTATTTGGTGAAAGGCGTAATTGGAAAATACTGATGTTGTTTTGTGATTCCTGTGGGCATCCGCCTTGCCGTTCAAGGCCCTCCGTGCTAGTACAGAGATTCATATTTTCCACAGTGCATGACAGTGTCCTGACTTCAAATGTATGTCATGTTGCGAACAACACTCTCTTCTCCCCTCTGCTTTATGAATCTTACATCTTATTCCTTCTACATTTTCCTCAGTCCTGTGTCTTTTTCTGGAGGCATCTTCATTGTAAATAACTTAATCTTTTATGACAGGCATGCACTCATCTACAGTGGCTGGTGTGAGACTTCAAACCTTAATTACTTATGGATGACATTTAGTATTTATTTTTTTGCTGAGAATGTGTCTTATTCGCGGGTGGGGTGAGGAAGCCGGCTGAGATCATTTTGTCTGTTTGTCGTTTGTGGTGACGGTATAAACATTTGGAGAATTACAGCTGGACATTTTCTGATGTTGAATAGAAGATATAAGGCCTGGTACGATCTTGTCACATGGTCAGTGGCAGGAGTTGTTGTAAATGGAATAATTTTGAGAGACGCCGAGATCGTTTTCCGGCATTTGGCCAGTGCCACGGCGACCACTGCCATACCATGGCTTGTGCCGTTCAGTAACGGTAATTGCCAGTCCAAAAGTGGTATTCTGCGACCGGCACGCCCCGCCTCCCCCCTATAATTTCACGACAGGTATTGCCTTTACGGCAGCGGCATCACAAGAGCTGTTTGGTAGCTATATGTGATGGTTTATTCAAGAAACTGAAGAAACTACCAGCTTGTTTATAGAAAACACAAAAAGTCAGACATTTTGGGAGATGGGAGTTAGATGAGAGAATCAATACAACTCTTATGTCTCTATAGTTTATATGAATCTACAGCCAGCAGCTGGCAAACATTAGCTTAGTACAGATACTGGAATCCTGTGAACCAGACCTTCCCTTTGTCAGGTCCAGTAACATCCTGGAGCCTCCACTGGTTGCCGGGCAACTGTGAATTGATGATTTGCCGTTTTTACACTTTGGTTGTTGTACAGATTAAATACACCGTGTCAATTAGATGCTGGCAGGCAAATTTTGTTTCCTCTGGACAGTGCCAGGCTAGCTGTTTTCCCAATAATTCCAGTCTCTGCAATAAGCTAGTAATTTTCTGGAGAGACATGAGAGTGGTTTTTATCTTCTCATGTACTGTAACTTTAAACAAGACAGACTATAAGTACATTTCTCAAAATGTAGAAACATTTTGCTTTATGACTGCTGCATTGGGACTATAGCCTATTTTATTTATTTTTTAATGAAAAAGGGTTTGTAGAAAAAACATATCCACAGTATCTATGTATATCATATTAGCACCAGTAATGAAACATGTCAAAACTGCAAATGCACAGTTGTATTGCATTTGTGAAATAATTTTTTATTTTATTTTTTATTTATTTATTGGGTTTTTCCATTTTTGGGTACAACAAAAACACATAGACAAGGAGTGAAATTCTTTTTGCTTCCACTGCAAGGTTAAGAGATATGATCTTGGCTCTCTTTAACATCTAGGCTACATCAGCAGCATCATCATCACCAGGCATACAATCTTCATCATTACCACGGCCATCATTATCCTCATCTTCATCATCTTGACCGTTCATTCATACTACCTGCATCAGCTGTTATCCTGATGATTTTTATGTTGCATAATTTACAGAGATATGTATCGCCCCTTTAATGTTTATACCGGCATTCTCTTCACACTGTGAACTGTGTAAATTGTTTTTATTTTGTTTGATCAGTGAAGTCAAAGAATACTTTTTGAAAATCGATTTTAATTGTTTTAATCAATCATGTAAAACTGTTTGTGTTACGTCTGTGGCTGTTGTCATGCTTTTAGTGTGTGGGTCAATAATGTTTTAGTCACAAACTGCGGAAATCACAGTGCTCTTACACAGGCAAACAAGGGAAAATTATATATATATTTTTACTGCTCAAGCTAATTTATCTTGGATAAAAATTCAGGCCGAACAAACAATTTATAGCTGCTGTACTTGCTGTAACAGTATGTAGGCCATATACAATCGGTGTACGTGAACAGAGAAAATATTCAATTTTCTCAGTGACACAGGGCACTGTAACAGCTGACATTTTCACAAACCAGCAAGCCAGGTAATTAGGTGGGTACTGCATAACACTAGCTACAAGCACAAACATTGTACTAAGCACAGCACCCTCATTAAATGGATGTAAATGCACTGTAGGCGTAGAAAAGGATAAAATGCATGCACATCTGCTTGCTATATAGCTATATCTGTAATACCATTTGAAATGCTTTCCTCAGAAATACAATTTGTTTTGGTTCCCACAGCAAAAAAAATAGATTTAAATGACAAGACAGCAGGCAGCATCCAGTTTATATGCTCGCACGCTGCAAATTAACCTGCTATAATCACAGTTTCCGTCCAATCCAGCAGGATCAGAGCACCACCCGTATTACATTCAGAAGCGGAGGTTGGGTTGTGTCTATCAAAGGCACAGCTAAGGCACAAAGGCTCCCAAATATCATTAGACAGAGCTTAGCCCTGGCATGTCTACTGTCAACATCAAATCTATTCACTCTTACTTCAATGTTTGAGAGGAAAAGGGGATTATAAAAAGAACATGATCGTCACTGAGCAGAACTATTTGTCTTAGCTTTATTTTTTGAAAAAGACTGACGTCCGCTCGCCACCCACTCTGCTCTGTTCCAGCACATAATGCCATGAGTGATGTGTGTGGACGAGCACAGGATGGCGTGGAGCGCCATTAATTCAAATGCTGTCAATCTCACACAGGTAAGGCAAAGTGGGAATGAGAGGGAAAATCTTTTAGCCACATTAATGCATTTGATATTCTGATGACACAGTGTAATCTCTCACAGAGCTGATATTTTAGCAAAATGCTTCCTGTCTAAGTGGGTGCTCGGCTTAAAATCAACCCTGCGTTAAAACAAAGGAAGGGGCTGCATTGATTGGAAATATAATTCAGTGACATGTGTGAAGTTTGAGTAATGTATATCCGAGAATTTGAAGGCCGTTGTGCCAAAATACTGCACCGTGTGTATAATACTTTTAGATCCCCATTTTACAGCTTTGAGTAACTATGACAGCAATTATTTGATCTTTCTTGCGATGTTTGGAGTAGTAGTGAATGGTACAAGTATGGCATGCAATCCATCATGTTACCTTCAATTATGTTGTGTTGTGTCTGAAATTTTCATTGGTCGCCTTTTTTGCTGGACCACTTTGTGTTGGCACCACTGCAGCACTGCCATGCTTGCATCGTTCAAATTGCTGACGAGGCTGTTTTTTCACAAACATTTTAATTGGTGATGCTCAGTAGGATCATGGATGAGTTATCGGCAAAAAGAAACGTTTGCTGATAACTCATAAACATGATTTTATTGAAAAAAAAGAAGATAAACCGTTAATGGTTTAATAGGTTAGCCATATCATAATGTCATTAGTTGCTACTGTACCCTGTAACATATTTGATCATTGCATTGTCACGTCTTTGTTATTTTGTTTTGTGTGTATGTGCATTCTTATATGTTTGTATTGTTTTTTAAAATCAATAAAGTGATAGAAATAGAAAATAAAAAGTTTCTCTTTGGCAAATGTCCTTACCAAATTCCAGGGCAATGGAACTAACAACTTCAAATTATTTGCATTATTGATTAATCTGATCTGATTATTTTCTGGATTAATCCTTTGGGCTGTAAAAGGAGGAAAACATAGAACATTTCCCAGGTAGCTTCCTTAAATGCCCAGCACCCTATTATTGACTATAATGTACAGTAGTAAGACTATTAAAAATAATTCTAATTCCACCTTTTTGTAACAAGAGTTGCCAATTAGGGCGCTCCGATGGCATAGTGGATAGAGCTCGTGCCTTGTTGGCTCAGGCCTCGTTGCAGTGGTCGTGGGTTTAAATCTGACCCGTGGACCTTTACTGCATGTCACCCTCCCTTTCTTTAACCAATAAATCTTTAAAAAAAAAGAGTTGCCAATTAAAATTCTGTCAATTGGCAAATCGATTATTAGTCTAACCATTGCAGCTATATCTCTAAATATTTTCCCTGTCTCTAATGTGTGATGCTGCAAGGAAAAATAACCGCAATAGCTAACATCTAAATATTGACGAATTGTAGCTCACAGACAGCGTACATATGATAACATCTCACAAGGAGAACCCGGAAGCTTCTAAAAGCCAAACTGCACAAACAAATAGAAAACTGCACGCATTTGATTTTCAAAAACACACACTGATCCAAAAGCAATAAAGATACTGTTAGGGAGTTAACATGTAAGATCAATGACTCCCTTCTGTAACTGTAAAAGTTCATACATTTGCACATCTTTCAGACTGTTTCTTCAGCACTGAATATTCAAACAGTCTAGAACATAACCATCATGAAAGCAACCCAAGTGATTCTTACTCTAAATGACAGTTCCTTCCCCCTCAACTCTCAAAGACTTCAGTCGCCCCTGAGATTTGGTCCTCGTCTTGCATACCACGTATCAATGTGTGTTCTATAAATTAGCTCCTCGTAAAGACACTTTCCCTTTAAAATATATGCACAAAAAAATCTAATGAGACTACTAGTCCCTCATGTGCTTAAGTGACATTACCAGGAGCTATCTTTCGGTGCTGCACTTGCTTATAGAGCTCTCCCATTTGTATAGTGTACTACTAATGGTGGAAATGTTTGCCCTTGAAATCTCAGTTAATAAGCAGCTATGCCATGACATACATGATTAGATCATCCAGTGTTGGCACATCTCATCCTGAGGAGGATGCCACCGGACAAAAAGGAGAGAGATCATCCTACTCTCCTGATTCTCTTCTTTCCACACAGTAACACACACACACACAAACACACACTGTAACACAAACACAATCACAAACACAACACACATACACAGACAGGTCTCCTCTTCAGCAGCTCTATGCAACAGAACAGCCAGAGTTAATCTGGGGTAACAGCTTCTTGGCCGGGATCAGAGAGCTCCACTAAGACCCAATGAATGCTGACATTGATACGGCATGGGGCCTCCTCACACAGGTACGACACACGAGACAAACACCTTTATAGACAGCGCCGACCTCGGGCAAGGATAGGATTGATTTTGCAGATGAGAGATGAGATTTCCAATGCATACTATAACAAATTAGCATGAATCCGTTTCCCATGAGTGAGGCCTGCAGACACAGACTGAACTGAAATAAATGACTGTCCCTGTGTTTACCATACCAACACAGTTCCCCCCAAACCTACATGCTGCAGTCAGTTGGCCATCTAAGTGTGACAGGCCCGGTTCAAGCTTAGCAGAGATCAGCCTGACAGATGGACAGCCGTGCAGCTGCTAAAAATCTCCTGAATCACGCCTAGCCTGCTATAACTCTTACTGATCGATGGAATCCACGTAAATCTGCCATCCACCTTAATGTGACACAATAGGGGAGGAGGAAAGGAATCTCACAAGGCCGTGCTCTTTAACCTCAACTCTTACAGTGTAATGCAATTTAAAATGGCTGACCAGGTTTTCTGCCCTTCTTCTCGCACCCCCTCACACATACGCAATCTAGTCTTCACGGTGAACTCACACAAGCCTCCCATGCGGGAGTCCCGTGGATATTACCTCGAAAAAGATGAATGCTTGCGCCGGTAAGGGTAATGAAAGAGAGAGATTCAACGAGCGATCTGCAACTAAAGTAGTGTAAGACCTCAGCAGCTCCGTCAGAAGAATGTGGCAACAGATTTGATGCAAGTTCAATAAAAACATTTCCACCGGCCAAACTGCAGGTATTTTTTTTCCCCCAAAAGTTATCGGCTGCTGAGGTGATAAAGCGTATTATAAGGTTGACAGACAGCCAAGGAGAATTTTTGACATTGCTTAGTTCACCAGAGTGTTTGAGAAATAGCATTTGGCTCATGCACATTTCTATGAGACTGTAAAGGATGCTTACTGTGGTGAGCTCATGAATGTAGAGCAGTATTGATCCAATATGTTGTTAGACTTGTGATAGCTTTTTTGTTATGTACTGAAGCATGATTTGCATTTAGGGATGGCAAAACCAAAAAGGTGATTGACCCAAATATCACCGTATTCTCGATCAAATTCTCTGATATTTTTGCACAGCGTATCAATTTCCGGTGATGTGATGATATTTTTGGGAAAGGCTGGTCCTCTCACAGTCAATTACACTCCCCAATTTGGGCCACTTAACTTCACTATAATTTAGCCTTTGGAGATGAGGAAAATGCACGCAAAGCACAGCATGAGGTTACTGTGCAGGAAAACCAAAGTCAATATCTAGCCCTATATCGCATCGCAGGGCTCTAAATAGATTCAAAATAATATAGTAACTACAGCATACAGAGTAGTTGTTGTTATTCGTTGCCCCCATCAGTGCTGTGTAGTAGAGTTGGGCCTCGTTGAGAGCCGCCGTCTTGCGAGCCCTGTAACTGCATAATGTATATCCTGACAGGGTGATATTGTGTTTTATATCTCTAAGGGCACAGATTATGCTGCCTGGGCACATTTTAGTTAACGGCGCAGTTTCAGCTCTCCCTTTTTCTCATGCTGTCACACAGTAACAACAATGGATGAGCTGAAAGACTCAGACTCGCAATGTGACGCAACACTTCCAAACGTGAAAGACACCCCGAATGGAGCAAGGAAGACAAACCTGATTCCTTGAAACGCTATAGGTCACTTATAAGTTTAATAGTGAACACTTATTATTATAAATATCACCTTCAGGGGCTTTTATCCACACTCTAAGAACTCATTATTCTGCATGCTATTTTGGTCGAATTACAACAGAATTGTGCGACATTAAACGGTGTGATGGGGAACACTTACATTACATCATTTTTCCTTACTGGTCTGCGGTAGCCTCTTAATCAAGAGCAGATGCTAATTGGAGACTGCAGTGTCAACCTTGGTAGGTCATCAATTATAAATACTGTGTCTGCTCTAATGGTGGGAGAAAATATCTCTTCTACTCAACTCAAATGGGCTTTTTATCTATAGTAACACTGTCAGTTAAGCAGAAGAAAATGCACAAATATACCTGACAGAAAGAGCCCGGATGACGTGCTGCTCTCTCAGTTATTATATGTGAGCCAGGTCTTGACTTAATCACTACTCATATCACAGTTTGACCATTCCCCAGTCTTCTCCTCATTCTACTCCCTGAACTGGCCTAGCCAGAAACACCAACAATAGAGGATATTTTAAAGTGGACCTATTATACTTTTCGACTTTTATGACCTATAAACGTTGTAATAATGATTTATAGTCATGTTTAACCACACTAGCGTATCAAATAATTACGTACATGCATTTAGACGTATTCCCTGCTGACCGCCTGGGGTGGCTGTGCAGAGCGCTAAACACTAGGGCAGCCGGTCGAGAAATCACGTGTTCAAATCGGTTCAAATTTCCTGCCATCGTGTCGTCACGATTTTTCTATATATGGTAATGCTGCAACGTGCTCCGGCCATGCCCCCACCTTCCTGCTCTCAAATCTACCCGCGTGCTGCTGAAAGTGTTCCGGAAGGAAGGTAACCAATCACAACGGAGTGGGGTTTGCAGGAGGGGGAGGGTGGGGGGGCGGAGATGGCCGAAGCACAGTGTTGACAGGGCATGCTGAATCGCCCAGATGAGAGGGAGCGTTTCCCGAAAATCTACATAGTTTTTTATGATGTGATTCATGTCAGGTTGCTCTATAGCAGTTTTTAACAAGAAATTAAGACCAGAAAAGTAGTATAATAGGAGATCTTTAAGTTATGCAGCATTGCGTCAATGAGAAATAATGGGGAAAAAAATGTGCAAGAAACTTTATAGCATCATTCGTTCATCAAAAATTGCTGCATTATCTCAAGCTAATATTTGATGTGGTACATTACTGCCATTCACATACTTAATCAATCACATCTGAGCTTTAAAAAAAAGAAGAAAAAAAAACATTAATCATCGGTGTCACAGGCTCCAACGTACCTTGGCGAAATCCTGACTAGCCTTCTGCTTACAGAAAATTATAGAGCACCTTCCCTTCCATTACTGTACCACCCATCGAGAAAATAACTAGTAATTTCACAACTATTATTTTACAGATATCAAAATCAATCAGGACTTTCAAATCAGTAGTCACTGTAAATGCAGATTTTCGTTTTTCTTTTCTTTTTAAGAGTTGTCCATTGTCTTCACTTCAATACTGTTTTACACTTCTAGCTACCCCTTAAAAACAAGAGTCAGTAAATAAACCAGATTGCAATTCAAGGAACAGTGCGCAACTCTGACTGTCTACACAACTTATTTTGTTAAGGATTTAGTTTTTCTTTCAAATAATATTAATAATAAAATAACCCAAACTCGTCAAAGGTGTAGAGAGACAAAGATCTTAACCTTTTTTTTTATTTTGTCTTCACCATCCAGGGACAAAATCCCTGTTTGGCTGTGCAGCTGGCATGCAACTGAGTCACGCGTCAGCCCTTATTAGAAGCAGCAGTGGTCCGCGGGCCCCATTCCTCTGCCAGAGCCAGCAGTGGAAAAGGCCAGGGCCACCACTTTCAGTCTGTGGATATGACCTTGATGGGGTATGATAGAGAGGAAGCGACATGATTCGCAATGCCACACAATATCTGTAACCTTCCCCTTCCCCACTCCGCATGCTGAAGCCATTGAGCTGTGTGACACACACACACACACACACACACAAACACACACACACACACACACAAAAACGTCAAATATTCCTTGTCATTATGTCAAGCGGTCTCCTCCTTCATGTCTTCCAATCATCCATCTCTCTTTGCACATTGGCTGGTGTTTGGTGAAAGATGTCCTCATTGCACATCATAGCACATGTTTTAAAGAGTTTTTATCATAAGGCTTAACATAAAGTGATGTAACATGCAGCTTCATTCTACTGAGAGCGATAACAATTATTTACAATATTATTCTAGATGTTATTTCTAGTAGCATTACGTTTGCTGTTGTTGTATTAACATCGTTACCTTTTTTTTAAACTGCTAACTCTACCAAGACCCTTAAATCACATTGGAAGCAGCGTGGAGACAGATGTCGTGTGAGTCAGATCATGGCAACACAAGAGTGGTAAAGATGGAACTGAAGGGAACCAAAAATAGTGTGTGGTATTGGTGAGTAAAATCTTAGCAATGGTGCATCCTGTGTCAGAAATAAAGCTGATAGGAAATAAACACATGAATTGTAACAAGCCTCAAATATAAATGAAGCATAGCTGACGAAAAAACATTCAATGCAGTATGACAAAAAGAAAACAAAAAGCCACGACTGTGACACACCCTTTTGTTGTATTACTGCCTACAAATATCACCATATATGCACTTAGAGATATGTTCAGCATTGCACAAGTTCATCGTTCACATATTGAGCACAAGACACGACTTCCTTGTTGCCAACGTGGCTCTTATTTAAGAAACCAAGTGGCTTACCCAAGAACGAACAGACATTCTAGTGAGTGTGTCGGCTGAACCAGCAGGGATTTTTGAAGAGTGAGTGCAGCCGAAAACAGCATGTGGTAATGGGAGAACGGCTCTGAGACGCAACACTTGTGTGCTGTCCACAAGTGGGGTGCTAAAAAGTGGCGGTTGTGTGCAACAGTAGCCAAGCAGAGGTGGTCACCTACTTGACGGAGAAACCTGAGCTGGTATAGTGCCTGTTCACTGTTGGGGGCAGAATTTGCTAAGCAAATGGGTTTACAGGAAGTGCAGGAAGGTCAGCAGTATGTGTGTGAGAGGTTTATCTCAGTATCTTGGTCACCTCCTCTATTCTTTTCTGTAAAAAAAACATTAATAAACTAAAGAGTGTAGGGGAGCATCAGATCGCAGGCCCCTAAAAATATTGCCACTGAAGATAGTCAGACAATAGAAACAAACATTGAATAAAAACAAACAAATTAGAATTCAAAGAGCAATGGACAAATATTAAGAAAACTGTCTATTCATTTGTTCATCCACAGTCGTCCACTCATTCTATGCAGTGCCGTTTGTCATTAGTGCGGAGGATTGAGTGACATTTTGGAGCTATAATTTGAACAACCCCACCTCCTCCTCAGTGGTCAACCCTGCTGAACTGGTGCCATCTAATCTGCTGTATTAAGGCGGCAGCATCCTGTGGGGGCGTGCATGTTGGGCTGCAGCTTTTTAAGAAACACTATCTTATCATGCAGGTAAGAAAACATTCCTTGCCCAGCTCACAACACATTTGCCCTGATTGTAAAGGAGAATATTTAGAGCTGAGACGAAGCCTCCTTTGTTGCAGATGATGTGGCAGCTGCTTGACTTTACTGTTTCTTTCTCTCTCTCTCTCTCTCTCTCTCTCTCTCTCTCTCTCTCTCTCTCTCTGTGTGTGTCCACGTCTCTCTCTCTCTCTCTCTCTCCTTCCTATCTTTAAAGTGGACAATCCTTTGCCACAGAACACGAAATCCCTCTCAATAATAAATAGGCTACCTCGAGCATTTTCAGAGACAAGCAGGCCCTGCACGCTGCACGACTCAAAGACCACTAAGTTCACTTTTATATAGGCTATGATAAAATATGAATACCTACAGAGCCAGAGTCGGCATGTGACATCTGGCGGAATCAAACAATAGCTTGTGTAGCTCGTCTCCATCCTGCAGCGTTTCTTCTAAAGGGAAAAGCAACCGCTGCATGTGCCATAGAAGCCCAACCACAGGACATGTCTTCCGGCAAGCAATTAAGCGACCTCATTCGTAACCATGTTGAATTTTGGAAACGGTAGCCTACTGAAGCCTACTCTCCTCCACCTCCACCCTCCTCAACTGACTGTAAACACACACACAAAATCAGAGAGGGTTGGTTTGAAACCTGCTAAATTATCCGGTTGCATTACGGTGAAATGTCCGAATAAACAAACAAAAAACACCTCAAGATAGCCTAAGTGTCGGTAATTGGTGTGCACTACCCAACATCAGAGGGTAAAAACAGTATCAATTCTACATTGAATTAAAAAAAACTCACACGCGTCTTATATTTTCTCTTAGCCTTCCGCAGCACGCTTTATAAGCCAATTATACCGCCGTGCATAGGGTCGTTTGTGTGTAGGAGGTGCGCGGTGTCATTTACCTGGGCATCATCCAGCGATCCGACACATGGAGACAGCGAGGTTATTCCGACCAGGAAAACACAAGCACAAAAGAGGAGGGATGGAGGGACGGACAGACAGGGGGGGTTTAAAAAAAAGAGAAAAAAAGAAAATGCAAAATCCTCAAATTGAGCAGAAGATGAATGCGGCAGGCGAATACGCGACCTCTGCCTTCAGATAGAAAGGATGGTCTTCCTGAGGCTTAGGACGTCGCTGTGTCGATGAAGGCAGCTGTAGGCAGGCAGGGAAGCCCGGAGCTTCACCGCACATACAAAGATGCTTTCTCTCCTCCGCCGCACCGCGAGCAGTAGCAGCAGCAGATCAGCCGTCATTCCCCCGACACTGGATGGTAATAGTTTGGTAGGTATAAGCTTATATGGGTTGAGGGCGCGGTCAGCTGCTGTTGACCAATCCCGCTCCCCATCAAACTAACAGCAGCGTTGCCATGGAGGAATTTAAACCGAGTTCAACCATGGACTATAGCGCGTGGCACTCGGGCAGGTGCGTCATTTTTGTTTTATTTTTTTAAATTCTCAGTCCCAACTATCTCCCCAGGAAGAGTATCTCAGCATAGGAGTAGTGGTGAACCTATCTTGGTGAGAGAGACACAGGTTCAAGCCCCCCTACACACACACACACACACACACACACACACACACACACACACACACACACACACACACACACACACACACACATACATCGTCAACCACACCCTACCATCTCTTAATTCTGCCCAAGAGTCCATGGGCAAGGCACAGGGTAAGGACTCCCCAGCTGCTTGGATCACAGTTTTTTTTAAATGTTTAGAACTCCATTATTCCCAAGCGGCTCACATTGCAAGTCGGTTGTAGGTTTACAGTGATATTTCAACCTGTTTCACAAGGTGTGTCCCTGCTTACTCATTCGGATGCCATTTTTGTTTCATCGTATAGGCTAGGCCTACTCCTCGCACATCCTTCCCTGTCCATTTGATAATTTGATCAAAGTGCTGCAGACTCCCCACTGCCCTGGAAATTAAAAAAAATGCCCCCAAAACATATTTCACAGGGGCAAAAAAACAACAACTTGTAAAATACAATGTTATATACCTACCCTGTAGCAGAGTGGGTATGTCAAGTGGTAAATCTGAAATCGAAAAAAACCTTTCTTAACATTTATAATTCTTATCAGGTATGCTGTCTTGGGTAATTCATGACTCACGAATGTTATTTACTGTATAAATCGGTCACGAAAGTAGGTCAAAAGACATAATGCATAGGATGGTATGCAACATTCAAGCGCACACAAAAAGGAAGACGGCAACAAAGTGGAAAAATATAAATGCTTGATGAAAATGTACGAGTAAATACGAGAGCGCAGGATGGTGCACAAGGTGGGAAAAAAGGTGCTGAGGAACATCAGCCTTTTAACCTGGTCATGTTTGGGGAAAATGTGTTTTGAATAATTGTTCCAGCTTAATAACTTTACTGTAAGCCGACCTCTTTCAGATGATTTGAGATGACCCGGAGAGAGCTCATGTGGTAAGAGACAGTGAGAGATGTCTATTGGTATTACTGAACCATCCAGAAACATTTCACACATTATCTATTGAATACTCAAAAGATGGTATGCATTGTCCTCAGCGAGGAGCCAATAAAAGGATATGCTGCTAGCCTGGAAATCCAGACCTGCCACTGGCAAATTAAATTTGCTCAGCATCTTGGTCTGGGCACGCTCCATTGAAGCTCATTAAATATGTCAGAAAATTCTGAGGCCAGAGGCATATGTATAGTGCTCTGGGGCGGATATAACCGGATGGCGACAATGCTGTGCATGCGCAGTCGAAGCTGTGATAGTAAACAACAACAATGGCTGTGGATATGTTTTTTGAGTTTGAGACAGCTTTGGCCTCGACCCTTTACGATTTGGAAGACGGCTATCAAATCTTTCATTAGCAATTAAGAGGAATGTTCTGTTTTGCCGACCGACCACGGCAAGTTTAATTTAACAGTTAATCCCGCTGCTCGCTAAATGAACAGGGCTCAATACTTCACCTTGTCCATTGCTCTGATTGGTTGTTGTAGTGCTATACAATTGCGAGCAGTGGTATTTGAAATCCACTTGAGTTGGGAAGGTCTATTGATTGTGGCTAGACCATGGGTCTGGATTTCCAGGCTAATATGCTGCAAAGTCAGTTTAGAATGTTTGACTTATTAGTGACAGTTGACTCACACGCACACACCCCTAAAAGCCTGCTATGTTAAACCTATATGGGTCCAAGAATTCTTGCAGTAAAGATAAATTCAAAGCAATCTTTAATCCAAGGATGACGTATAAATTATGTATGTCCTGAAATGTTTTTTTTCCCTCTGCAAAACAAGTGAGTAAATGGGCTTGAATTATTCTACCGCTACATTTCAAAAGTCCTCACTGGCAAAATCATCATTATACTACCACCGTTTATAATTTAACACCTATTAGAATGAAGTAATGCATTTCAATATGATGAAATAAAGTATGTATAATAATTGTACAAAAATGTATGTAATTAATTTACTGTGGAAATATTTCAACATTGTTTAATAACAGAACAAGCATGAGCAAAATGCTTAAATAACAGAGGCTGAATAACTATGACCACCATAATTTACCATCCCAAATGAAGTATACAGGTCATTTTATGGACCGCTATCACAAGAAAGAAAAATGCAAATACTATCGTAATAACAAAAATCTGGGTCTCAAGAAGTTCAGCAAATGTACCCGAAGCCACGCACTTTCTGAAAAAGCAAAATCACAAAAAACCACAACACATCTGCGAGTTTGTTGCATAGCCAAAATGTAAACTGCAATCCAAACTATTTCTTCATCCGAGAACTGATTGTTTCAAACTTCTACTCTGAAGAACGAAGTTCTTACACATTTTGGAGGTTAAATGGCAACACCTACTTGGCTCTCCTCCTGCTAAGCACAGAAGTTACATGCTTAAGATTTTTCTGTCTTGTCATCATTGTATCTTACCCTCAGTTCCTCTCCCCATTTTGAATTGCAATGTCTGTACAATGATTCAGGTGTTACTATTGGCATGGTGTCCACTATTTAGCGGTGACTAAAATAAGTAAGCATTGATTAGTTTTAGTTTAGTTTCTTTTTCGAAAGACTGTTTTCTCTCTCTATAATGGTTGAGGACACTAATCAGCAGGGCTTATTTGTTAATGTATGTGCTGCAACTAGATTTTAGTGGTCATATGTGTGTTTAAATGTGTCAACGACATCGAGCAAAAAGCTGACATCCGTTGTTTATCTAGCGTATTTAGAAAGTAGGTTACATTTACTACGCATAAATAATACACTCGTCTATTTTTGCATGAACTGTATGGGATCAGTAAAAAAAATGTCAAGGAAACTTCTCTTAATTTAAAAGTGAGGCAATCTCAGTCACTTCTAGCCATCTGCTACCTCATTTTGAGCCATTCTAGCAGTGTGGCTCTACTGATGTGAACGTCTATCTGAGGGTCTGCCACCATTTTGGTCCAAACTTATGGAAAACTAATGTATGGATTGCTATGGAGTCTTTGTTGTCCCCAGGTGATGAAGCCTGACTTTAGTGATCCTGCCTTTTCCTCTACAGCACCACCAAAAAGTTGCCATTCTTGGTTTGTTGAAATAGCTTGACAACTATTGGATGGATTTCATTGCGTTTGATACATACATTCATTTCTCCTAGATGATCAATTGTGATAATTTGTTGATCACTCCTCTTTATTACTTTTTAAACCACTAGATAAAAATGTCATTGTATCAATTTATTTGGATTTTGACCAAATACCTGGAAAGTAATGTCATCTCGATCAGCCTCATCCATTGATGGACTCTACTACTAATTAGCAAATGTTTCAAATTAGTTAAT
Organism: Ammodytes marinus; assembly: GCF_949987685.1. Taxonomy (NCBI): domain Eukaryota; kingdom Metazoa; phylum Chordata; class Actinopteri; order Uranoscopiformes; family Ammodytidae; genus Ammodytes; species Ammodytes marinus. The sequence goes on from NC_137218.1 coordinate 16,503,190, forward strand.
TTAATCTGTATGCTGTCGTGCAATGCTAGAGCTTTAAACATCAAGCTAAACATCATTACATTGAGATTGTTAGCGATGAAAATTAAACCATACAAAAATCTTGTTAAAAATCAGCTGTAATTGCATGAACAGTTTCAGGCAAAGCAAATTCTGCAGTTAGTCATTGCATTTGTTTTATGTACAAAAAACAAACTTGGTTTGATTCTTTTTTGTTAGCAAGCTTTAATGTAATTGAATTTAGTTCAACTTAAAATGTGATTGTGGTAATACATTACAGACCAAAGTGATTTTACAAACCTGCATGTTCTGATCTGAAAATGTATAAATCTAAGAAAGCGAACCATTTGTATTTTAAAATAAGTAAAAAAATGGGGTTCACGGGCGCTCTGGTGGCGTATTGGATAGAGCGTGTACCATGTTGGCTCCGGCCTTCGTTGCAGTGGTCGCGGGTTCGAATCCGACTTGTGGACCTTTACTGCAGGTCATCCCCCCTCTCTCTCTGTCTCCCCATTTCGGCTGTCAAATAAAGCTTGAAAATGCCAACAAAAAAAATAATCTTAAAAAAAATAAAAAATGGGATTCACCCTAAAATATTTTCGTCATGATCCAGCTGACTGCAGGTTTGAGATTAAGGACCTGTTGCTCTGACAACAGCTCCTTATTACTTTTAAACCTCAACCTTAAAACAACAAAAAGATAAGAGTTGTAAAGGTCTGAAATCTGGATATCTTGATTATTCATGTATGAAGAACGGGGTCCAAGGGATTTAATTGCAATAAAGCATCAACAAATGCAAATGAACTAAATCATCATTATGTCTAGTCAGCCAGCTGTTTTGTTTTTGTGCTTCCCTTTGGGACACACTACTCTTTCCAATAAAAGCTTTTATTGTCATTATTAGTGATATTACTGCAACCAAACAGTTGTGTGTGCTGTGGGTGATCTATCTAAGGACATTATTGATTGATTGAGAAAGGCCTGGGGACTTAAGAAAAGCCGGCATTATATTGGAAGCTGCTGTTTGGGATTCAGCAGCAATTTATTTTAATTTTTTATCTAAAATACACTCGTCTACCGTCTCAGCACGTTTCGTAGGCTTGTGCAGTTCTTGTGATGGACTCAGTTGTGCAGTTCGAGCAATTTCCTCTGTACAATTAAGCAGCTAATATTCAAAACGAGCCAAAGATCAGAGTCAGCAGAAGTGCGGCGCAAGTAAACAAGATCTGTACCCAGTACCTGAATAAATGTAAGTTAAACTGTATTTATACAGTATAAACTGCTCTGCAATCGTTAATCGTAATATTGTTTAATGGGGAAACATTAATAAAATATTGATGAGTGATCAGTTATTTATGTTAATGTCAGATCTGTGCAGAAAAATAAAGTAATAGTAATAGTAATAATACTAATACACGGTATCGTTCATACGATGACTAAATTGTCACCGTCTTTTAAAATGATGGTGTCACAACAATATTAGCACTGACTCCTCATTATATTGTTAACACAACACTACTAAATTTACAGACAAAGAAAGATGGCAAAATGTAGACATTTTTCACATGTCACAAAAGTGCACAAAATGAATTGGTAACACTTTACAATAAGGTACACAAAATTGTAGTAGCTACTACATACCTACTACATAGATATGTGTTACCTACTACATAGGGGTTTTTTTTGTGCTACCTATGTGTTAGGTAGCACAAAAAAAAAACCCTATGTGTTACCTACTACATAGGGTTTTTTTTTTTGTGCTACCTATGTGTTAGGTCGCACAAAAAAAAAACCCTATGTGTTACCTACTACATAGGTTTTTTTTTTTGTGCTACCTATGTGTTAGGTAGCACAAAAAAAAACCCTATGTGTTACCTACTACATAGGGTTTTTTTTGTGCTACCTATGTGTTAGGTAGCACAAAAAAAAACCCTATGTGTTACCTACTACATAGGTTTTTTTTTTGTGCTACCTATGTGTTAGGTAGCACAAAAAAAACCCTATGTGTTACCTACTACATAGGTTTTTTTTGTGCTACCTATGTGTTAGGTAGCACAAAAAAAAAACCCTATGTGTTACCTACTACATAGGTTTTTTTTTGTGCTACCTATGTGTTAGGTAGCACAAAAAAAAACCCTATGTGTTACCTACTACATAGGTTTTTTTTTGTGCTACCTATGTGTTAGGTAGCACAAAAAAAACCCCTATGTGTTACCTACTACATAGGGTTTTTTTTGTGCTACCTATGTGTTAGGTAGCACAAAAAAAAAACCCTATGTGTTACCTACTACATAGGTTTTTTTTTGTGCTACCTATGTGTTAGGTAGCACAAAAAAAAAACCCTATGTGTTACCTACTACATAGGTTTTTTTTTGTGCTACCTATGTGTTAGGTAGCACAAAAAAAACCCCTATGTGTTAGGTAGCACATAGGGTTTTTTTTTGTGCTACCTATGTGTTAGGTAGCACAAAAAAAACCCTATGTGTTACCTACTACATAGTTTTTTTTTTGTGCTACCTATGTGTTAGGTAGCACAAAAAAAAAAAACCCTATGTTACCTACTACATAGGTTTTTTTTGTGCTACCTATGTGTTAGGTAGCACAAAAAAAAACCCTATGTGTTACCTACTACATAGGTTTTTTTTGTGCTACCTATGTGTTAGGTAGCACAAAAAAAAACCCTATGTGTTACCTACTACATAGGTTTTTTTTTTGTGCTACCTATGTGTTAGGTAGCACAAAAAAACCCCTATGTGTTACCTACTACATAGGTTTTTTTTTGTGCTACCTATGTGTTAGGTAGCACAAAAAAAAAACCCTATGTGTTACCTACTACATAGGGTTTTTTTTGTGCTACCTATGTGTTAGGTAGCACAAAAAAAACCCTATGTGTTACCTACTACATAGGTTTTTTTTTGTGCTACCTATGTGTTAGGTAGCACAAAAAAAAAACCCTATGTGTTACCTACTACATAGGTTTTTTTTTGTGCTACCTATGTGTTAGGTAGCACAAAAAAAACCCCTATGTGTTAGGTAGCACATAGGGTTTTTTTTTTGTGCTACCTATGTGTTAGGTAGCACAAAAAAAAACCCTATGTGTTACCTACTACATAGTTTTTTTTTTGTGCTACCTATGTGTTAGGTAGCACAAAAAAAAAACCCTATGTTACCTACTACATAGGTTTTTTTTGTGCTACCTATGTGTTAGGTAGCACAAAAAAAACCCCTATGTGTTAGGTAGCACATAGGGGTTTTTTTTTGTGCTACCTATGTGTTAGGTAGCACAAAAAAAAAACCCTATGTGTTACCTACTACATAGGTTTTTTTTTGTGTCCTATGTGTTAGGTA
>NC_137218.1:16511534-16639999 GCF_949987685.1 Ammodytes marinus
TTTTATGAAGATTCAGATTGTTTTTACTGCTTTCAAATAAGATCTAGATCAAATAAGAAAACAAAAAAGTAGATGGGACATAATTTAACCTTCTGTTCCCCATAATATATATGATGAACGAATACAATGTACATGAGGTCATCATCCTCTAAGATGGCATGTGATGCTGCCAGTCTCATATCTTTGATTAGCTATTCATGTGTCAAATAATTGAAAGGTTACAACCTCTTTCCCCAACACATACCCCACCCCTTACCTTATATATACACCATCTGCTCCACCCTCTGCTAAATATTCATAGTTGTTGTGCTATTTAAAAGCTGAACCTGAGCCTGTGGTGTTGGCTCCTCTGTTGCTGTGTGTCTGGGCTGTGGTAGTGTGTGCCTGCTGCCTAACTGTTTACATTGTTTTTCCACAATCAGCCCTGAGCTGGTACAACTAGTGCCAACATGTCTAAGCCCTTGTCTGACCATGATAGAAAAAAACAGATTTCCGTGCGAGGCCTCGCCGGTGTTGAAAACGTTGCAGAGCTGAAGCTGAATTTCAACAGACATCTGCACTTCACGCTGGTCAAGGACAGGAATGTGGCAACCAAAAGGGATTACTACTTTGCTCTCGCCAACACTGTGCGGGACCACTTGGTTGGCAGGTGGATCAGAACCCAGCAGTATTACTACGAGAAGGACCCCAAAGTAAGTTCCAGTCATAACAGCACCCAAAGACACAAGACTTACAGTAAACTCATTTCTCAAAAGGAACTTTTATTTGAATGGCATAAAATAATGGTATCGCATCTTGTGTTTGTGATACAGAAGATAATAATACTCCTATAATTGCTCTTACAACAGGTTCTTGCTTTAAATGCAGAGTCTGTTGCATTGTGAACTCGCTGCCCATCCAGTGCACAGCGATCAGTGTTCTCATTAACATTCAGTGCAATAACCTGATTCGTACTAACAAAGGCCATGGAGCCTTTTCAAAAGCGGACAGGCTTTCTTCCACTGTACAGTACTTCCAAAGGCCAATGACATTAAAACTTAGCAGATGCTTCTTAGCACTCTGCTGGTATGTAGCCGTTCTTACAGTGTGATGAAACTTAAAACCTCGCCGTGACCTTCTGTTCCCATAACGGCTGACTATAAAGCAAAGAGCTTTATGTCATATGAGCACATACCTCCAAGGTCATCCGAGTTTAGCAAAAGCTCTATCGTAACAAGTGCAGCGTTATTTACTTACAGCTGCAGGAAGAACCTTAAAGGTCACATATTATGCTAAATGCACTTTTTAAATGTGTTCTAATATATCCATGGGTCCACGGTGTGCCTAGAGACTGCCAAAATATTTAAAAAAATAACAATCTCTCCTTTTCTCACTCTCCCCCTTTCCCCCACTCCCCCCCCCCCAAAGATTGGAGCTCAAAGATTGTATATTTACGAGGGGAGCTGCAGCTCTTTTTAAAAAATAGGCCATTGTGAGATTAGCTGAACATCAGCATAGTACAATAAATGATCTGAAAGTTTTTTTCAGCAAACAATTAAAGAAAAACGTATTAGGGACCACTAAGACCATATAATATGGTGTATAATAGTACCGAAAAGTGTATAATATGGGAGCTTTAAAAGAATGATGGGAAGCGGGCATTGCTTCAATGAAGCAGCGTTATTGCTCGAAAATTTAACACACAACTGTGTGCATTTACAACAGCGTGTTCAGGAGCAGAGTGAACCCGGGCAACTGCATTTAGTGAGCATGCAAACATGTTACCTGCAAGATCAATTACAACTACTGAATAAAGGGATATTTTTCTACTACTTTATTCTATTTCACTGGACACAACATGCTTTATCACACTTAGATGGTCTTGGAGCCTCCAGTGCGAATTTGACCTTCTTACTGTATGGCCTTGTTCTAAAAGGTCAAAGGTGAATCCCCTTAAAGCTGCCCACCTAAACCCAGGAGGAGGGCGGACATCCGAGCTCTGTCTAGAATTTTGTGCAGTAGGTCAGGTCAAGTGCAAAGTTACCATCGCAAATACAACAAGATTAATTTTTCACTTTGCTTATATGCATTATTGAAAGAGCTAATGAGCACAGTGAGATTTTAACAAGGGACTGAAGGCAGCTAAGATTTGGAACATAAATTCATATCTAATTCAAGGGATCCTGTAATATATTCTTTGATATCGCTCTGTCAGTATTCGTTATTATTTTACACATCTATCCGGACCACCTTTCCTATCACTCCACAATTAAAGGGTATCAGGCTCAGGCTGACCTTTACAGCGACCTCTACAGAAGCTATTTTTGCCAGGGTCAAAATGTTGCCGTTATGTAATACCCAAAGCAATCTGTTCCCCAGTCCCTACTCATCTCTCCTTAGCCTTCCCCAGCCTGCGTCTGCCCCTACATGTCAGAGAAGGGTCGAAAAAACTAAATGGCAAAGGTTAAACACAGGCACAGGTAGCACATTTATATGCTCTCTTAACCACAAAGCCACCCCATGAAGATGTCACTGAAACACTGGATGTTTTTTGACATTTGGTCTATGATTTCCAAGATTTTCTGTTTCAATGCCAAATCTAAACCCATCATGCTACTGTACAGACATTTTCTGTAACCGTAATCATACAATGACACGGTTAACGTCCATGAAATAGTTTCTGACTCTTCATTGGGTTTGACATTGATAATTTCTTTCCTTCTTCCTGAATTGTAGCGTGTGTACTACATCTCCCTTGAGTTCTACATGGGCCGCACCCTCCAAAACACCATGGTGAACCTTGCACTGGAGAACGCGTGCGATGAGGCCTCGTACCAGGTGACTAAAAGATGCTCCATTTATCCCTATAATAACTGGAGAATATTTTTTTTTCCAACTATAGAGGGTCATCTCAAAATGATCGTTAATTTTTCCATGTTGTGTTCTGTTGCTGTAGCTGGGTCTGGACATGGAGGAACTGGAGGACATGGAAGAAGATGCTGGCTTGGGAAATGGTGGCCTGGGCCGCCTTGCCGGTGAGGATCTTTACACCCTTTGTGTTGGATGTTGTTCAAGCAATCATTATCCATATGGATTGACTTAAATAATGCATGTTTTCTGTCAGAGGTTTATCTGCTTATTTCCTGTTGCTTTAAGCCTGTTTCCTGGACTCCATGGCTTCTCTGGGTTTGGCTGGCTATGGTTACGGCATTCGCTATGAATTCGGTATCTTCAATCAGAAAATCGTCGATGGCTGGCAGGTTAGAATTGATCCGCTTCCATCTGTATTACTCTCTCCATGCTCTCAAGAAACTTTGTAAACTTCTTTCAGGGGGCACACACATCTGCAGGGGTTTATTTTCATCTTAAATAACCTGCTGGATTAATTATTTCATCAATATCATGATGCATGAGGTTCCTTGACATTTTTTATTCATAGGTGCTTCTTCCCCATCAATATAAATGTCATTGTCCAGGTTGAGGAGGCTGATGATTGGCTGCGCTATGGTAATCCCTGGGAGAAGGCACGTCCTGAGTACATGCGTCCAGTGAAATTCTATGGCAAAACTGAGCATCACCCCGATGGTGTCAAATGGGTTGACACTCAGGTGAAAATATGTTTTTTTTAGCATATGAATATGCATTACAGTTTCCTGAGAGGATATAAGTATCAATTTCAAATGTTTGTGTCTTCCTGGGTTGTGATGGCAGACTGTGCTGGCTCTGCCATATGACACCCCTGTCCCTGGCTACAGAAACAACATTGTCAACACCATGAGGCTTTGGTCTGCGAAGGCACCCTGCGACTTTAACCTTAAGGACTGTAAGTGTCCGGCATGATGGTCAAATATTCAAATTATGCAACAGCCAAGTGAAATTTCATTTAGGAAAGGAGCTTATCAATTTCTATTCTCTTTTGTCCCTTACAGTCAATGTTGGCGGCTACATTCAGGCTGTTTTGGACAGAAACTTGGCTGAGAATATCTCCCGTGTGCTTTATCCCAACGACAATGTAAGAAAGTATGACTGTATTACCGTTTAAGCCTCTACGACCACACTCAGAGGATTGCCACACACAACCTGTATAAGGAGGAAATAGCTGCTGAATAGTAAGCGGTCTAGGAGCTGTGGACTGTATGGCTCCTGTATAACTGGATGGCTTATCTTAACTCAGTGAAGAGGATTTCCATAAATTGGACCCCAACTCGTGTCCTTAGTCCTTTTTTCGGCTAGAGCCACCGTGCTCTTTAAGCTTCCTCTGAAGCTATCTATATTATAGCCGACATAGGAGCTGACCACCATGTGCTGACTACCTGGGGCTAAAGAGGGAGGATTTGGGAGATAACCATCTAGCTTGAGCTATAACTCATGTCAGGTCTGGTACTTTACGTCCGTGCCAGTGAGAGCACAAATGGTTATGAGCCAGATATTGCAGCTTTGTTTCAGTTCAGGTGTCACACTGCAATTCTATCTTGTGTATTTCAGTTAAAAATATATAGCACTGAAATAATAAGTGGATTAATTGATTAGTAAATCAAAATGAAAAGATTTATCATTGTTTATATTGAAGCTTCACTTTGCGGTTTGATAACCAAATTTGATTTGATTTTAACAGACTAATTGATTGCCTAAACTCCCTCAATACATAAAAATGGACCAGTTCATTATGAAAATAACACCCTTACAATTTCTCTGCAATACCTCTCAATTAGACAAATATGCTGTGTGACTGCAAATGGTGAAATCTTTTCCTCAGCTGACTCAATAAAAACCTTATCCATGTTTTAGTTTATTTTGGTCATCTTCCAACTTGTAGACAGTACACTTAGTCAAGCATTGTAAACAAACGATAACACTAAAACACTGATAACAATGCTGCCTTTAACATTCAGTAGTTACGTCTACCGTTTTATGGCCTAATTACCGTGAAATTAAACAAATTGCTTTTCAGAAGAATAAATCATATACATTTCAAACTGTAAAGGACTCCCTCAAACATTGAATTCAGCTCTGTAAATATCTCAAATAATGGTTAAAGGGAACTTACATTTACACAATGTACAAATGTAATACATTGCACTGCATATCAAATATTGGTGTTTGATGTCACACTTAAATTATTTAAATTGCATAAACATGCAACACGTTAGATATTAAGCTGTTGAAGCTTAGCTACAAGTTTCTTTACACTCCATGTTTGTAGGTATTATACCAAACTTCAATTCCAGTCACTAATATGATAAAAACGTGTGTCAAGAACAGAATGAATAGAGGAGAAATGCATTCATGTGTGCCAGCAGAACAAAGACAAATATGTGTCTTCATCCTCAGTTCTTTGAAGGAAAGGAGCTCCGTCTGAAGCAGGAATACTTCGTGGTGTCTGCCACCCTGCAAGACATCGTCCGTCGTTTCAAGGTCTCTAAGTTTGGCTCCAGGGAGATTTCTCGCACAGACTTCAACAAACTGCCTGACAAGGTGAAGTAAAAAAAAAACTCAACAAAATAGTTTGTCAAAAAAGATTTCCCCCTGATGTTCTCTATCGTTAAACTGGCTCTGTCAGTGTGTTGAACAGGTTGTAGATGGCTTTTTATTGTTTCTGGTGAGAATAGTTGATATGAATGGTTTCTACAATGCTCTTAATGGCGGATTTCGATTCTGCATTGACATTCAATAATGTTCTGCGTTATTCAGGTTGCCATCCAGCTCAATGACACTCACCCAGCCCTGGCTATCCCTGAGCTGATGAGGGTCCTGGTTGATGAAGAGAAACTTGAATGGGACCAGGTGAGGAGGAGTGACACTTGCGCAACAGCAGAACTTATTTTGTTTTGCAAACTTCATGTTGATTCACTTGCAATATTTTGGAGTTTGGCATTACCCATTTAGTGTGGTTAATGAACTATTTACCACCACCAAAAAGAGGAATTATATGGCATAACTTTATTATTTAGTGTTTCTGAAGTCTGTATTTTCACTATGCATTGCACAACAAGTTAAGTATTTTCTCTTGCTGGTGTTGAGGCCTGGGATATCTGTGTGCGCACATGTGCCTACACCAATCACACAGTGCTGCCCGAAGCTCTGGAGCGCTGGCCAGTGGAACTCTTTGCTCATCTGCTTCCCCGTCACCTTGAAATTGTCTATGAGATCAACCGTCGCCACCTGGAGGTTAGTACTGCACATTGCAACATTTGATCATTTCCATTATGTGTAGAGGCTATAATCTGTCTGCTTAAATAACAATGTACAAGAAGGTGCATAATGTAAAAGCTTGGTGCAATCAATCAGTTTTGGTGAGGGTGACATTCAAGGTCACATTTAATAGAACCCTACAGAGTAAAATTTAAACACAGTATACAATCAGAAACACGCTAAGATAGAAAAGCAGGAAATCAAGTAGCGTGACAATTGCAATTTCGATACTGGATGTATTTTCTTAGAGAGATGTTGTTAAATAGTCACAGTGACTGCAATGACACAGTAAACCGATCAGAAAATGATGGAAATGTATCCATCAGAAAGCAAAATAAAAAGAACCTGTTATGAGTCTTTTTTTAACCCTGTGTTTTTGTTTTTTTCACAGAGGGTTGCTGCTAAGTTTCCTGGTGACAGTGGTCGTCTGAGCCGCATGTCCCTCATTGAGGAAGGCGGACAGAAGAGGATCAACATGGCTCATTTGAGCATTGTGGGTTCCCATGCTGTCAACGGTGTGGCCCGGATACACTCCGACATCCTCAAAGCTACTCTGTATGTATCCTAAATTAAAACATTAATTTGCCTGCAATGCCAATTCAATATGGATTATAAGTATTTGTAATATGTAGTATCTGTCTCATAAAATCCCCAGCCTTTATCATTCCATAGGCTGCTAATCTAATACATGTGGTGATTCACTCCTCTTGCAGCTTCAAAGACTTTTATGAAATGGAGCCAAACAAGTTCCAAAACAAAACCAACGGCATCACTCCTCGCCGCTGGCTGGTTATGTGCAACCCGGGCCTGGCTGAGGTCATCGCTGAGGTAATCTGTGTTTCGCACACATCCTTCACCCAAACAACATCAGAAGGAGAAATATCTTTCATTCCCTTTGTCCCCATTTGTATGTTAACAGAGAATTGGCGAGGATTTCATTCGTGACCTGGACCAGCTGAAGGGTCTCTGCAAATACGTGAATGACGAGGCTTTCATTCGCGACGTCGCCAAAGTGAAGCAGGTGACGTAATTCATGCATTATTTAATCTTGACGCTGTCAATTTGGAATATACACTAGTATGATTCTGATAACTGTGCTTTATAATAGTTTGATATAGCCTATATCAATCCATCTGCTGCTCTGTAGCGCTAAGCCCTGGAGAGATGTGTCACATATTCCACATCAAGCAATCTTTGCCATTTAAAGATAACATAAGATACGCAGATTGTTCCCTTAATATACCGTACATTCAATCTTCTCGAAGAGCCAATCTGCACGGCTGCTTGTTCCTTCTCTTTTACACTTAGCATAGTTGTTTCATTCTCAACATTGCGTATTTCTCTGTTATATCTTATTGTGAGTTTTTAGAATTAGTTAACTGAAAAATATTTTTTACAGCACATGCAGATAACTACGCTTGCGCTGAGCATTCATCAAATAAAAATAAATTCCTCACCTTATCTAGCCATTTGCACACCAGGAAAAGATCTCGTAATTACGACATCAGGATCGCCCTCTCATTCATCAATAACGTGGCTGGCTGGCTGCAGGACGGCACCAATGACGCTATCCGACTCTATCGTCTTTTATTCCTTTACTTTTACTTTACATTTACTTTCCTGGTTAAATAAATAAATAAAATAAATAAATAAAATTCCTGTTCTAAAAACACACTTTTCTCTATTTTTACACACAATTCATGACCAGGATATCAAGTATGAGAATAATGACCTAAATGTTGATTTTGAAAATTACGTGTGTGTGTGTGTGTGTGTGTGTGTGTGTGTGTTTGCAGAGGTGAACTTAGCCATTAGACAAAGGTAGGCAATTGCCTTTGTTCCCGGACTACAGTGGGCCCCATAATCATCTAATAGGCCTACAATTATTTTAAAGATTGTTTACTGTTCATTCATTAATCAGAAATCGCACCGGGAACTGAGGGACAAACTTTAGGCTACTGTTTAGCCCATGATCAGCTGCAGTCCGACTGGGCTTTTCTCCTCAACAGAATTTTTTTTTATTCTCTGAATGCTCAGAGCCACCGTAGATAACCATACAAGTTAAAGGAGAGCTAGTTTTCTTTTATGTGACGAAGTCCATGTTTTGATAATTCAGGAAAATAAGATGAAGTTCGCTGTGCACTTGGAGGAGCACTACAAGGTGAAGATTAATCCCAACTCCATGTTCGACATTCAAGTCAAGAGGATCCACGAATACAAGAGACAGCTGCTCAACTGTCTGCACATCATCACCTACTATAACCGTGAGTGCACGTTCAAGAATTTCTGGGTTTTTTAGATTATTTCGGGGAACAGAATTTTGCCAAACACCAAGACAGACGCTTCAGTCCGGTAGTCTCTTCATATCTCCACAGGCATCAAGAAGGAGCCAAATAAGAAGTGGACTCCAAGGACTGTCATGATCGGAGGAAAGGTTTGTAGTCTAACAGCAAACAACCAGGCTTTAAAAACATTAGGCTACACCCATAGTTTCGATAAATCAGACATTATTCATCTTTCTGTTATTCTGTTATACTCATGCAGGCTGCTCCTGGATACCACACTGCCAAGATGATAATCCGTCTGATCACAGCTATTGGCGAGGTGGTCAACAATGACCCTGTGGTCGGAGACCGTCTCAAAGTAATCTTTTTGGAGAACTACAGAGTTACACTGGCAGAAAGAGGTGATCATTGCTCAATTCTAAGGCCTTTCCCTCTCTCTTACTATCTGACTTCATGCTCATCATGGCGCAGAAATCCCCACACAGGGGATAAACACAATAGAACACAAACTGCTTATTATAGTCATCAACTCTCTACTCTGTCATCTTTCAGCCATCCCCGCAGCCGACCTGTCAGAGCAGATCTCCACAGCTGGCACTGAGGCCTCTGGCACAGGCAACATGAAGTTCATGCTGAACGGCGCTCTGACCATCGGTACCATGGATGGAGCCAACGTGGAAATGGCCGAGGAAGCCGGCGAGGACAACTTCTTCATCTTTGGCATGTTGGTGGACGAGGTTGATGCAATGACCAAGAAAGGGTGAGGAACGGGGCCCCGATCCGTCCCAAACGTCATATTAATATTTTGCTACTTCTGCCTCAAACATATTTTGTTTATGTAGCCAATTAAAATCAGTTCACCTTGGGTTTTTACCCGTTCAACCAACATCATCCGGAGGGGAAGTGGTGGATTGTGAGGAGATATTCACTGATTGACAAAAAAATATTTTGACAACATGCATTCTCCAGAATCTCTGACTCCACCTTTAAGTAGGATGATATAGAACTGCAAGTCTCAACATTTTTGTCTACGAATTGAATAACAATTTTGACCTTGCCATAATCCTAAAGGGAGCAGAGGCAGGAAAAAAATTCCTCCTATTTTTTTCTTATTTGAGCCAATTTACAAGACTTATTAAGGTTTTGGTATTAATTATTGTCACCACCTACTTCATTGTTTTGTTAACCTAAGCTGAGGTTTTCCGTACTAGGCATGGCAAATTTATTTATATAGCACCATTCAGACACAACGTGTTAAAAGTGCTTTACAGGGTCATAAAAATACCTAAAAGTGGGACATTAAGAAAACATTGAAATTGCATTTAAGAGACAATAAAAACTAAATTCGAAACAGGCAGACGAATAGTTAGAAATTAAAAGTAATAAGCCTACATTTAAAAGACAATAAAAACAAAAGCAAGCTAATCAATAGTGACAGATCAGGTAGTTAGGTATGTAATTTATTTGAAAGCCATAGGGAACAGACCTGTTAAAGATCTGATTGAAATAAATTGATGGTTTTTGCAGACCAAGTGTTCAGGGAGCTTGTACCCCAGTAGGGGGGCATGGAAACTAAAAGCTGCTACACTTTTGCTTGGTTCTGATCCAAGGGGCACTGAGTAAGCCTGTGTCCGAAGCCATTTAGTGCTTTATCAAGTAAGTAATAGGATTTTAAAATCTATCCTTGTACACACAGAAGGCCAGTGCAGTGACTTAAGCATTCTGGACAAGCGGCAGCCGTCTAAGTGATTTAATTCAGAAAGACCTGTGAAGACAAGACACCATTAAGTTAGTCTAGTCTGATGAAAAACATTATTTTTTTTGGAAAGTTCAATTGTAGAAAATGCTGGCAGACTCACTCATTGAATTCAATTAACAGTATTTATGGTAGGACGTTTCTGAGCGGGGGGAGGGGCATGTACATGTTGAAAATGTTTTTCTGAATGGACATATTATTTATTTCCGGTCCTGTTTAGATACAACGCTCTGGAGTACTACAACCGCCTGCCTGAGCTGAAACAGGCTGTTGACCAGATTGCTGGAGGCTTCTTTAGCCCAAAGCAGCCTGACCTGTTTAAAGAAATCGTCAACATGCTGATGCATCATGACTGGTAAAGACAAATCAAAAATTAGCAGCCTGAAGGGCACGCACTCACACATACACGCGTACAAATAACAATGAGTATAAACTTGCATGCGTGCAATAAGAAAAATACAAAACAACTCAGCCTTTTGGATGCACCCCAGTTCATTAGTTATACTCATAATTAAAAAACACACAACCATCACATGCATTCACATTGTACTACATTATTGTTTTATATGTCTGTTTCCTTTAAGTATATTGCATTCTTTTCTTCACAGTTATAAGGTCTTTGCTGACTATGAAGACTATATTAAATGCCAGGAGAAAGTCAATGCCCTCTACATGGTATGCTTATTATAAAGGAATGATTCACAAATGTATTTCATGCATTAATATTATAATTTTAATTAGCATGGGTATATCATGAAAATGAATAAGAGATTCTGAGCTATTATTAATTACTGATAACGCTTAAAACTCAATAATTTTTTCATCCTCACATCAGAACCCTAAGGAATGGACCAAGAAGGTGATCTACAACATTGCCGGATGTGGCAAGTTCTCCAGTGATCGCACCATTTCCCAGTATGCTCGTGAGATCTGGGGCGTGGAGCCCAGTTTGGAGAAAATCCCTGCCCCCGATGACGTGCCACACTAGGGCAAACACCTAAACTCCCCCCTGACATGCCACACTATAGGGCCAACAACTAAACTCCTCCCTGCTTCTATCACATCACAAACACCTTATCAGTCAATACGGTAGCTACACACCTTACCCCGTGGGATTAAACTCTTCCTGCATTACTACGCTGTGTCTCACACAAACCATTCAACTGGCTAAGGTGACATTTTCACACCTGCATATTCAACATATCCATGTTACAGACTTGTTTAATAAACTCTTGTTGTCATCAGCGATGCAGGGATGTCCATTTGCAGTAGATGCTGTAAAATGGTGTAGAGATTTGTGGTGGGCTTTGTGAATTTATTGTCTATTTTCTTTTTTATTCAATAATACAATTTTCACTCAGACCCATTCTGAATAAAATTGGTCTTAAAAACCATAGCAGCCTTGGTGACTTGTTCCATTGTTTCCCTTGTTTTTCAGGGAAAGCTGTGTTTTTCCAGAAGATTTATCAGGATGAAAGTATTGTAAATATGCACAAACTGCATTGTATTGTTAAGGGATTTGTTATTAGCTAATTATTGTATTTTTCCAGCATCATGCTCGAGCAATGGGCATTTGAATTATAGCTTCAAAACCCTAGGGATAGAATATCACTCATGGAAAATAGAAAAAGTATTATTATTATAATGATATAATAATAATCTTTCCTCTTTTCTATGGGTGATTTACCTATGGGGCTTTAACATAGATTGAGGGCAGTGAACCATAACCCCAATCCTTCCGAACTGTGACTCTACAGGTTCAATTAATCAACAAAAACAAGATCTAAAACCTATTGCAAAAAATATTGCAGAAAACCACTCACCTTAAAACAGCATGAAATAGAAATAAATTGACAGTGTCACATGAATGTGATCTGCAATATACTATGAAAACAACTATTACACTTACTACTACTATAATATATAAACAATTGCATTATAAACCTCAATTCATTCCCATTTCACAGCCTCACTTAGGTATGGTTTTGGGCACTGCAGCCACATCTGCCTCCTGCTTTTTTCATAAAGGAAAAAATTATCTAAATTTTTTTTACAGTATATGTTTTAAGTTTTAAAGACATCCACAGTTGGTTGGAACGCGCTGAAAGTGTAATAAGATACTTGTGAATAATACATTTCACTGCACAACACCTTTAAGTCTATCATTGATTTGGAGTATCAGTGACATCAGTGCAAATATGTATGCAGTTTTGTGTTTTGGTGTGATGTGTGTGCTGCCGCAGAGAAAGGAAAGGGGAGAGGTTTTGAGAACACACACAGTATGACAAACTAGGGCTGCACCATTATGGCCAAAATTACTTATCACAATTATTTTGATCAATATTGAGATCGCAATTTTTTACAGTGATTGTTCATTGATTTTAGTGACAACAATATTTTTATTGGACTGTCGTAAACATAACACTGCTTTTATATCCATGTGATCGACTATGCAATATTCCTGCTAATGTACGAATCTATGCATCAAAAAATAATTGATCCTCATTATTAACCTGAAAATTCAATGCATTTCCAAGAACAAAAATTTAAATATTGTACCAAAACTTAAAGCAGCTCCGAGTAACATTTAAATATCTTTTAAACAGCTTCATGTTTCCTCTGATAATCATAAATTACCTTTAACAGCAAACGAGACCATCAGTGCAAAGAAAGACGTTTTTATATAGTTTTTATTACTGCGTTTGGTCTGGTCGCACACCCAGTCCGATTTTCGGTTCGCGCGTGCAGGCTCTTTGGTCACATATCCGTATTGTTCGCAGATTTCAGTGTGGCGCAACAACGCGATTTGAGAAGCCTATCCCTCCAGGTGAGGGAAGGGGAGCGGGAGCTTTGTTTGAGACAGTTATTTGTCGTCATAATGACTGATAACGGGGCTGAACCATCAAAAAAAAATAAAAAATGCAATGAAGAAAAGCTAAAAGGGAGAGTGGTAGACGAGCGGGAGGGCGTTGCCAAGCAACGTATACACAATTTCACGGGAGCGAACTGCAGTGTTTACTCCTAAATGAATGAGCGAAAGCCTACTAAAACAAAGTTTATTTTGCCTCACCATCATCAGATGAGTCGACCATTTTCATCTGAAATTGTCATTATTTACAACATAAACACATTACCTCATCGTGATCCATACTAACTACCGTCTCTCGTTCATTCGCTTTCTGTGAGGACACGGAGTCTTTCAGCTCCATGAGAGTACTTCGGTGACACTGCATCAACTCATTGCAATCAGGTGTGTGTAGCACTTACTGGCATTAGTTGATGCTGTGTCACTAACCACTCACACGGAGCCGAAAAGAGTCCGGTGCCCTCACACTTTCAACACATGGACATGCACTATATTGCTTCCTGATTTTTTGAATCTCGCACGCCCGGCACGAGCTAGAAAACAGCTTCACGACAGCTTGCGTTGTAAAAATACTACCGCTTTTGTCCAAAGGGGCCGCCAAGGGACCAAGTTACTCGTAGTGGCTTTAACACAAAATTAGAGCATTGCTTTAACTTTCCCTTGTTCTACAATTCTGTTAAATAACACATATTTACAGACAAATGAGGTGTTTAATCACCTGCCCTTTTTGCATCTCCTAGAACAGTGGTTTTCAAACTGTGGGGCGCCCCCCCCCCCCCCCACCCCCCCCCCCTGGGGGGCGCAGGGTTATGGCAGGGGGGGCGCGGATGAATATGTTAAGATCACGGCATAGCTGGACAAGAGTTCATCTGCTTCGTTCCTCTCACTGCATTTAAAGGCATTCATTATATTACAGAGAAATAGGTCTCGTTAAAGAAAAAGTGCACCAAGCCCAACCAAGAGGACCCTGCATAAATGTTTTTATTTTAAATTAATATTTTTATGGAAAATCAATGTGTCCTTCTTCAATAGCTTCTAATTCATCAGACCCAGTGTCTCCAAATTATTTGTTCACACAAAATTCCTCATATTTAGCCTCTTAATTTTCCTCTCAAAGTGCACCAGATTCATGCATTTCACTATAAAAAGGTGAAAAAAATCTCCCAGGGGGGCATACCCCCGGACCCACCTAGGAGGGTCTGGTTCTCCACTGGCTACTATTTTCCTCCAGCAGGACATTGGAGGCACTAGCGGAAAAAAAGGGTTTGTTCTCTGAGGGGGGGCTCACTCTCTCACACTTTGAAAACCCCTGTCCTAGAAGAACAAAATATAAAATATTCTGCTGTTATAATGATATATACATATATGGGACTACAGGTGAGTTAAAGAAAATACAAATTTAAAAAAGTAGCCTACTCAGAGATGTTTACACCGTGTTCCCCTGTATTTGTTCCTACTGTACTGGTCCACTTCTATTTGCCAAACGATTATTATGCTAATTTATTCATTCAGGTGTAGCCTACATTTTAATGCATCTATAAAAAAGGAAAGTCCAATATTTTTACATTTCATTTGAATGCAGCTTAGATTTGCTTGTTGATGCATTTTTACAGATTAAAACTAAATATTGAATAGCTTACTTACCTTTACAGTTACTTTACTTAGTAAAAATCTTCGTTTAGCCTATGTCATCAAAGCCCAGGGAAATTGTAAATCCATTCTCCAATTTTTTGATAGGGTTCGTCTGATGCAAAGTAGCCTAACCTATTCACACCTAAGGCTATGTCATCTTTTTCCACCAGCAGGTTCAGATGAATAGCATGCAAACACTTTGGCTGGGTCCAGAGGTTTAGTGAAAAAAACATTTGTATGACGTTCTCCCGTAGTTTTTGTGTAGCCTATCTGTAGGGTAAATGAATTTTGGCATACATGAAGTTGTGGCCAGCTGCTCCTCTACTGGTGTAACTTCGGGCCAAAATCATTTGCGTCAGCCGCTCTCACCAACGACAATGGCTCCCGGTCCAGGGAACACTTACCGTCCTCTGTTGCGGAGCCCGCGGCGCCGGGTCTTCAGTTGGGGAAAGGGGAACCTTGCCTTCCTCTGGCTGCGCTGCGGCCTGCTGTAATTAAGGCTGGCTTGTGTCCTTTGAAGGGTCTGAGAGAAACTCGTGTAAAGCCAGTCTTTGTCATTTTCTTTATTCATTAATCTTCTTTCCTTTTTTCGCTTTGCTGTACACGGAAGCTGGCAACATACGGAATCGCAAACCGGAAACACATTTTCCCGCGAGTGAACCGCTTATATTTTGCTATATTTGGTTGAATGGCTGGACTTACATTTCTGTTAAAATGAAAATGAGTTGGCAGGAAAATAGGATAGTTGGAGGCAAATGTTGTCTGAATAATAAAGTTGAAGAGGTTTCGAATAAAAGATATTGAGCAAAAAAGACATTGGAGAGGTTTAGACTGGATATTGAATATTCTTGCAAGCTACTAAGTAGCCTAGGCCTAATACAGATTTAGTAACAATTGGTAATTTATTTTATCATTGTAGCCTATGTATACCAGAATTTTTTGGATGGATGCTGAGGTGTTTATTCGTCGGAAAACTGGGCAAACAGTTCATTTACAGGAAAGAGATTTTTGTGAGCTTCGAAAACATTGAGTTGGAAAAAGGAAGTTGTTTATTTTGTACAATTAATACTATTTTTGGGAAGATTCTGTCAGGATTTAAATTTTTAAATATTAATTATGTTATAGCCAACCATATGTTAATTACATTTACTCTTATATATAATCAACTAACAAGTAATACATTTATAACATGTGATCTAAAATTTTCTAATTTCAGGCCTTTGAGCAGGGACAGTTGGAAGGGAGTTAAATAGCACAAAACTTCTTGTAAGTTTTATAGATGTTTTCCCAGAAAGACGAGGCTAGGAACAGAGAGATGTATTTTAAACAAAGGCCTACTGTATTTTCCTGACTCAGCTGACCAAACCATAGATGCAAGTTACTTACAAGGCCAGGAGCATAATTCTACTTTTCGGCATAGTTCAGGTCAAGAGCGAAGAAGAAGAGGATTGGACGAGAAGAAACAAGACAAGATAGACCAATCAATAGACTTTGTCAAGATATGTTAAAAAGCCTTGCTGTCGAGAAGGCTCATTACTTTTTTGACTTTTTGTCTGTCTCTGAAACCTGCATCCGCTGTTCTGTGATGTCACTTCATTAAACAACAACTGAGAACTCTGAAACTTTTTCCAGTCATCTTTTATTTTTTACCTTCCATACATCCGAACAAAAGAACACGAGATATTATAGTTTTAATAATTCCAAATCCACAAAACTAGATGGGTGGACTCCAAACCAACTTTTGGACAATTTTATCAAGAACTGAAACAATATCGCACCACTGTAAGAGGACTTACTGTAAGAACCAGAAGGCAATCAAAACAAATTATATATTTGAGAAAATCGTTACAGACTGATAACACTCTAATTTAGGCTATCATAGATATTTTTTTTTATTTTATTTCTCTTTTGTAGCCTACTTCTGAGAAATTACCCCTATCGTTGACAATTTTGTATGTATTGTTATTGTATGTATATAATATATACATACAATCCTCTATGTTGACTTTACTCAAAATGTACAAATATCAGGTTACAGGGAACGTTCCTTGTCCTTTTACCTGTTAAATCTTCTCCTAACACATAGGTTGCGTTCCGAATCCAATACTTTCTACTATATAGTATGTAGAAAAAAGATTTAGGATGTCCCGATTCTTGTGGCCAGATTTAGGATGGTTAGAATACCCGGATGGTCTACTTCATGCGGCCAAGATTGTTAGTGTTGAAAAGTGCATCCTATTTGGGCGATTCTGACCCACAATCCAGTGCGCACGTGAAGTGACGTAACATCGACGAAGCCTATAGGTCCATGTTATGAAAACAAACGGGGATGCGACGGATATAAAAGCAAGAGGCAAGATCAAGGCGCAATGTTATGATGAAATAAGAGAGAAAAGTATGTCCCAATAGTATGTCTACTGCATCCTAACTAGATTCTTTTTATCGTCGGATGTAGTATGTAGAATAGAAAAAAGAAAGAGTATGCGATTCGGAACGCAACCATATTGTTTCACTAGATGCTGGCAGGAAAATGACAGACAAGAACCCAAATGCAAGACACATGAACGGTTCAGGATCAGAAACACTTTTAATCGGATGCCAAAACCAGGTAGACAAATGATGCAGTAACAATACCGGAAGGAGCAGGCAAGGGGGAAGTCCAAAGTCCAGAATGCAAAGTAAAACACAAATAGGCAGGCAGGATCAATATGCAGGATAATGTCCGGAAGCTGGAGAGCTTGGTAAGGACACTATGATAGGACATCTAAGGACATCTGACAATCTGGCAATGACTGAAGGGAATGGGGTGGAATAAATACTGAGGGGCTGATTAGCTGATGGGGAGCAGGTGAGTGTGGTTAGGTTAGGCCAGGTGAAAGTAATCAACAGGGAGTGCAGAGCAGGGGGGAGTGGCCGGGTCTGAAATGACATGAGTGTTAAGAATCAGGAAATAGACATATGAAAAAACTAAATTATGGCTGAAGTGTGACAGATGCAACCTCTATGATTGAGTTAAAATGTGTTGTCTGCTTCAACCCTCCACTTTACTGTTCCACAAAAAGCACAGATATTCTGTAAAATACCCTTAGCCTACTTTATGGCCCAAACTACATAACACCTCAAAGAGGAAGGCTCTAAAGGACAAAGCCTTCCCCGATCAAAGTCTTGCAGCTGAAAAAACTGAAATGTTGTTGTTTTGCTTTGGTGCACCTGCAACTTCATCCAGCCTGACATCTCATGCTGATCATTACGCAAGCGCTGCACACATTCCACATTTGAGTGCAGTACACTGCTATTGGCGGGCAGTACTTTTTATTCTTGACTGTCTCACAACTCTCAGTCAGAATAATGTGACTGTAAGAAAACATCTGTTGCTCATTGAATCCCATGGTCACTCATTCACAGCTAATTTTGTTCTGTAACAAAAAGTGACAGTCATGGTGACGAAGGGCATTTGAATAATTGATTCCAAAAACATCAAAAGAAACCAACACTGATATAACCAACTTTTTTTTGCTTGACCTCACGTGTGCATCCACGGTTGTACAAACGCATTCATTAACCAAAACACACACACACACACACACACACACACACACACACACACACACACACACACACACACACACACACACACACACACACACACACACACACACACACACACACACACACACACACACACACGACATGGTATAATTCAAAGAGAAAAAAACTGAGCATAGTTCCATAACCACTCTTTATGCTGGAGCTCAATTGCACTGACATACTTCACCCAGACGGTTCCTGCACAGCAAGGACTCAGCATTCTACCTCAGCCTTCAGTGAATTAGCTGCTAATAACCTCAAGAGGTTACACTGCACTTCTAATAATCCAAAGTTCAGAACTGCTGCAGGAATTTAAGAGCCGATTAATAACTCCAACACACTGCAGCAGCAAGGCAACTTTTACTAAGACTCTCTGCAGCCCAGGTTATATTTGAATTGATGCTATCATGTAGTTGTTTTATCATGTGTATCTTGGAGATATTTAATGTCTTGGAGGAAGACTAATTCAGCAGGTAAGGCTATTACATTTATTAGTATATTAACACATTTAAATGCAAATGATCAGGGGTTAATTTGCAAACATGCTTTCATAAATAATTTATTTTGTTATTGTCTTAAGGGAATATCAATCAAACTGGTGTTGGTATATTCATTTTAACAGTTGCGTTCATCTGTTGTTTTTTGCAAATATACTCAGTGTTTCGTTCTCACCGCTGATCCTCTTTGATACTTTCACAGGTGCTAGAAAAACACACTCTTTTCTTACACTTCCAACTATTCTAAAGGAACCTACACTGTACCGACAACAGGATCTAGTGCCGTTGACATAAAGTCACCTTGTTCACCATAGTTTGTTATCTGGTAATAACAAACTATGGCATTTGGGGACCTCCTAGAGCAGGTGGGCAGCACAGGACGCTTCCAGATCTTGCATGTGACCCTACTCTCCCTACCTGTCCTGATGATGGCTAGTCACAACCTGCTACAGAACTTTGTGGCGATGGTGCCTGGCCACTACTGCAGCCCACACACAAACCTCTCTCACTTCCAGCTGAGCCCAGATGACACCCTATTAGTCACTGTGCCGCTGGACCAAACGGGGAAGCCACAGAGGTGCCAGCGTTACGTTACTCCCCAATGGCACCTCTTGACTAAGAATGGAACCTTTGGTTCCGGGGAACAGGGAGACACTCAGGATGGTATGGACGTTGGCCTGCAGGGATGTGCAGATGGATGGTCCTATGACATGACTGAGAGAAGTTCCAGCATCATATCGGATGTAGGATTGCACCCCCCAACCATCACCCCAGTCAACTTTGTGCATGTTTCCATCTTGTAATATTTGCTACATTGTGTTCCATTTTTGTCAGTGGCATATGGTGTGCGAGATGCGCTCTATGAAGCAAATGGGACAAACTATCTACATGGGAGGTGTGCTTGTGGGAGCTCTTCTCTTTGGAGGTCTTTCAGACAGGTAACATTAATTTTTAGCCCCACTTATTCTACAATTATAGTACCCATTTTTACTTTTCATATTTCCAGGCTAAAACAGCTTAATCTTTTTTATAATACTATTTTAAATCTAAATAAATATTGCACCTGAAAAATGGCTTTGTCTTCGTGCAGCATTGTTAAAAGAAAAAGATTAACATACTCAGGCCAAATAATGTGGTAAAGTCTGTGTTCACTTTTGTGCTAATCCACCTTGCTCCTAGATATGGACGACGCATCCTCCTGCAGTTTTCCAACCTGCTGATGGCAGTGGCAGGAACATGTGCCTCATTCACCACCTCCTTCCCCATCTTCTGCCTGTTTCGTTTTTTTTGTGGCATGGCTCTGTCTGGCCTGGGCCTCAACACCTTCTCACTCAGTAAGATATTTAGCTGGATGGAGGTCAATCAGTGTAGGCCAGGCCTACTATACTGTATAAGAAGAGTTGAAGGCAGAGTCACTGATTCTGGAGAATGCTTGTTCTCAAAATCACTCTTTGTCAAAATACTTTAATATCTCCTCGAGATCCACTACCTGTCCTGGTCCATGTGCATGCTGATTAAATCCTTTGTTTACATACCAGTTTACAGAGCCTAGGCTGTGTATAAACACCAGACTTTTTTTCAGCACACACACACACACACACACACACACACACACACACACACACACACACACACACACACACACACACACACAGCAGGTAGCGGATCGTGAGGAAATGTTCACTGATTTTGACAAAAAGTGATTTGACAACAAACATTCTCCAGAATCGCTTACTCCACCTTTAACTGGATGATAAGATATGGATCACACTACATTCTATCAAAGTCTTTCTTGTTCTGCGATTATTTCATTTCAAGTTGTGGAATGGATCCCCACGCGTGTGCGAACGGTGGTGGGGACATTGACAGGTTACTGTTACACTATGGGGCAGTTGATCTGGGCAGTCCTAGCCTACTTCATCCGGGACTGGAGGTGGTTAACCCTGGCTGTGTCTCTGCCCTTCTATGTCTCCTTCCTCTATTCATGGTGAGACACCAACCATTGAACTGCAAATACAAGTTGGACTTTCTTGCACTTTTAACAAATAAACTCTGCATATATCTCCTACAGGTGGTTTCACGAATCTTCAAGATGGTTAGTCATAAAAAATCAGCCAGAGAAAGCCATCAAGAACCTTCAAAGTGTGGCCAGGTTCAACGGTCGCAGGGAAGAGGGAGAAAAAATCGACCTTAAAGTAAGGGAATGTGGTTTGGTTATGTTTTACCCCTTCATGATCGTGTGTTAAAATTACTTTAAAGTAAGTTAACTCTATTTTTTTACGAATAGGTGGTTCAGGAGTCCATGAAGAAAGAGATGTCCTGTGTGCACGGCAACTACACTCTCTTGGATCTGTTCCGTTCACCCACAATGAGGAAAATGACACTTTGCCTCAGTGCTGTCTGGTACATATCCCACTCTAGAGCTTTTTAAACACCTTCTAAGGAAGTGCTCTGACACGTTGCATGTTTTTCTTTCAAACACCAACTTAGGTTATCTACAAGCTTTGCTTACTACGGCCTTGCTATGGATCTGCAAAAGTTTGGGGTGGACATCTATTTAATCCAAGTGATCTTTGGAGCCGTTGACATCCCTGCCAAAGTGGTTGTAACAGTGTGTATGAGTTTTATTGGACGCCGTCCGTCACAAAGTGGCGCTCTTATCGTCGCCGGAGTCACTATTTTGATCAACCAGCTGGTGCCTAATGGTATGTTAGAAACACATACATAAGAGAACTGGTTGAATCATGTACTGCCAAAATGATCTGAAGCGTCTTTCTTCCGTGTGTAGATCAACAGACTGTACGCACCTGTCTGGCTGTATTTGGTAAAGGTTGCCTTGCTGCCTCCTTCAACTGCTGCTACCTTTACTCTGGAGAACTGTTCCCAACCATCATTCGGTAACTCTTATTTGCCAACAAACATGTAAACAGCGTCAATTGTTTCAGTAATAAAAGATTGCAGCCTTATGTTTAAATAAATACATGCTTGAAAGTGTACTTGGCTCTACTTTTTGGAGACAAAAACCCAGTTGTAGAAAATAGTAAATTGCTATTATTGCTATTGATATTAATGCAAACTACAGCAGAGAGGGACTGGGGTGAGGTGAGGTGTGTATTTTGTTTGTCTGTACTGTAGTTCATTGTACAGACATGTTTATGGGCCAAGAGAGCAAAGGGTCCATGGGCAGATGAAGATTAACAGTCTCAAACAGAGGGCTTAACAGTGAAGGTTTGCTATAAACTCAGTGACCTCTCGATTACAAATGCTTGTTTGGTAACACGTAATTGCAAACTGTTTTGCCCTTTGCTGTCTGATCCAAACACCCCATGTTTTTTTAACTTGCTTGACTAAGTTATTTGCTGTTCTCACTTCTTGACAAAATGTGTCCTGGCAGAAGAGCTGCAGCTGGTGACCTTGCTAAATGTACTATTCTCTGGCACTGTGGGGGCAGGCACAAAGTCCCTGGGAGACTTTTTCTATGATATGGCACACAAAAGAAACACACACACGTGCGTGTGTCAAAGGTTCACTTTAATAGTAACTTAAGATCTTCTGACTCTGTTTGTTCTTTACAGATTGTATGTGAAACAAGCTGTTAATTATTTACTTTTTTTCTGTGTGATTTTCTGTTTAACTTAATGTCCACTTTCCTCTATTTTATGCCTTAGCTGTGGTACCTACTGTAAACCTTCAGAATTTTTTTTAATTAAAACCATTAATTAAAAAAAATCTATGTTGGGCCTCGAAAGCTAATTTGTAAGATCTTTCCGGGGAGCGCTTCTGGTATAGTGGTTTTTGTGACATTTAAAGGTTGATCCTTTTTTCTCTTTCAGTCAGAATGGCATGGGCTGGGTATCCATGATGGCTCGTGTGGGATCCATGGTGGCTCCTATGGTGCTCCTTGCCGAGGACTACATACCCTGGATACCAGGTGTAATCTACGGAGCAGCTCCCATTCTCAGTGGAGTGGCTGCATTATTTTTACCAGAAACACTCGGCTCACCACTCCCTGACACAATACAAGATGTGGAGGACAGGTAAGATTGAGATCCAGGAGGCGGGGGGTTTTCCTTTCCTTTTATATATGTCCAAGTAACTGTACAGGAGGACTCTAGGTCAGGCATTTATATACTCTAAGGAAATACATTATTTTAAAAGGTCAAACACGTATTTACTCAAAATTTAAGTTATCTATATTTGCATTTTCTATTTTTTAACACAGGGGATCTGGGAGAGTCTCCAAAAAAGAAAAGAAGGAAGCCATCATTTTGGCAGACACACAATCAAATCTCCTGAAGCAGGCCACCTGAGGGAATCTGTATGGTACTCGTGGTGTATTGCTGACATAGTAATGAAAGTAGAGTTGGCCTGTTTATTGGTTAGAGTTCCATAAAGTGAGTTTTTTTGTGTCTCATTACTGCTGGCCACTGCTTTGTTATTTCCAACAGGTCAATATTGTGAAATGAATAGCAGCAAACAATTAAACCAATGTTTATTTGTTATACCTACTTTGGACCAAATTTGTTTTATATTTTGCATATCTGTGTCAAAAAGAAAGATTTAACATAAAACAGGTGCAAGGGCTATGCGTTCACTGGTGTTTTTATAACTCCTTACTTATATATATATATATATATATATATATAAATGTTTGTGAACAAACTTGTATTTTCATTAAAATCAACACTTATTCATTTATTTTGCGTGTGCCTCTCTTTTTTTTCAGGGCACGTTGAACCCAAATAGTCAGCAGAATTTCTTGATAGGGTCCTACTTAAATACATTGAGTCATTTTCATTAAAGTGAACTGAACTGAACCGGTTGGGTGAGTAACCTGCCTGACCAGGACAAGAAATCAAAGAGTTCAATTTAAATACAGGAGAAACATCGCCACCCAATGGGTGACAGATATACAAAAAAATAATGTTCCATCAGTCACTTGCTAGACTTGATCCCTATAAAACAAATGAATCAATGAGTAAACCCACCGGACATTATGGTTAGTTTATAAGTTACGTGCTGGTGTACACAAACTTACACTGACTACACAAGGTTATACTCCAGTTTTAATTTAAAATGTACTTTTTAACTTTATGTTTGCATAACAACGTCATGTTTTCCATAAATGGGTTAACAATGACACTTTCCTCTTCAAACATTAAAGTCTAGCAGACAGTGTAACTAATGTCTGCAAGACTTTTAATGGACAAACTGAAGCATGGTGGGTATCCATATTAGGTAGGTTTGCTCAATTATCATAAAAACTAGTGCAATAGCCCATAGGGCAATGGACACAAGCACTCAGCACTTTACTGTACAGCATTTTAAATGCATTAATGTCCATAGGCCTGGTTAACTAGTGCAATAGACCACGTGCAATAGAGCAGTGTGCAATAAACTCAGGCACTTTTTCTCACACTTTCCTCGCACTTTAAATTGTCTGAATGTTTTTATGTCCTAGAATTACCGTGTGATGTTCTTGTTGTTTTAGCTTTGTCCAATGTGTGGTCCAAGGTTTTACTGTGTTTTTACTGTGTCATATTGTTGTTGTCTACTGGTTAAGCAAAATGTAGCACAATGCCCAAGACAAATTTCCTTAACAGGACAATAAAGTTTACCCTGACCCTGACCTGACCCTGAATACATGTGGAAAAGTTCCAAAGAATGGGATGTTCTTTTCACTCCTGCAAGACAGATTCAAATGTAACAGGAGGAGGGATGTTGTATTTAATTTTTAACCTCATTCTTCCCATGGCAAGTGCTACTGTATGGAAAAGACTGCAGTGTGTCAAAAGTTAAGTAAGTGATCCAGTAAAATGCTCTGGACTTAACAGGTTTCTCCCTGGAGACAGTGTTGATTACTTTATATGATACACATACTGGTTGCGTTCCGAATCGCATACTTTCTTTTTTCTATTCTACATACTACATCCGACGATAAAAAGAATCTAGTTAGGATGCAGTAGGCATACTATTGGGACATACTTTACTCTCTTATTTCATCATAACATTGAGCCTTGATCTTGCCTCTTGCTTTTATATCCGTCGCATCCCCGTTTGTTTTCATAATGGAGGCTTCGTCGATGTTACGTCACTTCACGTGCACACTGGATTGTGGGTCAGAATCGCCCAAATAGGATGCACTTTTCAAACACTAACAATCTTGGCCGCATGAAGTAGGACATCCGGGTACTTCTAACCATCCTAAATCTGGCCATAGGAATCGGGACATCCTAAATCTTTTTTCTACATACTATTTCGTAATCGATTTTCCGATTAATATCGATTCTCTCTCGAACGATTCTGAATCGATTCAGAAAAGTTAATAATCGATTATTTATTTTTTTGTAAATACTAATACTTCCTGCGCCATTGCGCATGCACACCACACATGTGCGAGTTGTTTCCAAAGTGGCTTCAAAAGGGCTGAGAGCAGCAAACCCATGACCTGCACCGGCTTTATCTCTGTTTACGTTTTTGTATGAGAGCTGAATTCCAAGCCATACTTTTTGTACAATGTGTTGAAATGACATAGAAAATAATAGATAATAGAATAGAAATCCTATAGAAACATGATTTACGAGATTACAAATAAAATAAAACTGAATCGGTTTAGTTTTTACATACTTCCATATTGTGTTGAAATGCAAGCTGCATTGATTATTGCACTGTTCATAGAAAGTCATATTTGTGACAAGAAAAGCTTTTCTCTTAATACAATATTAGAGAAGGCAATTCATCTGTTGATTGTCTTTAATGATCATCACAAAAGTAGGAAGTGATTAGCAAACTCCGAGTAGCAAACTCAGATGTGCATATAAATATATTTTTGAAATGGGTATGTACATAAAAAATGTTTTGCATTGAGATGCTTTGAAAATCGATTTTGAATCGAATCGTTGACCTCTGAATCGGAATCGAATCGAATCGTGAGGTGCCAAGAGATTCCCACCCCTACTATATAGCCTAGTAGAAAGTATGCGATTCGGAACGCAACCACTACCACTCAACCCTTGCATAAGGTGAACTCCTCTGTTGTGACTTGTAAATCTTAGTGCTTTGGCACCATCTAGTGGCGTTTCCATGCTAATACACAGGCTTGACTGATCAACATACTGTATAACCATTAGTATGATTAAAAGAGAACATAATTTCTAGAATATAAAATTAATTGAATTTCTACATCATAAGGGCTTTTATTATTTTGTATCATATTTCATACATAAGGGCTGCTCACCTATTCTATCAGTTGAAAGATTGTCAATATGAAATCAGAGATGTTTTTTTAATAGATATACCATCAAAAATGATTTAATATTTTACAAATGTTCTTCAAGTAAAGTTAAGATTGTAATTGGTTATAAAAACGTTGACGTTTAGATTGTTACTTTATTTAGGAGACACCAATACATTGCTCTCTTTTAAACAGTTGTGTTCAGCTCTCACCCAGGAATACTGTATGTGTGTGTGTGTGTGTGTGTTGAACTTGAGCTATGAACATGAACAACAAAAAACTGAAGTCAAGATTAAAAAAAGGTCAAAATGCAGAGAAAGTCTTTTTTAAAAAAAACATAAATAACTACATCTTAAAATGATATGAATAAAGATTTATTTTCTCATATGAACAGGTGGATTCATTTATCATTTTATTTTACAATCTATGACAATCTCGCATTTTTCTTTTTTCTAGCATATTTCAGGAATGACATGGGGAAAGGTTCTTTTTTATTGCTGAATGTTAAATGAAATACACTTTCACTTACGGGAAAAAGAATTGTCTGCTGCTTTTTTTTACCATGCACCCATCTAACCGTGACCACAAGGACATGCAGAAGAGAGGTGTTCAAACATTTCAAGCGAGGGTTGGGGTCAGGTGGGGTGGGGGTCATAAAATGAAACAGAAGAGACGGGCAGGACCCGCCTGGTAGCAACTGGGTTGGGCTGAGAGGACTGGCGAAGTGAAGGGGGTATCACACTGAAACTAGAGGAGCACTGTCTTCTTTAGCACTTTTCTGACAAAAAAAATAAAAAATAGACTCAAGAGACGTGAGAAACCCAATGAAATATCTGATAGTGAGGTTTGACCAAAGACCTTTGTCTATAATACCACTGTGCATTCACAGTAAAGCAGTTAGAATTGCAGATCAATCTTTTTGAGAGTTTTTCAAATAAAAAACCTGATAGTTCAGCATTCCATTCTTTTTTTTTAACGTGGAGTAGAAACATACAAACAGTGACGCAATATCATCAGCTGTCCTCACTGAACAACTTTTGATGTTTTTGACATTTCTTGGACTAACTCTGAATTATTAACTTCTCCTTCAGTGGAGGACAGGGGGCTAAAATGACTGTGTTTACTTTAAACTCATCATCATTTGCCGTTTGAATTTGAAATGACAAGACCGGTCAACAGGGTACTATTGGAGGAGACACAATTTGGATGCTATTTGATATTAGGTGGATGTAAGCATGGGAAGTGGAGCGGTCATCTAAACCAAGTGTGATAACATAATTCACGGACATTAAATGGACATGAGTATGTGAACAAGAAAGGCTGACAACTTGAGAGATGGCTGCATAATGGCTTTAAAAACTAACTCATGTAAATATGCATTTATATCATGATATTTCATTCTACACTATAGGCATCACATAGTTTTTTTTATACACACAACACACACTACAGTCACCTCTTAGAAAAATGATGTAATCAAACGGCAAAATAGAAAGTTTGCATATTTTTGCATTTTATGATCCTCCAAAGTTTCACAGCTATTTCATTTATATTGTCTAGTATGTTCTGTACTGTACTCTTCTGAGCGGCTTCCACTTAGCTTTCCTTCTCTCTGTATGGGAGTGTTCAGGGAACTGGTAGACTATGTTGATATTTAGGCCTTCATCATCTGAGAACCTTAGTCTTAGGTAGAACTTAAGTTGAGGAAGAGGGTATACAATATGAAGGGGGTGCATGTTGAAATCCTGAGACACTGTGTGGCCTTTTAACACGAGCCACCAAAACACAATGGACACAGAAGGATGATGAGGCATGGGCTTAGGGGCTGAGTTGTGGGGAAAACAGATGCAATCTTTTTGTTGTCACTTATGATGGCCGGGGTCACCCTGTGCCATGCGGCTCAGTGTTTGTTGCCACACAGGCTAACATGAGGAAAACCTGCTGGGGAATGGAAGGGACGTATTTAGGGCAGGCTGGTTAAGGAGGCAGAATAGCTGTTAACACATCAAGCAATGACCTGCATAACATACAACCGTACAGCAGCCTTACCAGTCCACCTACACTGGGGGTCACTGTTCTGATAAAGCACTATTCTGTGAACCTCTGAGACACTCTTCTTCTGTCAGCTCTGCTGAGAGACACAACAGTAGACCCACATGTCTGATATAACCACAACAAACAATGAAATTCATCTAACGATCACAAATACATGCAAGCAAACTGACATGCGCACGCACACACACACACACACACACACACACACACACACACACACACACACAAACACACACACACGCACACAAACACACACACACGCTCGCAAGCATTTATGCACACATGCAACCGCACGACCCCTCTCTCTACATCTGTTACTCTGTCCTTCTTTCTCTTGGTAGACATTAGTCAGAAGACAAAAAGGGTCACACTGTATTTATCAGGCGCTCTATTAGACCCCAAAACATAAACCCTACTGGTGAATCATATTAATGTAAACATACACTTTATGTTGAATTGGTTTATATTGTGTGACATGGAAGGGATTATGTTCCAGTGGGGCTAGACTCCTCAAAGAATGCATTTTGGAAATAAAATAAAACAGGAAACCAGAGAGAGAGAAAAGAAAACCTAAACGTGTATAAAAAATGAGGCGTCCATATAAGAAAGGCTACAAAAACCTCCACTGGCCCTCTGGCATCGGCATACAGCAAAAGGCACCACAATATTACTCTATTTTTTTACGTCGTGAAAAAACTGGCACATCTTTTTATGCTGTAAATCAAAATGTACATATAAATAGAGTTTTCCCTATAAAAAAGTCTTTGCTGTTAACTAGTAGACAACTTTTGCTAAAATGAAAATAAATATTTCATTTCTTTAGAATATCTGTCAGTTATATAAAATAAAAATATTTCTTATAGATGCAGGTCTATACTATATTGATTTTTGTTGGTTCATTTCACTCTTTAATGGGTGTATTGTCCGGTTTGGAGCGTGAGTGTGTAAGTCTTGTATGCATGTTTCCATGCCCACTGTGCCGCCCCGATGAGTGAGAAGTCCGACTGTCCACCGGCCTGTAGATGGTGGAGGGCTCAGCATTCATGTTCTGCATACTGAGGAAGGGCGTGCTCTCACCGTCCTCCTCTGACTCACTATCTGTTAGGCAGCTTCGAGATCCATAGTCCCGAGATGCCTCATATCCACGCGGGGCCACGTGGCCATTCAGTCTGGATCTCCGAAAGCGCCGGCTACCAGCTCCACTGGACCCACTTCTCTTTGGTTGCTCCCGAGAGGAGAGATACTCCTGGGTGGTCTCATAGTCTTCTTCCTCAGCCCGCCGGTAGGGGCTGGAGGGTAGGCTGCCCCTGCTGTCATTGAGATAGGTGCGGCGCTGCTGCCGGTAGGGCTCCTGGCACTGGGCGTCATGTAGGGGCACCTGGTAGCGCCGCAGCAGAGGCTGGTCGTCTTCCAGAGGGTAGGGGTTGTGGACAGCAGGAGGGAGGGACATGGCATGGTTGGCATTGGGGGACGTGATCTGGAAGGTAGGCACCTGCGAGGGCAATGAGTAAACAAAGTCCACTGGTGAGAGGCGGGCTGGTGTCGTCAGGGCTGACACGTATCTGTAGGAAATACAGAGAGAAGTAAATAGTTACTTACAGGAGAGCAAAGAACAGCATTGAGGAAGAGGAAGGGTGAACAACAAGAAGTTTAAATTTTGTATTGCTATTCTTTTAACTGACTAAACATTGCACATTAAGTGCTAGGTTATCGGTAAGCTGTAGATGGAAACTTAAATATTCAGTGGAAAAGAAATCTTTCCATACATAGATTTAGCTCAGATTTTCACTTGAGCGGTATAGCTGTAAGGTACACTGAAAAATGAGCATAGTAGCTGTACACTATTTCTAAACATTGAAGTTCTTTCAAAATAATGATTTGTTTAAAAAAAATCTGATTCCAAATCAGATTTAGGCACTTTTATAATATTTAGGGCTGTTTTTCCCAAGATTCAAATTACTTGGGAAAATTGTGTTTTACTTTTATCAATATCTTGCAGTGAATACTCTGATATACTTCCCAGGTACAAGTTCTGCCTGAAATTGGTTTTCTGAAATGTAATGTCTATGGCTAGTTAGTTAACCAATGGCAAAAGCTCCCTGTGGGGTCCCCCAGGGATCTTTTCTAGATCCATTTCTTTTGTGAACAGCAGGTGGATTGATAGCATACGAATATGAATATTGGTAGATGCTAAT
Source organism: Ammodytes marinus (assembly GCF_949987685.1). Classification (NCBI taxonomy): domain Eukaryota; kingdom Metazoa; phylum Chordata; class Actinopteri; order Uranoscopiformes; family Ammodytidae; genus Ammodytes; species Ammodytes marinus. Next base: position 16,541,814 of record NC_137218.1, read on the forward strand.
GACTTGAAAAAGTGGACTTTCAAATATTATTAGGGCACAGTAGGCAAACTATCTTCGATCTCTAACCAAACTAAAGTGGCTATATCTGAGCTTCTCAAGCCTTTTCAGCCAAAGCCAAGCCTTACAGTAGCTGCTCAAAACAGTTGTTTTGGCTGTCCTTCAGTCTATTCTGAAGATTGACGTCGGCTAAACTGTCTTCGTCTGCACCCCTAGGCTCTGGACCAACCTGCCCAACAAGATTGCCCAGCCAACCCAGTATCCTACTTTTTAACCATTCCAAAAACAAATCTTTTAAGTCTGGCTTTAGTTAAAGTAACTATGGTATTCCTAATCCTCTCCCATACCTTAACTTACCCAGCTCCTCATCTTTACTAGCCTGGAAATCCAGACCTGCCACTAGGCGCTGGCATATTAAATTCCAGGCTACATCTTTACACAATATGCTATAAGATATTGAGCAATGTAGTGGTGCAACCTCCTGCATCTTCCTTTCCTTGTTTTATTTATAAATAAACTGCTATCTAAACAACTCTTAGTTACTGTGGTTATCTTAGGAAGCTTTGTTCAAAAAAAAAATGTGCCATGGCTTTGTGGGCACCATGGCTGAATAATGGAGTCGATTTGTGGAAATACTTGAGGATGCTGAACCACTAATGACTGTTACACACTTTTTCTAAAGCCAACTAGTCTTTAGCTACATTTAGGAGCGTGTTTTCTTGACCGACAGAGAGTCTTGACCCCACACTTGATTACCAAGGTTTTCATCACTTCTCAACCTAGGCCTTAAACCCAAGCTGCAACAATTGAGATAGTTTGGATTGTCAAAACGTCCGCAATCTGTCCTACAGTTATGATAACATAATCATAAACCAATTAAACATGTCACACATCATGTGACTGCATGTGAAAATCAACTCAAAAATGTACATATGATATGACTGATATGATTTATCTTTGTGGATCAGAGTGTGTGGATCATTTGAGTGTTGCCTTGAGGAAATAACAACAGACACAAGCCTGAGATATTCCCATAACACTGATTCAGCCGATGCAGAAGCTGTCGTCCATGATGAAAGAGGTGCTTGTTACCTGGAATGACTCTTGATGTTGGTTATGCAATCTGGCTCTGCATAACAACCCAATGGCCAAGGCCCTTTTCACTCACACATGCTTGTTATATGCTGGCATTGTTGATACCTTAGAGCTCAAGCACATAAAAGGCGGGCCACATCCTTTCTGGTCAGTTTTTGACAATTTACAAGCCCATGGTCATTTGCTTTGGATACAATTTAGTCAAATTGCCAGCAGTACACAGTCTAATGCTGCCCTTGTTATTTAAATCATACTTATAGCTGCAGCCAACTCCTTGTATGGGACACTCTGTCAGTCATGTAGTCAGTTCTACAGAATATAAAATACTTTCCAGATGCATGCATGGAACAGCTGAAGAGACTTTGGGAACCTCTTGCTCTATTACATCTGGTCCTAAGTGGGACTTTGGTATGCCTGAAAGTAATGTTTTAGAAGCTAACAGAAACTTGTTTAGCAAAAATGCAGGCAGGCACTAGCTGGCACATCCAATAAGCACCTCTGCTACATATGATCACTATATTCACACTGATCCAGTGGATACTTTGGTGACACTTTACAATACGGGTACATTAATGAACTGTAAGTTAATGCTTATGTTATGCTTAGTTAGCATTAACTAACCTTTAATAACCGTTAAGTTAACACTTAATGGGCCGGTTTCACAGACATGGATTAAGCCTAGTCCTGGACTAAATGGCATTTTGAATGGAGATTGTCCATTGAAAGTACAATTTAGTCCAGAACTAGGCTTAATCCATGTCTGTGAAACCGGCCCTATAAGTATTAACTAAGCATTTACTAACCATTAGTTAATCTTTAACTAATCAATAGTTAACTAAACCTAGTTAATGCTTAACAAAGCATTAACTTACCATTAATAACCAAGCATAAATAGTTAGTTAATGCTAAAGATGCATGAACTACGCAGTAACTGTTTATAGCATTAACACAATTTCTTAAATTGGTTTAATTTCCACTTTTTGTTTTAATTTGTGAAAATGAAAGGTAAATTCATACATTTGACCTGGCCACATTTTGCACATTAAAAGAGAGTATACTTGGGCGTTGCACTTGTACAATTAACTGTTGCTATTGAAAACATGTGCATGGATTAAATTCCTGTACTTCAAATGTCCAAGTCGTCTGAGAATGTGATAACAGTTGTGTTGGTTAAGTAACCTCAATGAAATAGTTGCCTCCTGGGTAATACTCATATTTTGTGAGATTTTACCATCTTGTACTCTCTACCCACTGGATCGTGTGTGGTTTCACTGGGTACTTTTTCTTCAAGCCTGCTGCTCAGGTTCTATTGTATATTGTACCATTCCTTATGGTGACCCATCTGATATAGAATGGTTGATGCTTCTCATAATCAATAACCATTAAGGAAGACATTGTGTTAACTTTCTTTTTAACACCATTTTTTGTGTTGACTTTTAACTTGTTTCATTATAACCTTATGACAGGGTCCTCCATTACTGAGTCAACAAAGAGAAACTCGCTCCACCTAACTGGGCCACCATTCCATTTTATTTCAAAATATGTGTGCTATTACCAAAAATACCTCACTGACTATTTTTATGGGTGTTGCCTTGATGCCTAAACAAACAGTTCATAATTTGAGTATAAGGCTCAATAATGCTTCCTTATCCCCTATTTCCTTGCAGCTCACCACTAATGTAGGCTTGCTGAGAGATAGATGATTCACTGTGATATAAGTTGGAATTCAAAACATCAACAGAGAGCAGGGAAGGTATTTCAGGATTTTAGGTGTCAAAGTTAGGCCCTAAAATAAAAATCAAGGAGTGTATCTTAGGCACTTAAAAGGCAAGCTAAAATACAGGTGACAACAAGTATGTCGAAAAAAGAGAGAAAGCACGATATCAAGAGTGAATAAATTGTGTTTGAGCTGGCATGTCTGAGTTGATTTTAAAGGAACAGTCCAACATTATAAGACACTTCATCTTGCTCAGAGTCACACAGGAAGACTGGTATCTCTCTGCCTTCCGTACAGAAATAGGTGAAGGATAACTATAGACAGCTTTGGAGTATAACTGTATATCTGCAATGCAAACATGAAGCTCTTATCTTCTTACTTGTCCCTGGACAAGGCGGTAAATATGCACCGACTTCCCATTGAATTAGGCACTGCTTTTCACTCTTGGATGTACCTTAGCGTATTGCATCATCACACCTGCTGTGAGTTAGTTTCCAGTGAGTCTCTCAGAGTGCCCTGACTGGCCTCTCGAGGGCTGAGAGAGAACCAGCTAAGAGAGAGAGAGAGGAAACTTCTCAAAATGATCAAGACAAAGCCCCCAGTGCCACAGCAGCCACATAGGCCTGTTTCCCACCTGTCACTGTGCGGAGAGTCGCCCAGCGAGTCGAAGGACTCTCCATACTGTAGGCCAGGCCGGTGGGGGTCAGAGTAACCACAGTGTGCAGCGCGGCGGGCCCGTGCCTCCATGCACGCAGGGCTGCTGCATTTACTGGTCCCCACGGATGATGACATAAGTCCCGGTGAATCAGAGAGGATGCTGTCAGAATGTTCCAGGCTCCATGTCCGTTCCTCATGTCTGACAAAAAAAAAATAAAAAAAAAGGTGTCAACACGTACACACCCCAGCGTATCCCACTGTGAGACTTTTTTTCCCCACCTTTTTTTTCTGCAAAAAGAAGTACACCTTTTGAATTAGAGGCTTGACAACAGTTGATTCCAGAAGCCGAAATATTTAACCAATAGTCTTTTGTTTGTGATTCTGTATTTCTATTCAATGACACATTCCTGAATGATGGGAAAGCATGAGGGCAAACACACTGTACTGTATGCTGCATGCTTACCTATGAGTTGATGAATGGGCCCGTGTGGAAGAGTTGTGAGATCTGGAAGAGGCATGGCTGGCGGGGAACGATCCCTCTGTTGCAGGCCGTATGACTCGTTCAGTTGCAGGGACATTCTTTGATATGTACTGCAAAATGGATTTGGCAGATGGGGGGAAAAATGTTGGAGAAAAAAAAGACAAGCTTTCATTATATAACTGAGCCTAAAACCATTTGGCAGCGCATTCTTTAAAAAAGAAAAAACCCCGTTAGGAATCCTTTCAGAAACTCACATCTACCATAGGGATTTCCTCTGGGCCTGGTCCTGGGTGATTGGGTCCGTTAGCTAGGTTTCGATTGGGATGCTCTGGACACATATTCTGTCGCAGATGATTGTGCATCTTCTTTCTTTGTTTCCTGTTGAGAAAATCTCAGTCATCTCTTGCTTCAACACAACGCTTCTTTACTTGATGTGAATACCAGATATCACTATAAACGACTACATTGTAGGACAGCAAGCACAGCAATGCTTTATTCTCAAGACAGCAGCTCAAGTACATATAGTAAACTTTTATCTTTTAATAAAAATGCAGGTGGTGATAGAGATGTAATAGGAAAAGGGCTGCATGTTCAGAAAAAAAATGTGAGCAAATCCACTTCTCAGCAGGACTTACTTGGTTTTACAGTAGGCCACCACGCAAACGATGCCAACCACCAACAGAGCCACACAAATACCCGTGATTGTCAGGACTCTTTTCTGGTAGAGTTCTTCTGCCTCTGTCAACATCACACGTACAAATACGCAGACGCACCAACACACACACGCACACACACGGTGAGAGAGAAATGAAAGAAAAACAAAGTTTAGTCTCTTGAAGGTGCAGGTTCACACTTTTTCACAGTAGATCTACATTTATTCCTTTATGTTGTACTAAATCCTGAGCAGTATGAAGCTTCATCTACCCTTCCATGATAACCCCTCAGTCAAACCTCTCTCCTCTCCTACATTATCTCCAATACAACAGATGCTGTCGCGGCCTGTGCTGCAGTGAGGCGACGTGGGTTGGTGCATGTAGTTCCACTGATCTATTAAGCAACTGCAAAGCAATTTCAAATCATGTGTGATTCTGCAATGGTTCCGTTCTTCAATTACTGACAAACTTTGCAGTATGGAACCAGAGCATATGTACATTTGGAAATGTGCAAGGATAGACATGATCCTGTAAGTCTATTCTAAATGTTGATTGTGTATCGTGGTGGCTGCATGAACAAGAAACGTATTCTCTTAAAGAAGTCTTCAACTACTCAGGCATTCAGTAAGCACAATGATGCAGTCTTATTTTACAGTTGTTGATGACACAAGTGAAATTTGAGATGAAATATGATTAATATGAATCAGGGGAAATCTCGACTGATGCTTTTTGCTCATCCAGAGAACAGCTTGTATGAGGTTGAGGTAGACTCTTTGTGTGTCCCCGGGGGTAAATGATAGGGCAAAGAGGTAGACGGGGTGGTCCATGATAAATATTTAAATATGAACAAATTGAATTTGTAAAACTCCCGTCCATCTTAGGTTCCTTCCTTTCATTCACCAGCAGCCATTTTGCTTTCACGACATGGAAGTTGTGCGTCAAGTTTCTGACGCCATGAATAAATGACATTCATTAAGTACATTTAGGTCAAGTACATAAATGTAATTGATCTCAACCTTTTTTTCATTTTTAACTATCTCAACCCCTGAAGCACTTCTCTGGAAAAGGTAGCAGAAATCAAGAGCTAACAATAAAGGAGGATGGAATTAGCGGAGGATGAAAGAAAAATAACATGACTGTAGGTCCTAAACATAGCATTGCATGCTCACAGCATCTACTGATTTAAACGATAATTAAAACCAGTAACACAAATATTATCTTTCATAATTCAAAGTCACATTTCAGCTAAGCTTAAGACGGGGTGATGCAAGAAACATAGACAAGATCAAACATAAGAGTAGAAAAGACAAGAGATAGCATAACACAGGGAAGGGCAGATATGAGACTAAAAGGATTGGATAGATAGAGTTGTAGATTGAGGGGAAGACGGGAAGTAGCTACAAACATGATACATCATGCTTGTTACAGATGGAATGAGGAACACAGCATCAGTCCAAAAGGTAAATTATGCTACTGTGAGTACAAGAAGGAAACTTAAAGTTAATAGTTCTACAATTATCCATTACACATGTACTGTATGAGAGGTGCAGGGGATGACATCCATGTTAATGATGTTTGATAGAGGATCAGTTGCATCGACTGAGGGTTTGCGATCACAATGAGTTATGGTAGGATTGATCGAGAGATCGGATTGGTTAATCGGGGGACAATATGATTTACAGTTCACACCACAGACGGGAGCAAGTCAAAATGAAGGACGTCTATTTAGTAGCTATGCTAAGACTGAGAGTCAAAATGGATTGTTCCATACCCATAAATTCAATCCCAAGATGCTCTGCCATTTGCAGAGGGTTGACAGTTGGAAGAAAAAAACAAGAGGAAACAGACTAGATTAAAAGAGTGGCACCTTTTAACATATAGTGAAGAAAACAGAACTGGGTATTACGGCAACTTAGAAAACAAACACTTGGTCAGTAATTGTCAGACTGACAGGATTAGTAGACAAACACCAGCACAGCATGCAACACACACTTCAAACCAAAATACACAAAACTACATGACTACAAATCTATAATTGTAATACTTTATTTTCATAGCTACTATACTCTAATTAAATAACAACATGTCTGGATTTTTGCTCCTGTGTCAAATTTATTTTGTATGTCTCAACACAGTCCACGGTTATTTTTTTTATGTGATTTTTGATGGAGGCTTCAGATTTGCAGAAGGTTTTTGTTTTATTACATAAACAACATCTCCTAATGGGAATAGGACACATTAGGGCGCAAAGCAACTCTCATTTCTGCTGTAGGGGGGAAAATATGCGTCATCTTGCATGAGATTACCTGTGCTTTCAGTTTAGTGTTTTCCCAAATCTCTACACAGTCAGTTACCGAACACACCCATCACATGAACAGGCAAGTTAAAAGGAGTGTATCTGTGCGGTATCGGAATTATCAACCTGAATATGAAGAATTATAGCTGGACTTTATATTATATGGCAGAGTGAGGCCATAGGGAGGCTGCACCAACCGGCTCAGTCTATATCTCTGGCAGTTCACTTGCTTTACTTGGGTTGAAGCAAGTCCCAGCTGTTCTTATGACAACATGCTCTTGTTAAGCCAAGCCCTTAAGGCTGAGGAGCAGAAGCCATCCTCCTTGGTATCTCCTGGGGATGGGAGGTGCCCCTCCAGGAGGCGGCTCTTTAAGTGTGGAATGGATGTGTGCGTGCACATGCACATGTGCCTGCTTTTCGAGAGAAAATTTGATTTATTCTCTTTAATTGAGAGTACAAAAATTTTAAATATGTTAGAGGCCAATAGAGCTTACTTTTAAGGGCTATACATCCACCACATCTATAGCATGTTTGAATGCTGCCTTGAGAACCAAATTTCTACCGAGATCTGTATTTTGAACCACTAAGAGGTTAATAGACATATTTAGAAAAAGGTATACACTTGCCGAGTGGAGGAATAATCTCTGCAGTAAAAAAATAACAGCTTTAAGTGATGCATGAAAATATGAAATTAGCAAGTCTACCTGAAAAATGTTTCCATTCGAATAAACACTATTTGTGCGGTGTGCATGTTAACAGGTATGCATGCATCTTGTCTCAACATCGGTTTGAATAAAACAGAGCCTACAAATAATCAGGTCATCGATTTGAGCGTATGAGCACGTAAACTAAGTAATCAAAGCCTGGTCTGTGTTCATGTGGCTGGATGCGAATTGGAAATAAAAAATGCTGTCCTTGCTATACACGCACAGCTGCACCGGAGTAAAACAGAATGCAGAAAAAGTGGGTGAGTGTAGGAAAAAGAGCTCCCACACACCACTGTCTACTCTGCCAAAAAAGCAAAGCAATTTCAGCACAGTGCATTACGACTTAATGTGAGATGAAATTACTCGTAGTTAAGAAGGTTTTCTTTTTTCTTCTCGGCATCGCCTCTGAGCCAACATACAACAAACAGCATGTGTAAGCTCGTTGGAGTCAGACTAGGTGATGAGCATCAGCCGACTCCGAAAGCAGATGCACTTAGTTATTTTCCCACTGCAATGTTACACGGAATTGCAACCACACAGGCTTGCGAAGACAAGACACTGACACCTATGCAAGAAAGATAGCAAGACATTCTTTGCTACTATCTGACAGGAATGGAAGGCTTCGTATTTAATTGGATACCATTATCATACACTATGTATAACCATCAGTTTGTTTTCTTGTGAGAACCAAGTCCCAGCTACATGAAATCTCCATTGTTTGATGTTTCATTGATGTCAGTTCACTCACTCCGTTTAACATCACTTGGTATACTTAACAAGTAAACAACCAATGGGTAATACCTAGGTGTAGAACAATTAAGGTCGCAGGTGATAATCACAAGGACATGATTTAAGTTTTAAAATAAAAAAAACCTTGAGGGCAAGATCTATTAAGCCATAGTTCTCCAAAAACCTCTATGTGCAATTCCATGGTTGATGGATGTGTTTACTAATATTTCCGTGTAGAGTGGCACAGGTTTGACTTCTCTTACCCCAGGCTAGCAAAGCTGTTTGACACGGCACACTAGCACAGCGCTATAAGATCCACGCCGAGGACATGTGCTGTGAGAGAACCATTTTGTTGATAGTCTTTTGAAGCAGTGTGTGTTTGAAAATGAATATACGTATAAAAGCTAAAAAAACGAAAGAAAACAATATTAATTGAACATGTCCGAAAAGGAATAGGAAGAACTAAAGCTAATTTAATCCTACCCCTTCTCCACTACTGAGTAATTAATAATCATATTACCGTATTATTCATAGTCATGCAGTACTTTATCCTATCTGAACATTTTATTTACAAATTGAGAACACCTGGTCGAAGCCCTTCTTCTTCTTCCCTGTACCATCTTTTTGTACTGCTTTTTCGAATTGCTGATTGTTTGACATAACAATGTTCTGTGCTCGCTAGAGAATTGGCTGTAATTGAGGTCTTGAGCTAGTTATCGACTGATTTTGAGCATGAAACAAAATGGCATATCTTGGCAATGTGATGTTTAGCCTGTATGTGATTGTGCATGTACATTCCAATTTAAAGAAACTGTGATCTACGAAGCGAGAACACTAACATTTAGAATATGTTCTGTAAATGATTGGACCCTTGGAAAATCCCACCTATCTTTAAAATTAAATATGTCAATAATTCTACGCGACAATGCTGGAATGTTTTCGTGTTGGCTCATGCATGGCATACACACTGGACTGGTTGATGCACACATAATAAAAAAGGGGGTAACCTTAATAGAGTTATGAAGGAATCCGTGCAGGTTTTATCTTGTTACATAATAAAGGGCCAGGGCACCACCTAACAGATCCAATAATTTGTCATGTGTATATGTTAATGTTAATTGATCAGACCTGGCCTTCATCCATTCATCTCTGATGGGATCATACATGCATGTGTTTTGGAGCTGATTGCATAAACAAGCTTACTCGTTAGTAAGTGAGCCAAAGGTAGGGTTAGGGACTGTGTTGTTACATGCAGCTATGCAAATCAACTTCCACAAAGCATCTAAATTGAGCTGCCTACTTGCTGCTATCAAACCTACAATCATCTTGTACTCTAAAGGGTGCACATTCAATACACTTGAGAGTTAAAGGGCACACAATATCACATGCAGATCAAACACAATAACAGACTCTATACTAAACTACGCCAGCTTGCGAATGAGTCATCGGAAGGAGGCACGGACACAACTATAAGGTTATAACAGGAAATTAAACAGCATGCATGCATGACACAAGGTCAGTCTGACAACATTGACAGGAGGAGGAAATTGACATACGGTAGAAACTGGCCATAACGTAGGTTTGACAGCGATCACCAGTAAAGTCATTTGGACACCTGATGGAAAGAAAGAAAGCCACAAAAAGAGAGGGAGGAGGAGGAGGGTGGTGGTTGAGTGAGAAAGAAGAAAGAGAGAGAGAGGGCACAGGTGGAGTAAGAAAGGAGAGTATGCGTAGGAAAAAGTGAAAAGAGAGAGGGGGGAGGGAGAGAGACACAGAATTAGAACCAACAGCAAAACTACAGACAGCAGAAGCAGAGTGTTCCCATGGATGACACCACCGTGTGCATGGTGTGGTAGTGCACAGCTCATTGCGTGTTGACCTGAGAAGGAGAAAGAAGAGGTGAAAGAGGAGGAGAACTGGAAAGGGTTGAGGGGTGGGGGGGGGACAGCAGGAGTCCACAGATGTAATCCAGTGACAACTGTGTCTCTGGTCTCAGCTGCTCATATCAAGTGAACATACTTTTGGAAGGATTGGGCATGTACAACCGCAGCGGCTCAGTCTGTAAGCATCGCGGGCCGAAGTATCCAGCCGAACATCTGGGAAGGAGCAGACAAGTGTTATGAACAAGGAAAAGCACAGGAAGTGAGGTTCACTGTAAATATTACTCTGACCTTTCGTGGTGAAAAAACAGGGGAAAACGCGGGAGACTGACACTTCAAAAGGGGACCCAAGTGTTAATGTTCACTGACACACCAAATTTAGCGATCACTGTACACAATGTTCCTATCCTTACTAAAAATAGACTCAGATTAGATTAATATAATAATAGTAATTATATCAGTTTAAACTGCTAGGGGTCTGTGAGCAATAGCCAAGTCCATTTTTTGAATAAACCTGTATTTAGGGGGATAGTGACGTTCATGAGTATATGGACAGAAAAGTGCTTTGTAGGTGATCAATAAATCAATCATGTCTGTGCAGCAAGGCTGAAAATGGAATAATGTTGTTCCCTTTCTAGCTGCCTGTTGGGAGCCTGGTAGCTCTTTTCATAACCTGCAAATGTGACAGTTTTATAACCGATACCAAATGACAGTGAGCTAAAGTAGTCGAATCAAAAGGAAGTTAAGTCCTGCATTTCCTGAATCATTTTCTCCATGGAAAAAACTATAACTGGATAACTCTCTTTACTTGTGGTGTGAAACACATGTCAGCATGGAGAAAAGTTTGCTGACATGTCGTTTCATGTATTTGTAAACGGAGACAGACTACTGTATCATCCACATCAAGTCTGCAGGGCCCAAAAAAAAAATGTTTCCTCATTATAATCCCATTTGGAGGAGCAGTTTTGTCTTTTAGCGGCACAGACATTCCACTCGCAGTCACAACTGGACCACCAATCCAACAAAGGTCATTGCTGGTGATTTACTGGTTTCACACAGGGCCTCCCAGGAGCACCATAACTTTCAGCATTTAATTACTCATTCTGACCGATGGTGCGTCACGGGGGAAAAGCACCACCTTAGACCTAAGGAAACTTAGCCGATAGATGAAAGAAATATACTGTCACTACATTTAAGTTAAAGATCAGATGTTGTACTCATAAAGCAGCTGCAAATTCGTTTATCTTTAGTTGATAAAAGGGTAAATCAATCATTGTCATTATTCATTATAACTTGATTAAAAAAATCTTCAAATAATACAAAAAACAGGAAGTCTGAAAATGATGAAAGTTAGACCATGTGTTAAGAGACATAAAGTGTGAGCTTTGCTTGAACTTATTCTACATACGATAAACCTGAACAAAGATGATGATGATAATGATGATTCAAGAAAAAGTTACCCATGTACCTTGTTCATAACTCAGTGTCTGTCTTTCTGAAAATATAACTCCCTTTTGATAGACAAATAAACATTTCCTACATTTCCATAGAGCTGAAACCATTAGTTGGCCAAGCAATTGGCTGTTCAGCAGAAAATTGACCCGATACGATTTGCTAATTTTTGTCCCTATATAATTTTGAATCAATCTGAAAAAAATCACCCAGGAAACTTTAGGAAATTATAATAAGCTTTCTTTCCAGCGATATTTAACACAATACTATAGACTAAAACGATGGATCAATTGGCCAAGGAAAACATTTAATTGAAGTTCGAAACATATTAGTACTTTCCTTTCCATTGTCAAATTCAGATTGTATTAAATACGTGATCAGATAAATATAAGTGATTCACTCACCAATTTAGTGTTCATATTCATTTGTCAATCAAAAGCACCAGCACACTCAATGGATATATTACATTTGTTTTATATTAGGCTGGGGGAAAAGGCATGTTTATGCTTGATACCTATGTTCAAAAGAGTCTATATAATTTATTCATAATTGATTTATTTATAAAGAAAAATCATCAGTGAGGTACTTTATTAACCTTAGCTCAAAGTAAAGGAGCAGGGAAGGAAAAGAAGGGCTAGCTGTCTGCAGGACTTGTTTAGCCAGTGACTAATGCCCACTGAAGCCTGGACTATATTGAATGAGATGGCTGTGGGGCAACAAATCCCTGCAGGCCTTCACTGCATTATCCAACTTTTCTGGACCCATGCCCCGGCCGTGAGTGAATTAGCTGCAGCAATTGAGTTATTGCTGCCTCCAATTTGTACACAGCGTATTGGACGGCTGTTGCAGCCATGTCCTCATTGCTTGTCGAGCATTCTTCCTTGGGCCAACTGGGCACAGCAGCCTCGCCAATGATACAGCTCTATATCAAACCAGCCAAAGGATTTATGCTATAATGACATATGGTCCAACGGAACACGCAACATAATATTTGACAACCATGCCAAGAGAGCAATGTGCATATTCTGTGTTCTATTAGGTTTTACGCATGTAGTGGTGCAATACTGAATAAAACATGATTAGGTGGTAAGATAAATAAGAGGATTTTGAGCACAAAAGCTGGATGCTACTCCCGAAGCTACATGCTACACTAGGTAAATAACAGGCATATAACCATTGAGGACATTCCTTTTTAGTTTCACCGATGGATTTACTACACAAGTGTCATAGACTATTGCACGGTGGAAGTTTCTGGTTACTAATGTGGGGGGAGGTGGCTTCTCTCGCTATGACGACATAGCGAGAACAATTCTGAACGGAGTACATTGGGAAGGTTTTCAGAAAGTAGTAAGTAGTAGATTAATTAACACAGCATTGCATCTCCACACACAGAAATGTGTCACTGTTCAGAAAACGCGAAACAACAAGAAAACAGTTGATTTGAAGTAACTCCCTGTGAAAATTGTGCCAGATGTTTTTCCTGACCTTCGAGTGTAACACTAACTAAAACGTAAATGTCAAAGAAAGAGAAAAAAGATTTGTTTCTGTGATAATGTCAGCCTGTTTTCTTCCTGAAAAGCTGAGATACATGGTTCCTCCCGCGCACTTTACACACAGGGTCTTGATCCCCTCTGCCAAGGACCTCAAATGTAAGCAACGGCCCTATTTACCTCACTGGGGGCCTCTCGCAGGCATAAATATTTGCTCACTACTAAACCAGTGACTCATGACATTTTGAAAAGGCTTTTAATGTGCAGCTCTCCTGTACACTAAACATGACTTAAAAGGATGAGCACACCACCGCCCTCGCTCCACTATTAGTGTTAGATACACAACAGGTGGGCAGTTAGGCAGACTGGCAGCCTTTTTCCTGTGATGTGTTGCTGCTGCTGCTGCTGAAAGAAAGAAGAGAGGATAACAAGTGCTCTCAGGAAAATAAATAGCCGGGTACAAAATTGTAGATAGGATGTTGAGGAATAACGACGTGGAGTAAAAAAGAAAAAAGAAAGGAGTTTTCATTAAAAACTGCGTGGAAAGAAGTTTGACAACTTTTTGGAGACAAATCAAAAAACCAAAGTAGATAACTCACTTGCAGGAAAGCTGATTTATACCATCGATGAAGTAACAGTCGCCGCCATTCACACAGTAGGCCTTATCTGTGTCGTTGCATCGTCTGGCATGGCCTGAGCCTGGAGATAGCGTTGTGGTTACTGAAAAAAAATAAAAATAAAAAATAAATGATCACCAGCTGCGTTTATCTTAATCCATCTTTGTGTGTGTGTGTGTGTGTCAATATGGCTCCCTTTATGACCCTAGGGAGATGAATAAATTATGAAATTAGGAGGCATCATGAAACATGATCACCTTCACTAGGGTTCATTTATGAACTCGGTTGTTATTTTATAACCGTATGATAACAGGTCTTGCATCTCAACAAGTATTCTCAGCTCAACTCATATTTTACACTTGTATTTCCAAGGGAACTCTTAGTTTTACGTCCACAAATGTAATTGTGTCTTCAAGCCGTGTTGACACAATCTCAACGAGTTTCTATGAGCAAAGATAAATATATCCACGACATAGCGTAGGAGTTGTTTACGCGTTGACTCAGGTCCATGGAATGGCCCAAAATGTCATGTATCTGCACTTAATCCCCCCGACTGAATAGATATAATATGTTTGGGATGAAGGCTGCTTATCGGGACGAAACCAAGGACGTTTGAAGTGCTGAGAGAGGCACAGAGTGGCAGGATGGGACTCGAGAGGGAAGGTGTGTACTTCACACGTCAGATGTTGACACGCGATTGCAACTTTGTACCTGCCGCCAGGAGAAATTAACACCTTAGGGGAACGTTATATAGTTTGTTGGTAGGAATACAGTCAGTTTCCGATTGGTTTGACCTTCACGGCTATATCTACTTTAGCTTCAGCAGCCTGATATTATAATGACATGCTAATGTCATCAGATTGTTGTGACATGAGATCGCACTAGGATTCGATTCAGCCACTGGATCCGACATATATTAGGCCCTTTGCCACCAGGAATAGATTGCACAACTCCCAATTTGTCACAGAGTTTAGCAGGTCTCTCCCTCCGGTTGGAGAAGTGTGCTCCGTCTTGTTCAGAAGCACACTTCTGGTTTAGCTAAAACAACAGAGGTTAATTCCCGTGCTAGTCAGCCAAACAAAGCAAACACAGTCTGTGCTTTGCTCGCCAGCATGAGTCTATGAAGAACATAAATAAATCAGCACTTTGCAAATTCCAAACACAATATTATAACTGAAGCTAAAATGTTGTTTTTCAATATTTTTTTAAAAGAAATATCATTTATTACCAAAACAAGATGTAATCGTTGCATGTGCAGAATTTACTGTATTACTTCCTGACTTCAAAAATACTTTCCGTATATCAAAATCTTCCATTGAGTGTTACTTTAGGCACGCATTCAGGTGCTTCATGCTCTGGCAGACATAAAGGTTTACTATCCAAACCCACAAACCCAGTCAAAAAAATTGAATTTGAGATGAGCTGTGATTTATGACGGACATTTTATCTTTAAAGATAAAACATTATTATTATATTTAGTCATAAGCTGTCATGTTACTATTGTCCTGCAGAAGTTCCCTAAAAAATTATTTAAAGTTTCCAACACACCACAAAGCACCCAACCCAACCGCTCTGACCTCAACATTTTCCCCTTAAAACATTTCCAGGTTTATCAGTTAATCAGAACTACCTCATGGTCACACCTGACCTCTCGCTCGGTGTGCTGGCATGTTAAACACCTCGTAAAAAAAGATCAGACAGAGCTGCTAGGGAGAAGGGAACCTCAAAACATTGTAAAAACCTCCCACGCTCAAAATAGAAGCCTTGTGCAGTCTTCCACCGTAAAACAGGCAAAACAAAAGGGCGAGCCGCACGAATCTCTATCTGGGGCGGCAGCCGATCCCAGAATGCACTGGTGGGAGGGAGGGTGGGGTGGGGGAGAGGGAAGTCCTGGACAGATCATCAGTCCTCTGCAGGGCGGGCCAGCTATAGCACACACAGACAATCATACTCACACATAATCTCCAGTCCACCTGGCTTTACATGTGGGTGGACTGTCGGTGGAAAAAACA
Organism: Ammodytes marinus; assembly: GCF_949987685.1. Lineage (NCBI taxonomy): Eukaryota > Metazoa > Chordata > Actinopteri > Uranoscopiformes > Ammodytidae > Ammodytes > Ammodytes marinus. The sequence continues at coordinate 16,557,597 of NC_137218.1, forward strand.
GACGAGCCGGAGAAAAAGCCCACACGAGGAGGAGGTGGAGAACATGTTAACTTCAAACACAGGAAAATGAAGGCTGATATTTGAACCCCCCCCCCCCCCTCCACACACACACACACACACACACACACACACACACACACACAACATGTTCTGCTGAGTTCATTTGGCTACTGGTCATAAGATTCTTAAAATCATTCTCATAATCTTAAACGGAGAAGTAAATCACTTTTGCTACATAGGCTGCATAACGCCTGTGCTCCTTGAAGTCAAAATATATTGTTCCACTTTTATCTATTTTAAGGTAATAGAGTCATTTTTATACAACAGATGATGATCTCTATATTAACATGTCTGTGACGCTTTCAGTGAGAGATACAAACGTTTACATTTGTGACCCAGTAACATGCATGAGCTTGTTCTCTTGAAAAGAGTCAAGAGAAATACGTCAACTTTTTTAAGGCATTGGTGGAGCTCAACGGCAAGACATAGCATTAGATATTTTGGCAACTGCAATTAAATGTGATGATCAGACCCACACATCCCCGCCCTCTTATGAGATGGTTCATTTACCTACACAGCACACATCACCTGGCTGTCTGTATTCAAAAGCTTCTAGGAAGAGCAGAAAGCACATTCCTGTGGACATATTGTAAGCATCTGCACCCATTCATTTGTAAATCTTCTCAACCGACATCTCCCAGAAAAGATCCCGGATCACTACTGTTTATATCGTAAACAATGAAGGGCTTCAAAGTCCAAGAACTCTTGAAACACTTGATAAAAAAAACTTCTGGGTAAATGCAAACAGACCATATCATTAATCATGATCTGATTCAGTGTCAACCATGCATGGAGCAAACCTCAAACCTCTCAAAACACAATTTGTAAAGTTTTTTTCTTTCTTTTTGCCGCTGTAACTGGCTTTCAGTGGCTTCAGCTATGGCCCTTATCCCAATACTAACAACATAGAATCCATTGGAGAACAGTTGCTGGCTTGCAGACATCAACTGACATCCAATCCATGACACTGCACAGTTAGTGTCCCATTTTTCTTCTCTTCTCCTCCTTTTCGCCGCTGTCCTCCTCCATTTCCTTTGTGTCCTTCAATTACTCCCCCAGAGTGAGGAAAAGTTCTGCTTTCAGTTCCTCTTGCATAAATTAAAGAAACACTCAAATACAAAATAGAACACAAAATATCTGGACATGATAGAATACACAGGGCCTTGACCTGACCAAACTATAATCTGTTTAAAATAATCCCGATACAACAATTTATCTGTATTAAACACTGATCATATTCATCATATTTGTAGCTATATGTCGGCCCTGACATTTAATACATAATGGATACACACTGAAAACTTGACCTTTGATTCAAACAGCTGGAGGCCAAAGCGAGGGAACAGCAGCTAAACTGATGCGCCGAGCGTCTATAAATCACACATGTGCGCCCACTTCAGGGGTTTTATAATAAACTTGTAAGACTTGACAAAAGTATGTACAAAAACCTGCTGAGCGGCAGTAAAAAATATCCCTGAGACGCCACGTAACTTCTTTCCATCCTTCACCAGCAGCAGCAGCCAGCTCTAATACTGTAACCAGCCACTGTATCTATTCTCAAGACCCAAAGGTAGGAATCTGTTTACCATGAGAGACACATCAGTTTGCTCTTTCAATCCTTATCACGCAACCCCATCTCAGAGAAATGATGTGTATGTACTATGCAACAGTCAATACGTTTCAAACCAAATTGAAATGCTTTTAACATAACGAGTGCCTTGATTTGAACTTGATTTTAAAAGTTCTGCACTCGGTACGGCCACTATGCAACATTAGAAAATGTTTTTGCTAAGGAACACAATAACTAAAAATGTGGGGGATTTTTAAGTTGTATAAACTTAATTTATAGCAGACATGGCCGAATGGCGGCATTTATAAGGGGTTAGAATGAATTTGCAATGGTAGTTTAAAGTAACACAATCTTTGGACTACATGCCTCTTTAAGATTCAGCTGTGTTCCTACAACAAATACTGTTTTGCTAAACCGATGGAACTACAATCTATTGCAAAATCCTTATTCGGAAACATTATTTTGCAATAGGTTAAAAGCCAGTTAGCTAATGATAACTGTTTTTTACATTTTACAGTAAATAGAGGTGAATACACAACCCCTTACCCCCTCCTCTCTTCCCCTTTGATATTATCACTTAAAAACAAAGCTTGAGTCTCGCCAATGTCACAATCTAACCAAGGGCCGAATGGCGAGAGCCGTAGTGACCCTCAGAGCTTCTCTTGGCCCGCTTATTTGAATCTAAAAACTAAAACCCACCTACTAGGAAAGGACCACCACTACTATCGTAGTTTTTCTGACTTTTCGGGGAAACTCATACAAGGAGAGCTAGACACTCAGTGTGTCCCAATGACGAAACGAAAACAGTGTTTTTTGTTTCTGAGGTGATCTGGTTCAGCCAATACAGTGTTTACTCAGGCTGCGCCACATGTTTACTCGAGATTAAAACTAACGACAAGGCCTACACATTTATTGACATGGTTGGAGACACACATACAAACAACAGATGAGCATTTCATTTAGGGGATCTAGTGGAGAATAAATTGTACTACTATGTAAATGAGTGCCCTGCAGACCTATGGCAATAAAACATTTCTGAAAGCTAGCCGTTATATCTCTCCTTTGCTAGGAGCAGGTAGTGTTTCACTCCTATTTTACGACTCATACAGTGAGCATTAATTGTTGGACCAACTCAAACAACTGCCATCACAAGACAGTAGCATTACATGGCCTTTTGTTCAACATATTGCATCGGTTGGACGACCAACAGTAGGACAACTTTCAGCGTCGTCTATTTTTCTGCTGGATTGTAATGATATTTCTGAGGTAACCAGGGTAACATACACAGCCCTTGACTTAAAAGAGGCATACGGTACTGTATACTACAGTATGTCTTTCCTCAATCCGTGTTTGCAGTATGTGCTCGGTCTCAATTGAGATTCCATTCAATCATATTGGAATATTATGTGTTCATATAAAGTCAGGGAGGATCATTGATGTGATGACATGAGTTATATCTGTTGCTCCCCTGTTGTATTGTATTGCAATTCTTTTTGTCCAATCGACTTATTCTATATAGCCGATCCAACGTGGTGGACTCATTTGTAATCATCCAGTGAAGTTGCTATGAGGCAGACCACAGCAATTTCTGTTGACAGCTGTTTTAATAGCATGTGTGGTGAATGCTGTACGTGTTCCTCATTGCCATTTAGAGCAGCTGTGCGGCCGGGTTACAGTGTCTGTGTTTATGCACTGGTCTAATAAGGCACTCATTCAAGGAAAAATAAAGGGAGAAGCAACGAAAGTGCTAGTATGTATTGGTTTCGGTGCTGCTGCAGTGTAATTCAAACATTGTATTTTTCAAACCGTTCAAGACACATATTCTGTCACTTGAGAGCTCCTCTCTGTTCCACCTGCTCCAGTTAGTCCTGTCAACTGAAGGATTGCTTTCTCTTTAGTGTGTTTGAAGGGATGATTAAGGAAAGGACAATAGTAAGGCAGAATTATTAACAGAAATAGCATTGTCTTCTTGGAAATTAACAGTTTTGTTCTAACTCCCCCTTTGTGTGAGTGTTTTATTTTGTTTTTTTCCTATTGGTTATCATCCTCTTTCCAGAGACAGCACTTTCATCCGCATCCATTCCCATGAGGGAAGCAGTAATGGTGGCGTGGCTAAAAATGTCTGATAAAAGAGAGACCTTAGCCCGATCATAGCCATTTGAAAACCTTTCCTACTCGTCTTGCATTACGCTTAGCATGCATTCAATCACTGAGAATGGATTCCAGTAATGGCAAAGCATGACATCAAACTGTAATTCATTACAACCTATACATGTAACGGAGAATCCATAAACATCAAGCGGCATAATCCCCCCACCCCTCACAAAGGGGAGCAGAGTTAAGGTGTATACTTCAAGGCTGACTGCTTTCCCTGGCTGGATTGTTGAGAGAGAAAGTCCTGATGCCCAAAGGAGGACATTGACCGCAAACTCAGCTTAACAGACTTCGTTTATCTGCACTTATGTGGCCAGGGTTTAGTTAAGTTTGGTTGTTGTTTTTTTTAACCTCAGGTTTCAACTTTCCTCGGTCGTGTATAGCCCAGGGGCTGAATGTGAGTTGGAGTTGAGCAGAGGTTTCCTCTAGTGTTAGTGCGAACCACAGTGTTTAGCCATCAGCCCCTTGCCACTGACTTTGATTAATCCTTCATGGCCCAAGAACTGAAAAGAAAAGCTGGGGGTGCAAGCAGGACCATCTGGAAACCTTCATAAACATGCCTGTCTTTCCACGCTCTCCAAAGGATTCTAGGAAAATCGTAAAAATGAAAAGAGAGGTCCCTCTTGCGCAGTTTTTTTTTTCTCTTGAGGCACCCGGTGCATGTGCAGCGAACAGAAAAGTGCTCACACCGAATCCTATAGCCCTGCGCTGCACCTCACGACCCAGCCCCACAACGCTGAATTGTGTAATGAAATACATTCTCAATTTGCCTATCCGTGGCGCAGAGTTCTACACACATGTCCCCCTAATTTATGACAAATGTTGATAATTTACCGCAGCTTGGCTTAATCTCTTTCACTTCTGCGCGACGATTGAACAGAAAGCCATCTCAAAAACACACAAGACAGAATCTAATTCTGTGCAGGGAGAAAGCCAAGGCAGTTATTCAACCAGGGGTGGATCGCCTCCATCTGGACTTTGTTATGGCTTTGTGTGTTTTCACTTTTAAAAGCAATGTTATCATGATAAAAAGTATAAATTATGCGGCCTATTTGGAAGTATGTCAGAGAGCATGGAACAGTGTACAGACCTGGTCCATCTCTGACAGCGCTGCATATCCGCAGTAACGCAAGGCAGATGAAGGGACATGAAGAAACCAAACTAAAATCCGTATTACACATTCAGATGCAAGAGGTATCCAACATTTTAATGTTGAAACTAACTATTTTTGGCCTTAAATAAATGCAAACCTCTTTTAATAACACATAAACTTGACAAAAAGAAATCGAACTGATTACCCAAACTAAATAAAGTGCTATCTTAGCAGTAGCGTGTCAACAGGTGGCACCATACAGCAGGACCACACAGGGCCTTTCTTTTATCTGATAAAGTAAATCACCCCCAATTCAAAAACAAGGCGAAAAATTTGAACGCCATTGCCAATAAAAGTCTGTCAGATGGGAGAGTCAGTGATAAATGTCATAAGTAGAGACCCTTCAGCAGACACATAAAGAGGACGGTAATAGCTCTGCCACCCAGACCTGCTTTTCCACAAGTCAGTCTTATGCACCAAAAAAAAAAAGAGTGCTCTGAGTGCCCCCCCTCCCCTCCCGACTATTGGCAGGGAATGTTTGACATGTCTCCTGTTACTGCTGGGACCGAGATCTTTTATCTCCATACTAGAGGCCAATTCGTGCAGCATGCATTCTTGCTACACTTGTGCGGACAGCCTCGTGTTCCTTTCTGTAATTTTGAAAAGGGACTGTCTATTACAGATGGAATGAATAAACAAGATAAACAGATAAGGGGAAAAGTACAAAAGGCAGACTTGCTATGGGTGGTTTTGGTTCATTATGAAGTTGTTGACAGCTAGGTCTGATGTGGGGAAATAGGGTGTGCAGGAAGGGTGAGGATGAGGCACGTATGTTAGAAAAGCAAATCAAGACTCTTTTTGACTTTTCCTGCAGGTATTTATGTTGTGTATTGAAACGTGGTATTACCATTCTATAGAAAGTGAAACCCGAGACAAATTACATCACTAACAAAGCCAGAGAAATGTCTGGACCTTGCCTGCAGGCCCCGCATACGTCGGATCTGCTACATGCAAAGACCTCCTTTTGTATTTGTGAAAGATTGATACTTTGTTATTAGAATTTTGCTAATTAGGTACAATACGTGTTTTCATTGTCAGATTTAGAAGGGCAACACATTTTGACAGGAGCTCAAGTTCAGACAAATGTCGCAAGGGATGAAAGAAAGAAAAGAAAAGAAACAAATGAGAAGCGAGCCCACCCTGCACACTCACACACTGAAAAAAGAAGATGGATACAGGGGTAAGGCAGGGGAAGAGGAGGGCTGAGGGGTTGAGAAAAGAAGGGTTTGTCGACAGGATCTTAAGTTGGAAAACATTTCAGCTTGCCAAGGCCAACAAAAAAAAAAGCACGCACCTACTTCCACACAACATACACCACACGCAGGCACACCCAATCAATGGCACTATATCCAGCATCTGTGTCATCAAGCTTTTTGCACCGAGATCAGGAGAGATTTCATGTCAAATACCCAAAGAGGAATTAAATTACTATTTACTGTAGACAGGATGCACACAAGGAGCCATTATGAATGAGAGTGCACTTAAGGCTTTTTTTTTCTTTTTTCTAAAGAAAATTATCCACAATTCAAACACCTCCAGCATGAAACAGGAATGTTTAGAAATGAACAAAATGGAGCCTGCCAGAAACATTAATCTACCACCCACTCTTGGGTAAAAGACTGTGCCACAGCCACAACCAGTGTGTCTTCTTTTATATTCTTGTCTCTTATTACCATTTTTCAGTCACATAGCTGATATGCCTGGTCTTGCCTGACTCTCAGCACTGAAAGGGAAATCAAAGAGCAGCCCAGTGTGTGATTGCACAACAGCTGCTCGTGCACCGCAGCAGAGGCACAGTGCACTTTAGGAAGGGCAGGGTATGGTGCGGATGTATAGACGCGTGCTGGTATGGCCGCTGGCGGGGCACCAGAATGTGTGCAGTTGGCAACAAAGTGACACATGGTGTATTCCGCGGCACAGTTCCAGGAGTTTGCAGGAACAGCCCTATCCTTGCCCCACTGCTGTTGCTTCCTCTTTTTTTTGAGACGCAGGATGCCTGTTGGTTTTTAAAGCGATAATGCGTAACTTTTTCATATGAATGAATGTTGGTTATATTCAAGACATTGCCAATTGAGTTGACACAAAGTTGATGTAGCCTATCAGCTCCACAAAACTCCCACTGTACTACTCATTATTTACAAACTGGTTTCACCCCCTGACACTGGTGCAGGAGCTGAAGAAGCGCAACAACTGATATAGTAGGTTTCAATTGTTGATTCTACTGCTAAGAAAAAAGCTGGACGTAAAGCAGAAGGAATAAAATCCATGCACAATCACTGAAAGCTTATACCTCATAGATGCGCTGACAGTGTTGTTGTCAATTATTCAGAATTCCTCATGGGGGCGACTGGAGTTACACACTATAGCTTTAATTTGCACACTATGACCTGAGAGTTGGTTGTCTTTACTGCTCCCTTGTGCTGGCATCTTTCCCAATTGGTACCTATGGCCACTACTGATGAGCAGCTAAAAGGTAAGGATGGGCAAGAAAACCTTTAGTAACACGGTTTATTTACTCCTTCACATAAAACTGAGTGGCCAGAGATGATTTACCTGTGAACTTCTTGAAAGATAGTATACCCATCGATCGATTTATGTCTTTATTGGTATGTTTACTATTGTTTAAATCCTGAAACTCTATGATGTATTGCACTGTAATAAGAAAAGCATGATCTAGACAAATTGGAAAATTGGAAAAGAGTAAAATAACATCCTACCAAGCATAATACCACTTACTTACAGAAACTCAAACTTCATTAACGACCATATATTAAACAATATGTACTGTATTTATCAGAAAACTATTTTAGATAGGTATCACTTTACAAGGACAAAATCTGAGGCATCTGCATCTCTGTGTTGCCCGTTCATCTTCACTAACTATAGTCCTTCATTTTCTGAGGAAGGGCAGATTTGCAAAGCATTGTACCAGAAAACAGAAGACATATACCACAGCTCCATATTTGGGTCTTGTGCTCAGAGCTACAGTAGTGGCCAGCTGCTGGGACTAAAGGTTTTCCCCCTTTTGCAGTTCCCCGAAAGCCAGAACGTACACACTCTGCTTGTATGTGCGTGCTGCAGCCCTCCTTCACTTCGTATACACACACACCGCCCACACTCCACTGAACGCCCTAAAAAAAAGCGGGCAACGGAGCACTGCTGTTTTGTTAGGCTGTCGGCCCACTGTATACTAAAGGATGAGTTCACGGTGAGTGTACCGGTGATTAAAGTGAGGCCTAATCCATCCACAGTTTACACCTACACACACCAAAGGAAATGTGTGTCCGCACTGCTGCTGACGGAAACTCCTTACCCGCTACTCACACAGAATATCCCCTCACACGAACGTACACACTCTTCCCCACAACAGACATGATGTGATGAAGACAGTTGCAAAATCACCAACAAAAGGGAAGCAGTGTGATGGAGTAATGGGAGGTTTAGGATGAGAGACAGCTGTGGCAACCAAACTATAGTACTGTGCGCTCCTGAGCCGTAAGCAATGGAATGGTAAGTATATGTTCCTCTTGGGCTTAAAAGAAAACTTTTTTTTTAAAGTGCAAAGACACCCTGTGTTGCGCATGTCCAAAATCCGCAAAACGTGCAAAGTAATAGGAGGAGCAGAGACTTTTTCGTTTGATGTGAGTGAACAATAGTTTGCTGCTCACAGGCTTGTTTTCAGTGTGCCGGCTGTGCCCACTGCACTTTCAAGCAACGGCAAATTACCACTGACTCAGTAGTACACACGAAGGCCCTCATTACACAATGATTTTCTTTCTTTAATTGCTCCTCTTTGAACGTATTAACAAACAACAAACCGCAGTGCTTGTTAGTTGATCGACTAGTTAAAACAGAATCCTGCACAGTCACCCGCAGTCGGGGTCACCAATACGGAATAGACCACCAGGACAGCTGAGGGGGGGGGGGGGGGGGGCTGAAAGGGATTCTTTTATTATGCCATTAAATGAAGTCTCAGATAAAATTGGTCCGGGGCCCTGGAAGAGTTAACAAAGCCCTGCAAACAGCCAAAAACCTCGTGTCACCTCCTGCTCACATCACTCAGCTCTTCAAGTGCAACAGCTGCTTCCTTCCACACACATAGCAATATCCTCACTCATTGACACTGAGGGCTTAACTGTCCCACATAACGCAGCCCAGATTACTGGATATCCTAAAAAGTGAGCTGTGTTTTGATTTTCACTAACCTAGTTGTTTTTGCAAAGATTCAATCGAGGGCGACCACTTAACCACATTAGATTGACGGGATTAAAGTGACGGAAGAAGAGAGCAAAAAGCACAACATATAATGACACTTCCGGAAACTTTTTTCCAAGACGTTTTTATTTATTTATTCTACTCGTTTTTTTCTGATTCGAATAGAGACTGGATTCAGCAGCTGCCTCTTTCCCCACAGATTAGCACATATATGTCAAGTCCATAACTCATACCACGCATAGCAGTTGTCAAAAAGCAATGAAAACTGACATATTATGGAGCTGATTTATGTTTGACGTTTCAACCACTAAACACTACCTATCTACAACAACTTGAGGTCGTTGAAGGAGTGCTCAGTCAACCTCAAATCCCAGAAAGAGCAGTCAGAAAGTGTATACATTCATACATATTTATATACAAAAGGGAGAACCATTACCAGATATAATTATCGCACGCCTAAACAAAACATGCCCACTTTCAAATACTTGAAACTTAAGTATTTGAAAATATGTACACCCCGGAGATGCCAAGAGATCGGTCAACACATAGTGGTGTTTCTTCCCTTACAGGCATTATTACAAGCAAGCATGCAACAAGTTTTTTCAAGTTTTGTCCTATGAAAGTTACTCAATATTCTTTATAAATTGGTAAATCCCCTGGGATCCATTATGCCTTTGGATGATGAACAAAGCGTGGGTGGTTCAAGTCTTCCCGTGACGTACGGTTATTATTACTGAACCCATCCCAGGCATTGCATGCAGGGATGATGGCTCAGTGATGCTGCACTAACGGCCATGATGCATGCGGTGGGTGTTCATCCGCTCCATCACATAAACTATCCCATTTACTCTGGATCTTCCCCGCTGTAACCGGGTGCTTCCCACTAATACAGAAAAGCCCTAACAATAAACAAAAAACACGCAGTGAGTGTGAGTGTGGGTGAAGTGACGCTTTTGTGACTGCCTCCCGAAACTAAACATTACCGTGGGCGAACTTCAAAACAATGTCTAAAACTCCCGACACACTCCAGCTGTCATGAGGTAAAGACGGGATGTGGGATAGGATAACATTTTCATAGCAGTGGATGAAAGTTTAGCATGTACTGTGAAATGAATGAATTGATTGATGGGAAACACTTGCTTTGCTGTGGTTTGCGTGTTTGGATCATGACAAGTTTTTTCAATTTTTTTGTTTGTGCTGTGGCAGGCTGGTGTTCACATGAACAGCTTTTTTCAACAAAGAAAATAAATGGATTTCAGATGTTTTACATATGTCTATCTTTGGGATAAAAACACTTTTGTAAATTTCCCCTGAAAGCTGTTATAAATGCCGTGCAGAAGAAATGACTGGGACTTAAAAAAAAGACTTTGTTCTTCTGCTTCCGAAGGCCTGTGCTTTGTGCATGTTTTAAATTACAACACGTTATTTGCTCCAAAAGAACATAAAGTGTTCAGACCTGAGATTCTAGCGCGATCAGACGACCACCTCGGAGGAATGCCTGTGTGTGCAGACCCCAGGACTGAGGATAATTTTGAAAAAGTGGGCATGACTAATAGCACAGCGGCTTGATCCATAGAACCTGACAACCTGTTCTCCAGCGGCCTGTAAATACAGAAAGCTTGGCAGATGTGCAGGCCTGTTCCTCTCAGACATGGCTGCCAGTGCCACTTCTGCTGCTGCTTACCGACTAATCAATCAATAGTATGGACCTGATGCAGATACACACACATTCAGCCAAGACCACAACTTACACATCCTTTGGCGTCATGAGCGAGGAGTTTATCCTGTCGCTTGCGTAGTAAGAGTGAATCAGGTTTGTTTTTACTACGCCGAGAGAGATAGAGACATAGAAGGAGCGGAGGAAGTTGTTGTTTATCTAGTTCAAAGTAGCACTTACAGTAATGTTTCACTTACGTGGGACAGATATGACGACTAACTGGAAGAAAACAGAAAAAGCTGTAGGAGTATTTCTGTCTGTTCCATGTGTTATTAGTTTAAGGCCATGTTATCTGTAACATTTAACATTAACCGCCCAAAAAATTAAAATAAATTACGTTTCATTGGCTTAGAGGTTACTGAATCATTGTGAGAAAAAAACACTAAGCCCAAGTGAATCATAACTTTTCTTTTGATCCTTTTTCTTTTATATTTACCCAACTATCTTCAGCAAGTTTGACGAATGAACCCCGATATGGGACATTAAAGCTACAGTGTGTAACTCTTCCAAATGAGTGAATGCGGGTTAAATTCAAGCCATCGCCAAACAAGTTGACACAAAGTTGATCAATACCTATCAGTTTCACAAAACTCTCTCTGTATTCCTCACGATGGCAGCGATAGCAAATTGGTGTCACCCCCTGACACAGGCACAGCAGCTCAGAAAAATCCCAAGAACAGCCCAAGAAATGTATCTGACTCTACTCCTAAGGAAAAACCTGGACATACAGCAGAAGGAATAAAATCCACGCGGGATCACCAAAGGCTTATCTTATGTAGATGTGCCGTCAGTGCTGTTGTAATTACCCAGAATTCCGCATTGGGGCAACAGAAGTTACACTAGCTTTAAGCATGATTTCACTAAAATTACAAGAGATAATTAGGCCTCTAAAAGCATTGTTTTCCACTGACATTATGCTAAAATATATTACAGTAGAAATAATCTGGTTTGAATTTACTACAAATGTAGGCCCGGGATCCCTGCAGTGTAACAAACAAGCCTAACAACTAGGCTTAATTGGACGTAGTAAGAGACATGGTTATAGACTCTTTGTAGCTCTTTCCTCTGAAGGCAAATATATTTTGTGCAGCACTGTTTTATGGAATGTTTCGTAATGGCCAATTGATGAGTTTACTGCTTATTAAAGTGCATAATGTTCTGATTCTTTATCACTTTCAGATGTTTGTCTGTTGTTGGTTAGGCTTTCTGGCACGTTTAGGGTCCCTCGGTAGAACGACACTATGGAGCCAGATCACTATTCCAATCAGAACTCTCCTCTTATTTGAGCTTGAACAATACTTTTTAATTGATGAATTGTTTTTCTGTACATGAGAAAATGTCAGATTCAGCATGTATGGCATGTGATGGAACAAACGACAGGAAGCAAAGACCCAGCCATGGTGTGTGTGTGTAGTCCAGTGACCCAGATGCTACACCTTGTAAAGTCTAGATCTCAACTAACTGTGAGCACCATGATCTCAGTGAGATGGCAATGTTGGTTTTGTCCACTCAGTTGTAAAAGTTACGAGATCATTTGAGTTAGTTAGGCATTACTTCTGTGACGGAGGGGGACTGTGTTTGACTTCAGGATGGGGAGTGAAAACATGTGAAGGTATGAGCACATGTGTGCATGTGCGTATGTGTGTGTGTGGGCCTGCGTGCATGCATGCGCGAAATTGTTGCTGGTGGGCCCCAGCATGACTGCTGAAGTTGGAGCAATCATATGTTCAGCTGTGATTTCCATCAACACATTCCTGGACGCTCACACACTCTCTCAGTGGAGCTGTGCACAGCACCCCCCAAGGATGTGACCTGCAGCCTGCAGACACATGGCTGCCTCACAAGTGCTTATCACAACACAGCAGCCTGTAGGATAATGGGGAGGCCTTAATCTGAAGCCACGTGGAGCCAAACAAACTTTGACTAGTGTTGCTCCTCCACACTGGCCTTATAGAAAACAGTTGATGATATACTACACCGCCGTGCAGAAGGCCAGCAGGTCTTACCATGCCAGACTGATTACAGGGTAGAGGTCAGACCAAATGGACAACAAATGGTCCCTGCATGGTCCTCTAACACATGGGGGTTGGGCATAAGGCTCTGGAAACACCACTTTGGAAAAAGGCAGCAATTGTTACAGAAACTGCTAAAAGGACATGTGATATTCCAGACCACCGGGAGACACACACACACACACACACACACACACACACACACACACACACACACACACACACACACACTGTATCCTGTTATGTATGAATTCTGTCATAATGCCTTAGTGGGGGGAACACAAACAATAAGCCATGGAGGAAAGTCTTCAGGAATCAGAAAAAAATGTAAAAAATGTATCCACTGATTGATCGCAGGTTATCTTTCTCTGTTCATCCCAGAGAAGGAGAGCGATTGAGAGGAGTCCTAAGGCTGAAATATTTATAACAAGCAACTTAAACATTCAGCTCAGCAGAACATCCGACCATCTGTGCTGAATGATTATCCAGTAACTGGCACTCAATCAGCTGACAGTGTGCGTTTCTCTTCTGCTGGTCAGACAAAAAGACATGAATAAAATCCCCCCACACAGGTCCAATCATTCAATGTTATTGGCGAACTGCATGGCTGGCATGAAGCCACAATGTACTGCATGCTTTAAAACACATGAGGGATTCACTTGGAGTTCACATCAAGCCTCGAAACACACAGGTTTATTTTTTTCCCGCCCAAGGTAATTTGCACAACATGCTCCACAACTCGGCTCAAGAGTTACAAGGATGTCACATTTGTCTCCCTACACAAATATTGATACGGGCCAAGCTACACTGAGTAATGGCCTGCTGTTATGTGTAGTTAGTATCAGTAATAAGGGTTTACATGTTTTTGCTTTTCATGGCAAGTGGCAGTGATTATTTCCCTTTCCATGTACCGGTACGTACCCCTTGATTTTTGATAAACTGAACAATTGCTTTTTTTATGTAAGGAATGTTTAGGCAACTCCTATTTCATCGCACCTCGGGGCTACATGTCAGGTTTGTCTGGCACTCCTTGTGTAATTGATGCAAAGCACATCGACCAACAAGCGCCTCTGTGTTCAAACACGTTGAATAAAAAACGTCTCGCTGTGTTTGGTGCTGGTGCAATTTTATACACCTACTATTGTTTCATAAAAAAAATATATAAAAAGGCTTTCTAAAACATAGGCCCCCCCCCCCCCCATGCCCCCCACACACATCACAAAAATAAATGTATCAACAGTTAACCAGCTCACACAAAACACAACGAGTTAAATCAATGACTGGCACAGGGCAGGCGTCTGTGTGTAAGCTGCTGAGCTTGTGGTGGCCTGTATTCGCCATGTGGTGGGGCTGAGTGATGCTTTCCCAAAGTCTGCGTCCACCAGAACAGACAGCAGCAGGCAGCCACCGCCATGTGACTCACGGGTTACAATGATGCTCAGGCGTCAAGCCACTGCTTTCCTTTATCATCTACCATCGGCATGACGACCGATATTTCCAATGATTGCATTTTCCTCCTCAGAGACCTCACACTGATAAGGCAGATGCCTGCTGTGTTAGCATGCTTAGCACGCCAGACACTGGCATTGGCACAGCACAGGTACAGTAGAACGAGCCGTGCTCTAGCACCTCAAACAGCAGATACAGTAAGACGGTGCCTGTGATAAAGCTAGCAAAGCACTAACTGCATTCTAAAATGGGTGTGAAAGCCTCCTCTGCAACACAGCGGGCTCTTGTCTTCCTCCTCTTCATACTTTTCTCTCTCTCTATCTCCCTCACTGTCTGCCTCTCTTTCCTCAAGCTGTATCCCCTTTTCTCTCGCTCTACCTCCCCTAATGTCTTTGTCTGCTTCCTGTCATGCATTCCCTCATTTTGTATTCTCCCCCCTTTATTCACGCTCTCCTCTTCTTTTGCTCTCTCTGTCCATCTACATCTGCACCCCTCCCCTCTCGCTCTCCCTCGTAGAAGGCACACACACACATACACAGATAATACTGCGGCTACATGCTGCTTCGGCAACAAACTGCAGCAGGCAAGCATACTCCACTGCAGCCCTTCTAACACAATGGTTATTTCTCTTATGACCTCAGAATGAAAATCAGCTCTTGGTACCAAATTAATTGTATGTCCTCTGGATCCAATATCGGGCAGATTTGGTTCAAACAGATGTTTTTAAATGAAACTGTTACATAGAGAGAGAGAGAGCCCATGATTGTGCCTTTCTGCTAAATTTCAGCCTGTCGTCAGCATATGAAGATCACAGCAACGTGCATTGTTTGCCGCCGTTTCCTTTTTATTGACGTGTGTAGTTTGAGTGGAGCCCTCCCCTTGCCTATGGACATACCGTCCCTCGATTCGCCCTGTCTTGCCTTCTCCCCTGAAGCGTGACGGAACTAGGCGTGCTGCTGTAACACAATGGGACTTCTTTTTTTTATTGAACAGCGAACAAACACATCCACACATACACAAACACACAAACCTGAGGGAGACAGACATCTGATGATCACGGCCCATGATAGGACATACAGTGATGCCTTTGTTTGAACATCCAGGAGTGATTTAAGGAAACGTCAGTGCTGACAGACATCCATGCGAAGAACACACGCAGGAATGTGCCAACAAAAAAAAAGTGCACACAATTTCGAGGCTACAGAGACGAATATACAACTTTTGGTACCGTGTTTATCAAATACATTTCCCATATTTTGCAACCAGATGTGGGGATATCATGTTTTACTTGCGTTAAACAGTGCGTGCCGCAAAGTGAAAACGCCGTCGTCTAGCATATCCTTGCTCTGTCCTATTTTATCATTTGTGGCTACTGTGCGTCTTGGCCCACTTGTTCTTTGCTTTGTTATATTATATTTTCTTTGATATTGTTGCGTTACAAGCACCTCTGCCTGCTAAGATCATCATATAGAGTTTCATGGGCCACCAGTCACATGTTCATAAGCCTTCATTACACCAAGGCAAACAGGTGGTACCACCAGGGATTCCCCCCGACCTTTTGCAGAGCGCAATTTAACCTATTTTATCTAATTGCCATTAAACATGACTCAGTTCACTCAGTAATTACCGTTCATCACAATCATTTTTCATAAATGTTAGCGCCGTATGTCAGGGGGCTTGGAATCTTGCGTCACTGACCCTTTTAAAGAGTGCACGCTTGTGAGTAAATGGGAAATATATATCGTTGCACTGGAATAAAGCCAAGTGTCATAACAAGCGTACAGTATAAGTCACACGATCTGGCTATAAAAACCCCAGTGAAGCTTTTTAGATGTCAGAAAATGAAGAGAGGCAATGTGCAAGCCCCATTTAAATACAAGATGGATGACTTCTTCCCTGCACAATTGTTTGCTGGAAATCCAACGTGCATGTTGGAACCACTGAAAAAATCTCTGCTTTTTCAAACACTATAGGGCCCTTTCTCCATCTGAAAGGCGCTGCTAGTACAATAATGAAGCTTAAGTCTGCTAACAATAGCACCAAAAGCTGGCCCTGACAAAATATAAAGAAAGAGAGAGTGGAAAGATTATTGGCATTGAAAGTGAATACAAGGACACTGAGTGAAGGCTAAACTCCAGAACCCCTAAGCATAAATGGTTATGGAGGCCCAAGCCCCCCCAAAAAATAATAAAAATAAAATAAGCCATGGGGGCCGGTTCTAGCCAGTCAGATAAAGGTGGGCTGATAGTAATAAACGATGGGCATAGACACTAAGATGCTCGCACGTGCTGTGCGCGAGTGTAAATTGTTTGCCTTTGCAAATCTCTGTAACTGCTATTTGGCACGTTTACTGTAATGTAAGCTTTGTAGGGGTGTGGGGTTAACCATGATAGAAAGGGAATGAGCTTTTGCGAACAGCATTTACTAATAGAAATAACATGTTAACGTGTGAAAAAAGTTGCCAGGTAGCGTTCTAACTGCCTTTGAAAAGGAGAGACTGCGCTCTGTGGACGTGATGGACAAGTGACCACAGAAAAACAGGTGATGGGGTTAATTTGGAGGCGGGATGTCCCCGTGCCCACCCAATCAGGAGCTAGGAATGGTCCTGGTATAGTAAATACACATATTTTAATTGGCTGTAAAATAAAAATTTATTTTCTTTACTTTTGACTGGGTGGGCAGGGCACACATTTGGGTGGGCAGAGCCTATAGTTAGGGGAAACATCTAATTTGCCCGAATTGATTGATAGGTTACACAATTAAGAAAAAACAACAGTGGGCCTGTTCATAACTAATTTACATATTTTTTGTAATGTGATAATTATCATGACATTTTTTTAGCTGCCTCAATTTTGGGTGCCCCCCGGAACATCTCTTTTTCCTTTGTAATGTAAAAACAATAAAAAAAATAAAAATTGGGGGGCCCCCCAGGTACTTGGTGCCCCACATGCTCTGCGTACCCTGCGTATAGGTAGCGGCGGGCCTGCCAATAGCAGTGGAAGTAAAGTGAATAAATGTTATCTATGTAGCCAGCTAGGATAAAGTTTACCTGATATAGCAAGAATACAAATATGTGGCCAATGCACGTTACATTTGCACTGTCCACCATTCAAAGCCGCTTGGCAGCACAGCATCAAAGTCTTGAGGCATTATTCAGCAGTTTGCAGATAAAAACAGCCAGGTAAAGTGCATGTAAGCATTTGGTGACTCATGTGCGACAGACAACTTGCCGTTAAGTTCTCCGACACTCAAGAACCAGATAACATCAAGTCCCCCTCCCTTGATGGAGGCAGAAGCAAAACGTCATGAATTGTGTCTGTTCTGCAAAGTCCATATTGTTATTATAATTTTTTGTTAACACTGGCTCCATCCACTCAGACAACAAGCTACCCACAGCAACCGCACACTGGCTGCCCGCACCGCCCGAAACAAACAAAAACTCACCACCCGACCAAATGGAAGCAGCTGTTATCAAAACTCTTTCATCTGCTACAGTACTTTGCAAAACTCAGTGACGCACGCACGCACGCACGCACGCGCACACACACACACACACAACTACTGAACAAGTCTGCAAGATATCTATCACACACTTTTTACCCCTTTTTTCTTTTCATATTCTGTCGAGGTATGTTATACATTTTATGCTCTATAGTCTGACACTTTTGTTGTTTGCTTGAGATGGTCAAAGGCACTGCGCGGTGTAGTTCCATGGGATTTTACATTGCCCGCAGTCATTGAAAAACTAAGAGATCACACCATACATAGCCTTTAAATCCCATTCAACTCCAAGTACAATGTACTTTCCCTCTGGTTAACGTGGGCTGCATCCACATGTGTGGACAGCTGTCCTTCATGCATGTTACCATTGCGACATGCCCGTTGGCGATGGCTTCTTTTTGATCTCTCATTTGGCAAGAGAACAGTCGCATCAATAACAACAACAATGCACATCTGCGCCACTTTGTGCTTGTTTGTTGCTTATAGGAGTCAGTATACTCACTGCTTTGGACGTTTACGATGCCAGTGGAGTTGTCCTTTCCCAGCTGGTTCTCCACCACACATGTGTAATTCCCAGAATCCTCCAGTTTTGCTCTGCTGATCTGGACTCTGGAGTTTTTCCTGTGGGAGACAACACTCGCACAGCTGAGTCAGGGGAATCAGGTCCGGGAGGAAATAGCATGGATACGCAACAAGTGGAAACATGAGGGAAGAAGACGACAGACAACAGGGGCAAGCAAGAAGCATGGCAACAACCCTGTGCTTTGATAGGGATATGCAATCACTTACTCTGAGGTTGAAATTTAAGTGGGGGAAAACTGCTAAGGATCAAGTCTTACAGCTATCTGGCTAACTATATTATAATTTGAGCAGCTCCACCTGCATACATCATTAGGTTTAACTACTATGCTGTCTACTTAAGCTCTTTTTTTGCTATTGGGAATTCCTCCCCAAAGACACCAGCAACCAATATGTTTCGGATATTCTCTAGGGTCTTGCCTTAATTAGGTCACCATTAGCCGACCTGACTGAGATTGGCAAGAGTAGGGCAGGAGTATGGATGTATTAGGAGAGCTGGATATAGCTGGATATCGCTGCTAACTTGCCTCAGTGGCAAAGTATGGAACTGGAAAAAGAAAATCCCCTGCAGCCCATAAAGCCATTTTACAAATAGGCCGCGTTCTTTAAAGGGCTTTACTTTTGTGATTAAATCACTGAAAAGTTTAACTTCATCATGCTACAAAGTTAAGTAGTTAAAGTAAGCAAAATGACTCTGTTAGGTCACTTATAAACAGAACGATGTGTAGCTAAAGTTAGCATACATTAGCCACTGGCTGCACTCCATCAAGCAAAACTTGACATGTAGTTACTTGCAAATGATTTCTAAAGAATACATGTGCATAGGGAGGGGTGATAAACAGACCTGATTTAATAGAAAACATTACATTTCAAGGGAGGATTAAGCAGTTAAAATCCTGAGTCTTAAATAGATCTATTATTCAATTCAAATTTCTTGATATTGATTTATAAATGAGTTTCAAACTGCTGCTTCCTGGAAAAACTGCGTCAGCACAGTCCACTTACAATAGCAACCTTACTTTGACTTTGGAGGAGTGCCTCTGCCTCTTTTCATCTTAGACTGTTTTGTGTTAGGTTTACAGGACATGGGTGACTTGTACTCACTGGCTGTTCCTTATTCTGACTTTTTTGCTTTTCTTCAGCTCGTTGCCATCTTTGAACCATGTGTAGGTCGGGAGAGGGTTCCCTGTGGCCTCACACTTAACTGTGAGCTTGCTTCCCTCATCCACTATTATTGGATTCCTCATCGGTTTTAACTTTGGAGCTGCAGCTGAAGAGAGGGAAAGAGAAAGAAAAAAAGAGTCAATGTTATTAACCACTTTAGACACAAAGCTTGATTATAGTTTGGTTTGCGCTGTTCACTTATGATTGCGTGGAGGTGCTTTAAGGAGAAACAGAGAGACAAAGAGGACAGAGAGAGAGTGAGAGAGAGAGAGAGAGAGAGAGAGAGAGAGAGAGAGACAGCAATAGAGCCAATCATCTTCTCAATGGACTGGGCCAACAACTCTCTCATGTGACCGCCAGATGTTGTCACTAGAGACATTATCAACTTTTCCTCAGACTAATAAACAGGCCGAATTTCACTCTGGCTTCGCTCCTTCAAAAACACCTGAAGCAATATTTAGCAAACATGCACCAGCTGATGAGGAAACTCTGCGACCTTAGGCTTGTAGACTTAGAGAAAATTGGTTAACAAGAACAAGCAGATAACCTTTAAACACTGGTAAGATTGCCTATAGCAAAAGGGGCCACCCAGTAACCATGAGGTCGCTGGTTCAATCCCCGGCACCGGACATGAGGGTGTTACTTATACTAGTGGTGGGTGTTATTACATCTATGGTACCCACCATCTCTACCATAGTGTCCTTGAGCAAGGCACTTAACAGTGAACTGCTCTGGGGATACTGTGCTATGGCTGACCCTGCGCTCTGACCCCCTCCGAAGTGTGGTAACTAGAGAGGGGATATGCGAATAGGCAAATTTCAATGTGCCTTGTGTAAATTGACTAATAAAGATAATTTAACACTTTAATAACTAGTTTGTTGTGATAAAAATATCAAAATCTGTATTCACTTTTTATAGTTTTTGTTCTTTTTAGCTATGTTCATATGTAATACTGCAGTGTTTATTATATGGTTGAGAAAGAAATAGGCATAGCCTTGGTATATTTCGTAATTTCTTTTTTATAACTTTTTTACTCAGAAAAAAAAATTATATGAAAAAATTTTCTTTGTCCAAACGCACACATACATATATGCACACACAACACACACTACGCACACACACTTGCCGGCTGACAGCTGCACACATGTTTAAGAGAAGACTCATCCAGGGAGGAGCATAAGGGAAGGGGTGAACAAGGGTCATTCAGGGGCTGGCCGAGATACCCCCCCCCCCCTCTCTTTCCATCTGTAGCATTTACAATTTCATGCATATGCCATCCCTCAAGTTACAGCTGTTTGCGGTGCATCAGCTCTAAAGGATGACAGCGGAATGAAGACAAACAAAGCATGACAAGCTAAGTGAAGTGTGCATAGGTAATGACTTCAATTAAACTGTGAAATAGAGGTGCACCCAAATTATCCCCTGTCGTTCCCCTTGTTTTTCTAGAGTGACAGTCCTACTTCACTGACCTGCTAAAGTCGACATGTCTGCACGGAATGAAAAACCCTTAATGGTACTGCACTTTTCGTTTTCTTTGTGGATTTCTCAAAGAACTTAAAAAGTTTTAGGAAGCTATTGTGAAGTAGTCACTATCGTAATTTTTTGAAACCGTCAATTCTGCAGAGATCTGCTGCTGACTATAAGTGAGGTCACTATCAGTCACATACACAAGTGTTCACATGCAAGATGCAGCACTTTCTTAAGTTGGCAGATGTGATATGTCTTAGGGCAACCAAATATATTGTGAGAGCGTCCTCTGTGCTCTGCCACCTCTGTTCACTTGCCACTAATACTCATGATGGGAGCCCCCAGGGCACAGCTTTCAGTGTAAGCCATGGACGTATTTAGTACCAGGCATTAAACCATCTCTCAGTTGAATTTTGATGACTATAACAGATTATGGAGTGCTTATTCGGCACTGTCCATGCTACACTAAGTAATGATACTGATGAGTTTTGCTTAAAATCGATATAGGCTAAGGGTCACCACCAAAGACCATTTTATTTTTTTAATACAAAGAAAATTCACATAACAAGCAGGCAGGATTATTCCATGACACTGAATATCACGCACAATAGGGGACTTGTCAGACGTACCCTTTGAGCTGATTTCCACTGGCATCACAGATAGTGAAATGTCACATTTAAAATAGCTCACAAACACTCCAGATCAATGGAAAAAGCAACTATTCTTAGTTCAATAGAAGCCTATTGTTTTCTAAAATGACTGGCAAAGAGACAGGGGACTTTTATCTGTCAACAGCTTCCTGTTGGAAAATGTGACTGATGATATTCATGGCATTCATAAAAATAAAGACAAAGATTCTAATACAGGGCAGATGTGCCTTTGTACGGTGGTAGTTAGCAACCTTAATGGGCTTATTCTCAGGATGGATCTTTGTGCTGCAATTGCTCAGGCAGTTAATACAAGATTTTACTGTCCCAAAAGGGGTTTGGGACAATAAAAACCCTCATTTATGCAGCAGGGCATAAATGTGGTTTTGTTGAAAGTCATAACATTATATAGGCTGGACGTATACTGTATATCGCCCTCTAAAATCAACTCTCCAAGTGGCATTGGTTTATCGGTTGCCTCCAGCAAGGGTCATATACTGAAAATGAGACTCCAGATGTTCTTCATTAGACACTTACTGTTATTTAACAAATGTAATGTACAATGGAACTTGATGGTAAATAAAGATCAGATTGCACAATGCCTCAAGGTCTACTGATCCCCCTAATTTTCACATTACACTGGCTAATGGAAAACTACCCACAGTGCACCAGTTGTACAGTACGGAATGACACACTTTTGTAACTAAATTACATATTGATTAATGGTATAGCATATGCATATGTGCATGATTAATAAGAAGCTCCATCATGCATTTTTATGAACTGTTTGAAAGTTAGAAATGTAATTTGTTAATTTTGTAATTTGGTCAAGAAAGTTTTAGCTTGAAGCTAATTGAAATTGAAGTTTGTATTCTGCTATATCTAATGACTTACGAAATGTACATAACAGAACAGAACTTCTAAAAAGTCCTGCATACGTACATGATCTTGGTACACACATATACACTGCCAGACTCAGCTCAGCGCACAGCCTGAGAAACGCCTTGTCAGTCATAGTCGAGGAACAGCAGGAATGGGGTTGCGCGGTAAAGACAAATGTTTAGTACTTCTCCTGGACATAAGGGTTTGTACTTGCCAAGCAAATTAAACAAGCGCTGTCCTTGCCTTGGAAAAGTTACAGAAACACAGGACTGCACATCTCATCAACCCAGTGAGCCAGATGTGCAAAGGGGGTCTGCTGCTACAGGATACAGTCCTAATGAAGACACAGTCCATCAGACACTGAAATACACATGTTTATCATTATGCTGCATAGAGATTAGTCTAAGTAATGTCTATCTTTCCAGTCCCTTTATCCGTGTAACACCAGATATGTTTTGTTAATTACAAATGCCTCTCAAATCCACTAGCTTCTTGAGATCATGAAACATATTCTGATACCTCGGTCACTCAGCGGGTATACAGTAGTGGCTCAGTATATAGTTTGAAGGACACAAGTCAACCGGCCTGTCAGAAAGCATCGGTCGTTTGACTGATTCCAATAAATGTTTTCCAACAAGTCAATAGAAAGAGTCATTATCATTGAAAATAAACTAATTTGTTTGGAGACAAATGGTTATCTAATGTTTCCATCGCTCCAGTGGAAAAAGTGTCAGGCCCTGATGACAAACCCCTTTGCCTCAACAACAGCCCGATTCTCTCTTTTTGAAGCGAAGGGGCAGCTGCAGACATGGACTATAAAAAACAAATTTGAGAATAGAAGCCTGACCGGCGTGTCAACAGCTCTTGCCTTGGGTAACAGTTGGAAACCTCAGCCCAGGAGGAGGTTCAAAAGCAAGAGTCACTTGATGAATTAACAACGCCTTGCTCGTATTATTGAGTTAACATTTCTGTTTTACTTCCAGGAGCTTAGAAAAGGAATCCGAGGCATGCCTTTGTGTTCCCCTCCTAGACAAAGTATCCCTGATTACTCTGGTGTTATGTCACTCAGTGCACGTCGTCAAAAGACAAATTACATGGCGAGGCGGCTACAGAAATGGGTTTTGCATGTGGGAATTTTCTTCAGACAGTGTACAGCAGTCACCGCAACGCAACATCTGTTCGGAGAGATCACTTCAACAGCCTCCCAACCACTGCCAATACACTTCCACCAAATAATTATCTAGTACATTGCTTATATATGACTCAAATGCTGTACTTCTCTCTCATTAAATGATATGGACATACTGCTAATGGTGTTATTTTTTTAGATCATTAAAATGTATCTCTGCGAAGTCCAACACCCCATATTAAACAACTCATGATATTATTCTGATTCGGTAAACTTGTCTTCTACCATCGAGTTTTGCACTGAAAGACTATTGTTTTATTGACCCTCATAAAAATGATTTTATGAGTGGACTTTCACAGAAATGTTGGTGGTTTTTATCACTTTTCATTTCTAATAATTTTACAATTCCATCACTGACATTGGATGTGAATCTAAAGGTCATCCCAGCAGGCCCAAAAGGAGAGCATGTAACACGATGGTTGGAGTACAGAAGTTACCCAAAATTTTAGCTCAAGTACATTTTTGGGGGATTTAGTTTGTTTTGCAGAGTGAAAAGCACAAAATCCCGACAGCAAATTTCGCCACTGTTTCAATTATTTAAAAAATGTATGGCATGACAGAAAGACGAACAAAACTGATGTTTCCAATAAGGGTTAAAATACACTGAGGTGAAGGTGGAATGTAAACAGTTATTGCCTCCAAAAAAAGACCCCACAAGAACCCAAGAACATAGCAGGGGGGGTCAAAAAGCCATCATGCTTGTTACTTCTTTGGGTAAATTAGGGCCAAAATCCTTCATATCGGCTTACAAGCTGTGGAATTGGCTTCCATATACAGTTTGGTGGCCAAATCATGTTGGAACCAAATTCTTCAGCCACTGATTGCAAAACTGTGTCTACATTTCTTTCATTGGTTAAGCCAAGATATAATATGCACTTTAACTGCAAACTGATGCGATGGTTATTCAAGACAGGGAAGTATTCAAAATGTTGTACTTTTGGAGATTTTACCTAAACCTCTACAGCTCTACAAGCCCATGTTAAACTGAATCATGTGTCAAGGTACAGTATCATGTGTCAAGGTACAGTACTGTGTTATACAGCATATTATACAACAGTAGGACATGCTAAAATATAACAAAGATTTGATTTAGTGAGAAATCCATTTCATTTTATTTTGGGCACATTTACTTTACGTGAATTCGAAATGGCTGGTGGGTATTAAAGCTGCAACGATTAATCGACGAATCGATTATTAAAATAATCGCCAACTATTTTGATAATCGATTAATCGTTTCGAGTAATTTTTTAATAAATGTCCAAATTCTCTGATTTCAGCTTCTCAAATGTGAATATTTTCTGGTTTCTTTAATCCTATTATGACAGTAAACTGGAATATCTTTGTGTTTTGGACATAACAATACATTTGAGGACGTCAACATGGGCTTTGGAAAATGTATCAAAATTTTTCACCATTTTCTGACATTTTACGGACGAAAACATTAATCGATTAAAATCGAATAATCGAGAAAATAATCGACAGATTAATCGATTATCAAAATAATAGTTAGTTGCAGCCCTAGTGGGTATAACAACTGGATGACAACAAGCTGGTTACTGTAATTAACAAAGTGTGAACAAATTTGCTCACATTCAGCGCTATATGACCATCATACTCCAGAGTCATCTCTTCACAAGTTACCAGGTGGTACTCTGAGGTCTGCCTCCAATTACCTTCACACAATCTATAATGTGCAATCCCAACACATAAAATACACATTTTTATGTTTCAATCTGTCATTCTAAAATAAGAATCAGAAAATGTAAAATAAGATACTAAACTCATCCTCTAAATCCTAGATAGAAGGCCCCTTATGAAGAACTGTTCCTTGTTTTTCTTTAATAGTAACTGGATATGTACGTATATTATTTTTTTGAATAATCAAATCAATTCCCTTTAAGAAATAGTTGTATGTAAATCTGAAAAAATAAAACATCAATCATCATATCAAACCCATTTCCTGCTATGTACTGGAATTCATGCTTTCTAACTGATTTTGCATCAAGGAAATGTCATGATATTTTTACTTAGTTTGTATAAAATATTCCAACTGTGCTACAAAACCATGCATGCAAATGATACTGATCACTTCCTTGACATTTGCAGATCAGTGGAAGTCACCTGATGTCCGATAAAATTATTATATTAAACCAAGTTGTATGGCTGATTTTAACCATCAATAAACGGGTTGTTAATAAAAACTGACAATAACACCCAGGTCTACGCAGCCTTCTTAACTCTTTGTTTTGGTTTGTATTTCACCATGGTTGGGTGGTTTTGGCTTGCACAAATTCCACCGTAAAGCATGGTGTGCACAAGATCCCTACACACACACAATCACAAACACACTGGATGTTCACTGCTTTGAGCAATTCAAAATGGCAATGAGACAACATTATAGGTTGGCGAAAAGAAAGTGAGCAAAAGAGATTTTTTTTTTCTCAAGAATTGGTGGATTAATAAACAAGAGGCAAGACAAATAAATTAAAAATACCAAAGTAAGACTTCAACCGTTGTGGGGCAAGAGGACTCCAATGGGATTCCAATGTTACTCTGTTTTTTCCTAGATGTGTGATACACAATCAGGTGTAGGTATTTTGATTAGATCTTCATCTGACTTCATCCTAACCTGGGCTATTTATTTTTTGCTTAACACAGTTGCTCTTTGGTAAGCCTATCATTTAAAACATGTTATCTGCAAATTGCTTTTAGATTAAGATTTGTAATTATTTGTCTCTAGACAATTGCTTAGGGAACCACTCTTTAAAACAAAATTTGCTAACTTATATGTGGTTTTGATTACTCGTGCTTTGAGACTATCGTTGACGGTGAACTAAAAAACAGGGTTTTTTTCTCAATGAACAAAGTGTTTTATAAGCACTACAATGCTGTAAGTATAGGTCAGTTGAATGAAGGGTTAATTTTAGCTGACTTTCTGATTCACTTTTACTGTTTCCAGGCATTGTTTGTACTAGCAGCACAGCAAAAAGCTATTTTGTAAGAGCAATTACATGAAGCAAGATCGCACTTGAATTGGAAGCTGGGGCTGTCTGAAGCTTCACCCCCACATCCTTTGACAACTGGTCTCGCTTATGTTGCTGAATAATTTAAGTGACTCTACTTTTCATTATAAAAGGTGTGGTAGTAGATGTGCTAAAAACAAAACGGAGGGAGCCAACTCTTCCGTAACTAATTATTACCAAGCTAACTACGCAGGCAATCAGTCACACAAAAAAGGAACTTGTTGTGTTCTGTCTTGACAAACGATAAGATATACGGTAGAAGTTTATATGAATGATAATGTCATCACCAACAAGAGCATATTTATGTAGGTCAGGCAGACTGTAAAGGGATTGCTAACTACGACATAAAAAAGAAAGACATACACTGACGTTGCATTGCACTGATGACAGGTTTGATGAAATGCCTGTAGCATTTTTTTTACTCCCCTTGTCTTATTCATAACGTTGCAAAGTTTTTCTCTCCCTTGGGTTTCTTTCCTTTCCAATAAGGAAAACATATTGCACTAATGTCTATGTTTTAGGGTCTGCAGAAGTGATTCCCCTTTCCAACTCTGGGCCTGTTTCATTAGAAAAAGTCATGCAACATTCTTTAAAGAGTGTCGACTTTCAGCCACAATACACATTACATTTACAAAAAAAGAGACCTGAGAGGAAATCATGTAACATGGTAGCAGCAGAATGTCCTAAATCAACACTTTCTGGTCCAATTGCTGGACAAGTCATAGCCAGTGAAAAGGGCAATTATAGCTGAGCAATACCCGCTGTGAGGCAATCTCCCTAAATAAATGTGCAACACTAGGTTCTCAAGGGTGTGAGGTACACAATAAAAGTACTGTTTTCTGTGATGTCTGTCAAGGTCGACTGACAGTTTAACAGCATCAACAGAGTGGCTCATGGGTTAGATACACACCATAAACTCATCCATACAACCACATGTTGGGACACACAGTATATAGGCTATTATTCTATTAACCATGTATAGGTCTATGTGTTGCATCGATGACAAATGGATTGAGGATGGAGTCCAAAAAGGATCTTTAGTAATCAAGCATGATTTTATTCAATTGTTTTAAGATTTTAAAGCAATTCTGAATACAGTTCTATGACAACCATACCAGTGACCAAAACTACAAGAAAACTCAATAAAATATGATTAAAGCTGGGGTATGTGATTTCTGATTGGTCAAAGTTAACATGAGCTGTACACTTTGACCAATCAGAGCGAGGCTCCGATTCTCTGTTCTTATTGGCTATTGGGACTGTCCATTCACTTTGGCACGACTTTGTTGGTGTAGAGCGTGTCAGGGACCATAGGGGAGGGACCAAAGAGATCAAGTGGAGCGGTTGAGGAATTTGGATTCGAATCTCTATCCCAACCGCCATTCTCTCCCCAAATCCTCCACCCCAGCTTTAAGTCCCACGCAAGTTGACCAGCTGCAATGAAAAATGGTCCAAGAACCAGTTAGTCGACGAAAGCTCCGAGATGAAAACTGTTGCACTGACAAGACTGTTTTGTGGCTCTCAATCTTTAAGGCTTTATGAGTTGCCTTTCCTGTAATTAGACATTGATATGTTAACTGACTGTCAGGCTTGTAGCATGTTTGTGTGTCACACGGGAAAATTGTCCACCAAATTATTCACGTATCCATATTCTGCCAGATGAAGACACTCCCCACATAATGCCATACTGTTTAAAATGTAGAAAGACTGACACTTATCTTCATATCTCTATTTGCGAACACTTCAGTACAGTTTGTGCTAAAAGCGCTGGTCAGTTAGCATGCTAGCGCAGCACGTTAAAAGGATTTTTGATGATCTTTAGTGAGACAGCAAAAGTAGCACACATAAAGCTAACATACTGCTCTGTATACATTTCTCCTCATTACATTTTTTTAAACTAGTACATAGATCACATCTAGCTGCACTCCTGGTTGTGCTGACTTGTTTCCAGATAAATGTATTCTTGCCTCTTGCGTGCCTCTTCCTTTGAACAAGATTTGTTCATAAAACACATCCACAAAAAAACCCAGTCATGGATAATTACAAGCTGGCAACCTTTATTAAAGAGACAGAGCAGACTTAAGAAGTGGGTAGAGGATCAATCACTAAAGGTATTGTTTGGTTACTCTTATTATCTTGGATGATGTGTATTATGATATACTGTATATTTTTAGCCCTAGGCCCAGAACACACCTTTTTCTGAGCATACGCAACCATTTGAAAGTATCACCCATAAGCGGGTTGTCATTTTGACCTACTGTGAACTTACATGGGTAAGCATATAGCCTAGTTTAAAAATAAATAATTACCCATCAACCCCGATTTGTGATACACAAATCACAGATTTTTCAAAAGGAAAATGATCTGCGTACAAATAAAATGTCAGCTGACACGACAGCAAACAAATGTAGGATCATAATAAATATTGATGAAAATAAACTATAGGCTACACAAGTTTATTTTCATTGGTGTCATTTTCTAAAAAGTAGAGAACATAAACAAGACTATAATCTTAGCACACAGCTCTTTTACAAGATGCCAAAAGATATTCTGCAAGCACTCTGTGTCGAATGTAGTTTGGGGAGCTGTTTATCTTACATGTTTATAGATTACAGTCAAACTTGGAATAAGGACAAGTAATTATTTATATTTTACATTTTTCATGGGTAATAAAACAAGACAAATGAACGGTCCACATTTGCCAAAAAAAACTACAGTAGCTGAAAAAAGTGGAATTTAAATACCCAGGAGACGCACAAGAAGTCTGCTACATATAAATATTGAACATGCTAAAGCCAGTCTTGAGAGAGTTATCTGTTGGAGGCTGACATCAGCAGGTACAAAATGGCTACCAGCATCAAGAGATGCTGTCTTAGATACAGTATCTGAACAGAGTGGGAACAGGGATAATCAAGGTATTGTCCTTAAAGTGTCACTGAGACGGGGGTTGGGCTTCCCCATGACCTGAGGTCAAATACAGTGACATGCTGCAGCTTGTAGGATCCACCACTGAGCAAGCACATAGCTACGTTTGTTCCGCTGAAAGAGAAGGAGCTCCCTTGCTGTTCCAATGAGAAATTAGCTTCCAGTAAAAAAAGCAAAGTTGGATGACTCAACACAGACTCATAATAAATCAATAAATCAACTGTTGAATCATGAACCATGTCAAATATTGCCTATTTAAACATTGTATTCCACTTTACAAACATCCTTTTTATGATAATACTGGCAGAGCACTTGTGAAGAGGCAATTTTATTTTTATTTTTTTGCCAGTCATTGGTTTTCACAGAGATCATGATACTACTGTACTTTGGGCTCTTTGAGGTCCAGAGCTTGTTCAGCTGGGAAAAAAAGTCATATCATAGGACTTCCCTAAAATTCCAAAGTGCTGCCAGAACCAGATGTGCCGCTACATGCTGTCCACATTAGGAGACCAGTCCATGTGACAACCTGGCGGCAATCTTTGACAAGCCAAGGGGATATGCTTAATTTCTCCAACACTTCCGTGATAAAGACATTCTTAATATCCCCTCTTTTTTCCCCCTTTCCAAATCTCTGTCTATCTCTCTTTCAAAACCCACATGTTAACATATATGTATATGGATCAAATGTAACTTAAAAAAACGTTTATTTTCCTTTTACCTTTAGTGGGATCGCTCTCTTTATCCTTTTGTCCTTTCTTGCCCCCCTTCTTTCTTCCCTTCTTATCTTTCCTCTTGTTGCTCTCCGTCATGCTGACAGCAGAAAGTAAATCCTCTCAGGAGAAAACACGACCAAGAAAAAAAAAACAGGTAGTCCTATTGGGAACGTGTGGCAAGTGGGCAACCACCAGACTCTGAGCCTGCTAGAGCGTCTCTCCTCCTATATAGACTCACACCAATCAAGTACAGCAAGGAACCACCTCCTCACAGCAGGAAAGAGGGAGAGAGAGGGAGGGAGGGAGGGAGAGAGAGAGAGAGAGAGAGAGAGGGAGGGAGCAGGGAGAAAAACTAGGGAGAGAAAGGTAGAGAGAGGCACTGCTCACGAAAGTGGGAGAATACAGAAGGAGGGAGTGAGGGAGGCATTTCCCACTGCTTTAAGGCAATCAACTCTTCCCTCACTGGATCTATCAGATAAGCAGTGGCTCTTCCAGGCCTACAACTGAGGAAAGAGCTATGAGACCTAAATGTCCCCAAAAGTCTACACAAAAGTCTGAAGTTGGCCCATTTCCTATCCATGGACCTGCAGCTTTCCAACTCTTTTCCTTACTACCTCGGGAGCATCTTCTCCTTTGCAGCGGACCATGCTAAAGTGGAGCGAGACCACTTAAGTTGTCCCCCCTCTCTGCACTCACTGCTGACCCCACCCAGATTATTCAGGGACCTGCCCTTGCCAGGTCGATGTTGGTGGGTCCCCAAAAACACTTCACATCTGCTTCAGATTTGCTGAGCCCCAGATTCTGTGGATATAGGCGGGAGAGAGAGAGAGAGAGAGCGATGTGCGAGTCGCCCCAAACGTCAAGATCGCAATCTGTGCTAGACTTTGCTTCATGCAAAATTACACTAGAATCATCTTTGTCTTCCCAAACTGCCCCTCTCCCTCACCTCTCCTGTCTGTCAGTCGCCCCACCGAAAGGTGCTAGGGGCGAGTTCCAGCGTGTCCCTGATTGTATCTCTCATTCCCTGTCGCCCTGAGCCAGGTGTCATCAATATCCACAAGGCAATAAGGATTTAAGGACCCTTAAAACAAGCTTTTAGCTTTTACAATATGTGTGTGATGCAGTCACATGCATTTTGCAAAAGAGTCAAATCCATTTTCTTTTCTTGAAGAGTAACTGGGCATCTCACCTTTGCTCACTTTTCGGTATATAGAATGTATTCAAAAGGTGCACATACAGATACATTTAGGAAAGGACCAAGTTAAAAGGCCACCAGGGGCACATGTGAGACTCCAGAAGTGTCTGTAAATCAAAGAAAAATCAACCGCTTACCTGACTTTTAAAATTGTACACAGGTTTGAGTGAGACATCATCTAATGCAAACATAACCCAAACGACAACAATAGCAACAACGCTGCATGCGGCTAATCTGTTTATCTTCCATTGGCAATATCCACTTCATAATGATTGCATCATTATCTTTAGCTACTTCATAAAAAGTATGTTTTTTTTCTTTTAATTCCTCGCTGACGGATCTCCACTTTCCTGTAAAGTGGCAAGAAAGTAAAATACGTTTGAAGCAACAAAAGAGTGACTCCCATAACAACGAAACTCATACATGAGTCATCTGCTGGGGCCCTCCCGGGGTTTGTCTCTGTCCAGCCCCTTAGAGGATTCTGGATGCTTTTATTGAGGTATAGTCCGCTGCAGCAGTGGTGATTGGAAGAAGAGGTCAAGTCTTAACAGGTCAGGACACTAAAGAGCATAAAGCCTCATCTGTGGGCAAGAAACCCTAGAGAGGTCAAACCGAGGCCAAGGCTTCTTGACGTGCCGATCAGGGCCCAATGTACAGCTTTTTTTCGTACTTTTTCTTCCCCTACTAAAAACAACTCTCCCCCTCTCCTCCCAGCGGTTGCTCTCGATGATCTAATCTGTCAGCAGAGGTAGCTGAGGACTGGCAGAGGCTACAGCGTGTCATAGATCTGCCCCTAGCCGCCACACCGCCCTATCTCTCCCCCCTAACCTCAACACTCACTTCCTCCACTACTACTCCACAAGACCAGACTCGTTTCCCCAGGCCTGTGTGTCTGTGGGTGGGCATGCAAGTTTCAGTACGTGTCAGAATTTTTTTTAGTATTTGTGACGTCAGAACAGAAGGGAACACAACTTTCAGTATGATGGGATGCAGATATAGTTAAGCCTATATGTGCCTTTCTCAGCATTTCTCAACTTGATCATATAAGTTAAGGATCCCGTGATGGTCTTCCAGCAAAAGCCATGCAAGATGTACATTAGTGCAATGTAACATTAGCTGACATGAGTTATGAGGGTGCACTGCACATAACTGTAGGAGCATTGCGAGAACATTAATCTTATACGGTGTTGACATCAATACGTTCCTCTTGTCTCAACAATTTTTTGCAAACTTGCTGAACTACGGATGAACTGTGAACAAAATCGAAAATATGCAGAATATAAAAGTATGTGTGCGAAAACAATTATTTTATGATTGCTACATGTCACATCTGTGTCCCCCTAAACAGAGTAACATTAAACATGGATATGTAAACGTCGGGGTAAGTACGTACATACAAAAGAAGGGTGAAGGAACGTGAGTCACAGAGGATTCACCACTGGAAACTTAGAATTAGGTCTGTTTGTAATTTTTTGTCCACAGGTTTGCGTGACGAGCTCCGAACAAGATTGAGCTACAGTATGTATATGAGGTTGTTGAGTACAACAGGAGACTGAAATGAACTCAATTTTTTCACACCAAGACACAAATATGGTCATGGATGGACATGTGCATCTAAATCACTTTCTCTTTTTTTTCTAATCCACTCCAAAGCATCTGCTGTTTTTCAACAGCCGTGGGCCGTCCTTGGAAAAGGGGCTGGAGGTGGAGGGGCACTGTGGGCCAGTGTGGGAGGAGCAGGATTTTGAAGAGCCCATCCAAAGAAAGAAAGAAACAAAAATGGAGCCAACCCCTTAAAAACTTCTGACATGGATCCTTTGTATGCTCTGCTCATAAATGCTTCACAGGCCCCATCTCTGCCTGCCTCCTAATCCCTCCTCGCTGCCTCCAGAAAAAAGGGGAGACAGCTTCCCTGTATGATGGAGCTCAGCAGCTCACCCTCCTAACGACAGCATACCTGCACATCATCACATTGATACCACTGAAAAGCACTCCTGCTCTAAGGCATGGGAGTTTATCTTTTTTAGACATGATGGCTTTTAAACAGCCATTAGGTTTTGTTGTTTACGTCAGTTCTGTCTGCTTCTCTGGCCAACAAAGTGTAATGGTGTGGGGAAGGGTCAGAGCAGGGTGCAGTGCCTGCTTTTAACACACGTGACGCCTGTATTCTTCACTCTCAGAGGTGAGGCAAAGGGTGGGATGGAGAGAGGACACAACCTCTTAGAAAAACAGGAACAAAAGAGGAAACATGGACAGGATGGGGTAAAAAGGGAACTTTATCAGATGACAGAAAACAATGAGGTGTTTGAACAACACAGGCAGGCAGCCTGATTACTGAAATGAAAACCTGCCCATCCAGCTGTAGTATCTGCTGTAAGTACAGACCAAGGAGACTGCGTAAAAAATAAATTTCTCATAAATAACCCTGGTGGATGCTGCCCCCTTTTTATGTGTGTTTATACAGATGTTCTGTAAGTGACTGTGCAAGTGGTTCTCTGTATGGATAATGGGCAAAGGTGAGAAGCATGTGACGAGACTCACTACAGGCAAAGGAACTGGGCCGGCGAAGCCCCCTTAAAGGGATACACACGACACAAATCAATGTCAGTGACATCTGGAGGCATGAGGATTTGGCTATATTTCCTCAAGGTCAGCTGTGTCAAGGTCAACTGAAATCCCAAATCTGAGTGTTACTAATGACTCTGCTTGGCAACAGCTGAGATCAGGATCACAGAGAGAGAGAGAGAGAGAGAGAGAGAGAGAGAGAGAGAGAGAGAGAGAGAGAGAGAGAGAGAGAGAGAGAGAGAGAGAGAGAGAGAGAGAGAGAGAGAGAGATAGAGAGAGAGAGTAATTCCCATTTGAGAGGGACCGGAAATCCCATTTGCTGTCTCATTTGCGGCAAAGCAATATGAATGGGTAAATTCAAATCAGGCATGGTTGTTGGGAATTTACAGAAAGCTGCTAAAAAGGAAAAAAGAAAGAATTGAAGTGTTGAAAACAAGGAAGTGATCCTGGGTGGATTCAGCTCTTTGACGTTTCCTGCAGCACATCTGTCACCATGGTAACCACCAGTCTTAAGGGTAGCAACTAAAGTATGTGAGAGAGAGGGAGAGAGAGAGAGAGAAACGGAGAAGGGATGCAAAAGTGAGTTTAGTATACTAGCGGGATAACGTGTAAGAAATACAATGGGAGGTATCGAGCGAGAGAGGCAGAAAAAAAAAGAAAAAGGCAATGGAGGCGAACCGAGACATGGAGAGCAAAGCAAAAAAAAGAAACACAGAGAGAGAGAGAGACAGAGGTATATATCTACTGCGCAGCTGCAGCCTGGCCACTGTATCACTCCATAAGAGATGTCCATGAGCTAGCCTGTGCCAAGCCAGCTGGGAAAGCACTGCAGTAGCAGCATCTCAGAGAGGGAGATATGACAAACATCAGCATTGAATTGAGCATGCTGAAACACTCAATGCCACTGAGAAAATAAGATTTCAACTCTTTAGCATCTCAGTTTTGTATTTATATTCCGGCCTCCATATGTCACTATCCTGCATTCATGATCACATCACACCAACAATACACCCCCCCCCCCCTCTCTCTCTCATCCTCTATCTAGCAGTTTCAGATGTGGCCCCACACTGGATCAAATGTGACTGATGTGTCTGGTAACTGATTGATCTAATGGTAACAGGCATCTTTCCCCCACTTATGGCCACACTGACTCACATTGTGACAGGTTTGATTGGGGCTGAGAGGGAGCAAGAGACGAGCATAGCAACTCATCAGCCAATGGGGCATGATACTGCAATAACAGGCCAGCACCGCGCACACACACACAAAATAACGCACTGAGCGGACACACACACACACACACACACACACACACACACACACACACACACACACACACACACACACACACACACACACACACAGACACAGACACACTGACACACAAACACACACACACACAGTCCTGTTGCCAGATGTGATCTCTGTGCCTCCAAACTCTCCCCGATCGTCTTCCTTATCTGGACAACTGCCAGAGCTGCGCTGTATATGACAGCCACACACATTTGTGTCCGACCTACAATTAAGCCGAGTTTTTGAAAAAAATAAAAGGAAGCTCTTTATGCTTGTTCTGCAGGCAAACAGACAGACATACAAACAGTGAGGTACAATTCCGTGCTTTTCAGTTTCATGACTGACAATTGACGCCTCTTTTTTCGCCTTCAGCCGTGTGTGGGTATGTGTGTGAGGACACAGTGTAGTGTAAAAGAGGACATCAAATACCACTCAACTTCCACGGTAGCTAACATACTGAACAATGCTTGCTGATAACATTGGTGATAAAAAAATTTGTGTGAACTAAATTCCCATTTTCCATATACCTTTCTTTCTCGCTGATCAAAGAGCCCTCTCAATGGCCCAGTAATAGCCTATTGCTGTATTACTGAAATAGCACAAGTGATTCTAATGACAGATGCTGTCTGAGCATGACTGATGATCCTCTTAAACAAAAATCCCCTCGATCTTCTTAAGTCTTAAGTCTGCCTGATTGAATCACTTCGATCTCTCTTACACTTTGTATTTTTCCTCTTTTTAAATGTATTTCTTTTTTCTGTGTGTGTGTGTGCCTGTCTGTCTGTCTGTCTGTCTGTCTGCCTGCATGCCTGTCTCCCCCCCTCCTCTCTAAGGGAGAGATAAAGAGGTTTGTGTGACTGTGAGCAGATTGACTTGAAGATAGAGGCTGGAAGGCGATCCCTTCCACCTCCTCATTCTCTGCTCTTTCTCTCTCTTGCTCTCACCCAGATGAATAGACAAACAGTCTCCCACAGGCTCTCACAGTTTATCAAACACACACCCACATAGAACCAGGCCTTCATGCAAACACATATGTGTGCTCTCACCAGAGAGAACAACACACACTCAATCTAAGTGTCCTCGGGCCGACAAAGTATACACTGTCACACTCAAATACAAACATACCCCCTCAAACACACACATACGCGTACGCATACAAACGCACAGGTGCATCCCCACATGTAAATACTGTAGAAGAAGCGCATGGGTCATCGATGAGTTCAAAATGGACCTGTTTTGCACTCAATGGGTTTAATACAAACTATGTCTCAATATAAAAGCAATACTTTATTTTTTACGCAATGGACTTTTTGAGACACCACATCTGAATCACAGCACAACACCAGGCTTGTTGTGTGTGTGTTTTTCCATTGCACACACAGTTTTCACTCTAAAACAAACAGGCAGATGTTTTTAAACTTCTTAAACACATTCAGTGCATGTTATTTTTAATGTGCAAATAAATTGTTATCTTTTTTTATTGTCCGTACATGCACACTGGGACAAGATACACAATCTGAATCTGAGAAAAGATTAAAAGCAGGTTCCCCAACCTACACAATGTTTTTAAAGCCTTTTATAATCCTTTGCTATGTGGGTTTGAGTAATTCAATAATCAATGTAAATTAATCTTTCGATCAGCTTTTTCGTACATGGTTAAAACAGGACTTTAAACCGCAGAAATGTAAATTCACACTAGGGAAAACACTGGAAGGTTGCTCTCTTATCAGCAAGCCCCCCTTCAAAAACATGCGTGCATCCGCTCTTTGCTTTGCATTCTTCGCATCAAATCAAATTCCTTTTGCGCTCTGCACTTGTCCTTTATCTCCAGAATGTGCTTTTAGAGCAGCACAAACATGTCACAATGAGGACAGTGTGAGGAGTTTCACACAGAGTGAAACCAGCTTCTTCTTGGTCAAATCATTTGCATTTCTGCTTTAGCCTCTCATGGCTGAGCTCAGCCTTATCAACAGTCCGTCTTATCTCCTTGTTTGTTTTTCACCAATGAAGGCTTTTCCTGGAAAACAGGCCACTACGCATGTGTAAGCTTAGATCATGCCTTGGCGGCATAAGCCCACATCAAGGCGGCCTCAAATTGAGTGATGCTTGATAAGTGGGCAGGCGAGTGGCCCCATGTTGACGATGCCAGGATGGCCTCACACACTGTGCTCTGGCAGGCCAGACGTGGCTGACAGGAAGCCAGGGACTGTGGTTGGGTCATCTTGCAGCGACAAGATGACTGCACAGGCCCACAGACAGAAACCCTCTCTCCACCCCTCTAGAAGGCGGTAAATCCAAGTGCACCAGTGACTGACGACCCCTGGACTAAGAAGGAGGTCAACGCTAGCTGAAGCTGTAATTGTTCTAAATAGGCAAGCCACCGCCAGTATCAGCAGCTTAGGGATGGAGGGGCAGTACCAAAGCTTTAGCTTAAAATATAATAGTTAAGTTGTAGCCAAGAGGGTATTAATTGTTGCCCAAAAAGCCATGTATAATAATATTATACTAAACCATGTTCCCGTGGATAAAGATGCTAAAACATGGGAGCACAGGCTAGTGTTTTTTTTTCTCTCGATGGGAATGTCATTACATACGTTTTGACAGCATACAAAAGAGAAGCCAATCTTTTGTATTATCTTTCGCGGTACATTTTGTGTTGTTTTGCTATGTTAGCTTGCCAACATTGGTTTCCTGGCCCATGGCAGTATGATAACTGCCTGCTTGCAAGCGTAATGTCATAGAGACAACAAGGGAATGAAAAGAAACATGCCAAGACAATGTGTGGCAAAAGTACACATCCCAACAGATGTGATGGAGAAAAAAGCGGAAAAGGGGGCTACAGGGCTCACACTCGAGGGACTTTCTGTAACACTGATCTTACTGGCGTTTAAAAGTACAACAGACCTCTGTGAGGAATGTTGCTTTCTCATTTAGGGTAAAACACCCCTGGAGTTAAGGGGTATCAATATCACAAGGCAGATATATTCCTCTTTTGTCTGCATTTGCTGCAGTGAGGTGATGGTTACTGTGCTCGTCTGTGGGCCAGCTGGGACACATCTCAGTTCACCCGTGTGCACACACACACACACACACACACACACACACTGAAGCTTGCTTTACGCTGCTCACTATCTTTCAACAACAAGCTGAGCAGGGACCAGACGGAAAGAGGTCCTATTTGTGCAGGAAGATAAATACACTTCTGCACCCAGTCCTGTCCCCTCCAGATTAGAGCAACACAATAATGAGCAGGAGCCCTGGTGGAAGGTCAGAAGAAAGTAAGGGTAAAGGATAGAGTAACTAACAGCCTACAACCAAAACACACCTCCCAGCACACATACGTACATTCGTTCATGCAGGAGTAATCACTGATAGACTTGTGCCTTTATCTTTAATTATCAGAGCTTAATATTTAATAACTGTCTAAATTAGCAACAATCTTTTTTTCCCCCGCTCTGTGTATCACACGCAAATTTAACCATTCAGGTGGGTGATTTGAAAAGTGAAAGTATATGCCATTCATCAATAAAGAGGGAACCCCCTGTGGCGACTCACTATCTTTTGCGATCTTTCCTAAATCATTCACGCTGGAAAAGCTCCAGCATTTACCACTCAACCGTGTCACTGGTTTTTTTTCTGTAGAAACACAGGCAGACAACACAGCACGCACAAGAGCGGCAGTGGGTGTGTGAGTCAACTATCTGTTCATGTCTTACTAGTGGGATGATGGTGAATTGAAATGTGTCTAAATAATATCCACGTAGCCTACATACTGTCAATATTCAGGAATGCGTGTGCCGAGTTGTTTACAAGTTATTCTTGGATGAGTCAGCGTATTGTCACAATCTTTTTATCCGCTCCTCCTCTGTGTGTTACCTTCTGGACGCTATCAGGCTCAACTTAGCAGTACCACAGATTTAGGCAATTCGTCGTCTCTCTCTGCTATATGAATGTGTGTGTTTTCTCTTAACTCTGCTGATTCAAAACCCCTAGCCTCAAAAGTATAGGAGACCCCTCCACTGTTGAAGGGAAACAAGATTTTTTTTTGTCTCTTGG
Organism: Ammodytes marinus; assembly: GCF_949987685.1. Lineage (NCBI taxonomy): Eukaryota > Metazoa > Chordata > Actinopteri > Uranoscopiformes > Ammodytidae > Ammodytes > Ammodytes marinus. Next base: position 16,597,126 of record NC_137218.1, read on the forward strand.
TCCAGTTCCAAACACAGCTAAGGAGCCATTCCATTCTGTTTAAAGTCTTTTCATGTTAAGACACACATCAATCCACACCTACAACATACCTGAGGAAACAAACCTTCTCTCAGGATATGTACTGTGTGTGTGTGGGGTGAACATGGCCGGACACGTCCCTTAAACACACCGGGAGGCGCCCAGCGGGAGTGCCGGCAGCCCCTCTTTTCAACACTTCGGCACGCTGCACACAAACACAGTTGCCCTTCCCATGGTCCTTTTGTTCCCTATCGTTTTTGTTGAAGTTCCTGTCATGGACACTGTCAGCTTTTCTCTGGACATTTTATAACTGACATGCTATATTACCCTTTAGCACAAACACTCAACATGTATGATATTTTTGTTAAAGATTGCAAAAGCACTAATCATGCAATCACTGTGCAAAATCGCAAGTCAAGCTTCTGAAACAAGCCATCTTACATCTGACGCGGGGAAAAAAACTTGCATATGCTTGCCGACATTGTGCACTTTATGGAAATTCAGACAATTACCCAAAGAATAACACACCCAAGCACTGGCAAGCATCTACACAGCACCTGGGAAGAAATTTGACTAAATTGCTTGCATTCCTTAAACGCTCCAAAGGGAAACACAACTTATTGTAGGCAAAAACAAATCTGAAAGGACTTTTAGTTTATGCATTTTTTTTTTTAAAGTTGCAAAGGTACTACTTTGAGAATACGCAGGTACACATAGATTTGTAACTATATATAATGTACACAATGTGTGTATAATGTACAGTAGAATTCCATACTCAGTCAATGCTCAGTTTCCTGTGTTGAAACAACAAACTTTTTTACCGTAACATGACCTAAAAAAAACTATTACCCAAACACTGTTGATTCTGCCATCTAATCATGACTTAGCATAAAATTACCAGATATATAGGAGAAAAAACGGGAGAGTACAAGAAACCGGTGCCTGACGAGAGAAAAAGTAGTGGCCTGAGGGCCTATAGTAAATGAATGCCGGAGTCTGCAGTGAAAGGTTATCTCTTGCACTGTCCTTCAGTGTCATGCTGCTTCCTGGGGATCTACCTGACACCTTGGTGAAGAGAAGCGACAATGAAGAAGCACCCAGACCAAGACTGGATTACCGACCATGCACACACTGCATGCACTTAAATCAGTTCACAAAGCTGCATCTTCAAAACAGCACTGACTTGCATACACTTTTAAACAGACTCACCAAAGCACCACACAGACAAACACACACATTGTTATGTAAGAAATAATAACAGTAATATCCGTATTACTGTAATTCTGCATGCATCTTTGATAGCTTTTGTTGGCATTTTACGTTAACAACTGATTGGATGTATTCATTCCAGCTTCTAGCAAACACTTGCTTCCAGAACACCAGCATTGCATTTGTGTTCTTTTTCCAGTCTTACAGGACATTGCAATTCCGATGAATTGACAAAAAATGACGACATTTCTCAAGTTTTAACTCATGTTCTGCATTGACATTGGCAACAAAACAATGCACCTATTTATTTTAAAACTATGTGTGATGGTGCAAGCCGAGGTTGACACTGAAGGCCTTAAGCTGTTTACACAAAGCTGTTATACCCTGTGAATGTGGATCCCTGTTGTCAATCTATGAATCAGTTTATGGAATATTATGGAATGTGTTCTCTGCCGCGCTGCTACGCCCACAGCTAGAAAAATCTACAAACTAAATAACACGGAAATGTGTGCCCGCCAGCTTCACCCTCCCTCTTTGGATGTGGCAAACACTACTTCTGCAACATGCCACAACAATGTTGATCTCATCAGTAATTTGTTGGATCTGGAACACTCCTGACAACAAGCCTGGTGTTACAGGCAATTCTTCTGCTCAAAGGAAGTATCTGGCAACTCTGAATCAAAGCCCATGTCAGGATGAGTTTGCAGGGACATCAGGCCACAGCAGAGGGGAGAAAAAGATGCCACAGTTTAATATTGGAGAAATTAGATTACCGGTGTTTTTTAGAGTAATGCCATTTATATGCATTGATCCAGAACTGCATTACCTGACTAAACAGGGTTAATAATGATAGCTGTTGCTGGATATAAACAAAGCCAAATGTATATGAAACGAGGCTAATAGCCCAGAAGACAGTTATTGCTGGCAGCATTATTTTCCAGTTTTCGGACGGAAAATAATGTAGTACTAATGGCGTTGAATGATTGATTTGTTTTCTGTTCTTGTCTTCTGGTTGCAAAATGCCAAATCCATGGTATGTTTTTCCCCCCCTTCATGCTAGACTAAAGTACAAGGGAGATTGGGATTTATTTTCTGTTCACCTGCACTATTTGCGACATTAAAGGGTTAATTTTGGCGACAACCTTTCATGCTTTGCACGGAAAAACGTCTTAAATATTTAATTACGTGCACTGGCTGCAGCCTGTGAAGGGAGAGTATTGCGGCCCAAGATAGCTGCAAATTACTGAATGATTCAGAAGGCAGGTTAAACTTAAACTGCCTTCTCACAGCAGCAGGATGCAGGTCGTAAGGTACAGGCCAATACAAACACATTAAACACTTGTATCAGGTGGTTAAAAAAATAAAGTGGGCTGAGTTTTGACGTGTTTAATTATGTTGTACATTCTGTTCAGAACACTGTGTTCGTAAGGTATTGTTCTTATCGAATACCAGTGATTTAAAAGTTCCAGATTCTTTGTCTTTTTAGGGATATCCAGCACTCTAGGCATAAACAGCTGCACAGAGGTATTACCGGGTATCTTTATGACCACTGTATATGATTACTGTTAGTTTAGTCAGAAGAAACACATCCGCTTATGGCTTACTGCAGCATTAGGAGCATATGTCGAATGCTAGAAAGATGGCTCCCTTTGGTTGAACAAAGTAATGTACAAATGGCCAGTGACTTTTCACAGTTGTTATCCTGTGCATGTCTCCAGGACTGTGCAGTGACTGTGGGCTTTTGAGTGTTTTTGACACAGCTCCAGCCGCAGGGGCAGGGAGCCTAACAACTGCTGTGGCATTCCCAACGGACTCATCCCCTTTCAACTTTTCGGTGTTTCTCCTGCTTCCTGATCCTGATCATATACTGCCTCATTGTGGTGAAGGCAACATTCTTCAGTGGGTTGCCGTTCCTAATTGCTGTAAAAAGCAGAAAGGCAGGGGACCACAGAGGCAAAAGCTTACTATAGCTTTAATACTAGCTAAAATACTGCAATGATTTTTAGTTTGATTGCGGCTCTTCTTAGGACATTAAGTTATTCTTTCCCATCTCAGATTACAGTTATAGGTGAGTGTGGTTGTTACTGAGCAAACAGCTGGGTAGCTGCAGTAGTTTAGAATCATACAAAGGGACACAGATTGAATAACTAAACTGTATAAAAGGTTTATAATTTTTTTGATCAACATTTAAGAGTAATTTCAGTTGTGAAAAACTGACAAATGTCTACCATTATAGTGTTATTTCACTGTAATTGTAACTTCCAATAGGAAACTGTGACTTGTGTGTTCCCTTTTCAACTTTCTAAAGTTGATATAATTCAAATTCAAATTCAAATTCAAAAAAACTTTATTTGTCCCCAGGGGGCAATTGAAGGCACATAGAGCAGCAGCATTACAAAGGACAAGGCCATGTCCATACATAAAACAAACAAAAACACAGCGTTGCTACCTGGCAGACAATACACACAAGCACAGGTGTCTACAAATACACAAATATATATATATAAATATGTATAAATATGCAAAGTGCATGTTTATAAATGGAGAACTGACTCTTAAAAGTGTAAAATGTGTCAAATATGACAGAAATATAAAGTGCAATGTAATAATGTGTAGATTCAAAGAATTACTTCTTGATATGAATAAAGTTTGATGCTAGATATTCTAGAAATAGACGTTATTTAGCAAAATGTTGCAACTTGTGACATCTGTGATGGAAAGACTCACCCACAACAGTAATCATATGTCCGAACAACCATCCAATAATGAAGCTAAACACCACAGCAACCATTTCAGAATTTAAAAAACGGCTTAATAACATAATAATATAATTGCTTGAATATATTTACATATATCCTGCCCTGAAATCAAGGCACTACTTTAAGCCCACATACAAATAGCCACTCAGTGCACTCCCATTGTAGGTCTACTATTCAATACTTTCATATTATTAAGCATATGAGACATTTAGACCTAGCTGACAACGATTTGGAATCACAAGCTAATACTACATTTTATGACGCAATACTGGTAGCACAAGACAACTGCAAGTTCATGCACTTCTACCACCGAACCAGTAGGACATACATGTGTGTTCTCTCTGAATATTGTATGATTCTGTTCTAAATAGTTTTGCTGATCCAAATGCAGCTTTCATCCCATTTTATGAATTCAAGCCAGAGATTAATGGAGATTACCGGTTGTGACATTATGTACAAACTGTAAAACTAATCTGCATTCACACCACCACCAGCCGACCCAGTCCTGCTCCTCTGTCTGATGGCTGTTTGCAGGCTGCAGTGTTGCAGCAGTACTGTAGGTGTTACACGTAGCTACGGTTTAAGAAAACGAGGTAAGTGTAATTTAAAAAAACACCAATGCTCCTGTAATGATGCAAAGAAAAATGATGACCCGTTTGTCAAGATGTGAATGCACAGAGCTTTAGTTGATATAATTTGCTGGAAGGAGCCATGCTGACGAACCAACACAATAACCATATACTCTGCTATGCCTTAATTGTATTGTATATTGTATACATTTGTATCTAAACTAATTAGAATGTATAATATAATAATTTGTGCAATAGTTGCACAAATAATAAGTACAATGTCAATACTGTAAGGAGATAAAACATGTAACATCAAATTTTCCCTTATAGGTTTTTAAGACATCTTAAAGTATTTTAAATTCCCAAGTACGGAAGCAGTTTTCAGTTATATGGAGCACATGAATAATTAGATATAAAATTACAAGCCTCACAGTGCATGCCATTCTGGAGTTGTTTTCATAGTTCTTATCCAGCTGAACTTAGAGTAAGCCAATTATTCTCCATGAGCCCAGACATAATTCCGTATTAAAGCATTGAAATTCATAATCGTCCAAAGCATTGTTTTGGTGTGTGTGTGTGCAATCAAAGGGCATGTTGAACAGACATTCTAAACTGTGGAAAAATCTGTCACAGTAGAGTGGTTAAAGGACTCATGTAGAACTAAACTCATGTTCAAACTCCTCCTAAATGTCTGGTAGGGCTTTAGTTATGTGGTGCAGAACATTAGAGCAGAATTTGGGAGTGAGAACTTGGTTTTGTGTCATGTACTGAGCTTTCATAAACAACAACAGAACAAAAAAATAACTGTAGTCCATCAGAGGGAGTCATCCGAACTGGATCTTTGTGTTGTGTTACTAGTCAGTATTTCCATTTTCAGTACCGAATTACAGAATTTCCAAAAATCAATATAGTTTTTTATTAAATCTGATTTCTGAAATGGAAGCAATATCACTAATAAATATGAAGTATAACAAAAAGTTGAATGAGATGATGATCAAATTGGCAGAAATATGTTGGAACCTTGTCACCCTCCCATGCTAATGATCTCATCTGTGTTGTTATCAAATTCTAGGAATATTAATCTGAAATTTGCTTGTGTAAAATGCCAGAAAGGCTGTCTAGAAGTACACTCTCGAAAGGGACATTCATTGAAACCAGTGTTTCCCCCAGCGCTTTATAGCTAAGGCGGCCGCCTTAGCAACGCCAGCCTCCCGCCTTGACTACCAACCGACCCCCCCCCCCCCCCCCCCAAAAAAAAAAAAAAAAAAAAAAAAAATTAATTTATTTATTTTTTTTTTTTTTTTGTGCTGCACAATTAATGTAATAGCAAGCGCGATGTGTGTGTTGTGCATGGTCATAACTGCGCGAAAGGCCGCGATTTGCGGTAAAAAGCATGTGTCCCCAAGCGTTTCTCTATCAGCTGCTCTGTGTCTGCGGCTTTGCGCGCGCGACCGTACCGCACCGCGTGCGACTACGGCATGCACGCGGGAGAGTTAAACGAGCAGAAGCAAACCGAGATTTAACTGGTGGCGATAATAAACGCAGTGCAGTTCTATGGGGATATTTAGCTGAACAGAAAGAAGTGCTCTGCAAAGCTAGAATAGTTTAAGACTCCACATCACTGTGGCAACACAACCTTTCTATCAGCTAGGACAGCGCAGAGAAAAGTTTGATGAATGCATGAGAGTCAGAGCCGGCCCGAGGCATAAGCGAACTAAGCGGTCGCTTAGGGCCCCCGACCGCCAGGGGGGCCCCCTCAAAAAAATAAAAAAAAACATTTTTATTTTTATTTTTTTTTGTTTCTGTGTTTGATATTGACATCATATTATGCAAATGTGAGTTAACATACAAAAAAAAGAATACAATTTTTTGGTCTAGATAATTAATAGCCTAAAAATGTAATCAGTTCATCTGGGAGGTAATCCGAATCGGATCATGTCACGTTCACATCCATGCACAGTGTGTATTGAGTTTATTTAAAAACAATTGGAAATGGGGCTGCCCTCAGTTGCCCATGCACTGTGTATAGTCTATAGCCTATTTCAGCCTCGTCTGTGGAAAAAAAGATACAGTAGCTGGACAACAGAGTTCTTCTGCTTCGTTCCTCTCACTGAATTTAAATGCATTCATTATATTACAGAGCAATATGTCCCGTAAAAGAAAAAGAGCTTCAAGCCCAACCCAGAGGACCCTCCATAATATTTGATTTTATATTAATATTTGTATGGAAAATCCATGTGTCCTTCAATAGCTTCTAATTCATCTGACCAGTGTATCCAAATTATTTTTGTTCACACAAAATTTCTCAGATTCAGCCTCTTAATTTTTCTCTCAAAGTGCACCAGATTCATAGCCTGGAAATCCTGACCCTGATATCTTGAACGATAGAGGGTCTGGCGACGATCAATAGTAATTTCCAACTCTAGGGGCGGCTCCTACTCGTGCATTTCAAATGCCACTGCACGCAGTTGGATAGCACTACAACCAATCAGAGCGATGCACAAGTGACGTAAGCCCCGTTCGTTTAGCGAACAGCTGTTAAACTGTTCAATTAAACGTTTGCCGTTGTCGGTCGGCAAAACAGAACATTCCACTTACTTGCTAGTGAAAGCTATGAGTCCCGTCTTCCAATTCGTTAAGGGTCGAGGCCAAAGCAGTCTCAAACTCACACAACATATCCGCAGCCATCTTTGATGTTTACTATCACAGCTTCGACGTCGCATGCACGTCACTGTCGTCATCCGGTTACGTCCTCCCCAGAGCACCATATAAAGGGCTCTGGCGCGCCCATATTAGATAGAACCAATTAAAACGTTATACCAGATTTCTGGTAGTCTTGATAAGCTTCAACGGAGCGTCTCCAGACCAACACGCGCAGCAAATTTAATTTGCCAGCGCCTAGTGGCAGGTCTGGGAATGCCAGGCTACCAGATTCATGCATTTCACTTTAAAAAGGTTAAAAAAAATCTCCCGGGGGGGCATACCCCCGGACCCTCCTAGGAGGTCGGAATCTCGGCTGTCTAACATTTTCACACAGCTGCACAGTGGAGGCACTAGCGGAAAACACTGGGTGTGTGAATAATATTTAGCAAAGATCTATAGTTTCAGCAGCGCTAACATTGGACTGAAGGCTTGGGCCGGCTCTGAATGTATGGTCCATTATTTGTATTTAGTGTGTCTGTATAGTATTGCACCAAAACAGTAGAAGTTTTCTTTAATTGTGCTTTGTACTGTCTGCACGTTTACACATGATTTGTACCTGCACATAGCAAACAAAATTGCACAACTGTAAGGTCAGTGTCTGTTTTATTTCTTTACGGCGCATTGGCATCTTTGAGCAAAATACCCCTAAAATTTTCGCCGCGGCGCGTTGCGCCGCGCCTCCCCTGACACGGGGCAGTGACCACCTTGACTAAGACATTTTCTGGGGGAAACACTGGAAACCATAATGACTTTTTTAATGGCTGGATTATATTTAGGCGAACATGTACCCTGATATTGTGCATGCTGACCTGTTGCTTACTGGAACATCAGCACAGCCATTGTTCCCTGCTTGTCTTGAGTCAAAATGTAGGCACGTGTCAAAATGGAGATGACATCAGCTAATGTGGGATGCCAGCACATAGTTAATAATACGGCTAGACATGCAATGTAGACATTTAATAAGCAATGAGTAAGTGTGGTTAGTTTTCTGTATGAGCCCAAACAAGTTGCAAGTTCTCTCTTGCATCCAATTATTAGTGTCAAGAAGAACTACAGCCCACTTTCTCTATGTTGTATTACGAGCTGTTTTAGCTGGGTGTAGCAACTGTTGCTAACACATATTTGAAAGTGCTATGTGAGGAGCATGTCGAAGGCATTTTTTTCAACCAAAAGCACTTCTGTTTCTTCACACCTGACCTGACTTACTATTGGCCTGTATGACTGAGTATCTTCAAAAGGCATACTGTTTGCAAAAATGTAAGCTAAAACAATTTTGTAAGCAGGCAATGTTTCAAGTTTATGTGGGTTTTCGGCTTGTTGTGATATTTGGTGTGATATATAAGTGGCCAAAAAATGTATAACCATATATTTAAGTTATAGTGTGCGGTTTCCTTACCATTCATATAAATTGTGTTTTTATATCTAACACTCACTCTATTTTTCTATACAGTATATACTATAGTTTTCCTCGATTTTGGTTTGGTACGCTGGGTTCAAGCCAGTGCAAATTATGGTGTTTGTTGTTCTGTGCCCCCAACGGAGCCTTTAAGGCAGCGCTGGTAAAGGTCAGGATTAGGGATAAGTTTAAGGGATAGGGCCTTCCAGGCAGTGCTGCCTTGCAGACTCCATTGAGGGCAAATTATGGTAGGCCTGCGACAGAAGACCCACAGGTTCCCCTTTAACCACATTCATAAAATCCAGTGAAATCAAAGTAAATAAAACAACGGTAGAAAAACAGAGGGGGTGAATTATTCCCACATAACACAACAGGTTGAATGTTGGGCAATGCCTGCAAAACATTCTAGGTTAGTGTGTTGTGACAGTGAAAGACATCTTAACGGACAGCAAAGGCCTAGACTAGATCCTCTTAACCACACACCTCCTCTTGACCCCGATTATTGCAGGGCAGCTCAACAGCAGTAGATACAACAGAAGTAGATCCTGCACACATAAGCACACTGGGACTTTAGGCATATGCATTTGTCTATGTATTTGTTTAGATCCAAAAAAGAAGAAAGAATAACACTCCAGGACACATATATAATAAAATCATATAAATAAAAATAAAAATGTATGATAAAAATTAGTCTGAGGGGGATGAAATATTAAGACAAATAATTATTGTATGAATCTGAATATTAAGATGGATAATGTGAATGACCCTAGAGTGATGTAATTTGGTAAAGGACTGCCGAATGGCAAGCGCTTCAAAGTAAACACTGAGAAAAAACAAAGTTGGAGCGGAAAAGGGATTTACATTTTCTTCCCTCCTGTATTAGTCATCTAACCTCAACGAACATGCATCATTCTTGAGAGCTTCATGGAGCTTTATAGATTAAATGAATCGACTGACACCGTAGTGAACTAGACAAAATACTGGCTGGCTTACACAAAACTTCAACCCAAATATCTGGCAAACGTGTCTCCACAGAGAAGGAATCCATTTTGCTTTTAGCTCATAGCTATTATTTCTGCTGTACAAAGCAAGTTTTGCAAGTCCAACACACTCAATATAAGAGTATTTTTTTACACACTGGGTTGCAAAAATCATGGAATCCTACTGATGACATTGCACTGATTTGATATTTATATTATTTAAAGCCCAGGGACCGAAAGGCTCCAATCACACCAATAACTCTCTTCTCACATCTGCTTTTTTAACAGCTGTGCTCTGGCAAACAGGTAGCAGACGTTGTCACCTGAATCCATAAACCATCATTCCCACCTTGAAAACTGGTCTGTTACTGCAGGATTGTGACACAAGACAAGGCACCCCATTTGCTCACTCTAACATAATGATAGCTTGTAAAAATGAAGCCTTTAGAAATGTGCCAGCAAAAAAATCTGAGTGATTGCGGGGTAAAGTGTCTAATGGGAGAGGGAAATGAGGGACCAATTACTGAAAATGGCCATGCCCTTTTTTTTCAGACATCTTATAAATATACATCAAGCTATCTTGTCAGCGTTGAGGATTGTAGCCGAGATTCAGCCGGGCGGAGAATATATACACACACAGAAATGACCCGGTGAACATAGAAAACAACAAGCATACTCTGTAATGAGAGTTGAAACAAATCTATGCCTCCAGTTGGTCAATCTCATTAAGCCTTTACCTGCCTGCCTGCAGCAGCTACACTATAGCTTTGACAGCTGAAAACACTTCAATCATTCTTATCCAAACCAACACACATCCTGTACACGACAATAAGCCTGGTGCTGAGATGCAGTAAATGAGCACATGTGTCACAATCAACAGCTGTTTGCCAAATTGCCCCTTGAACGTGCTATTGGGGTGGATTAATGACCAACCTGTGGATTATTGTTGATTCATACCGCCGCCAGACAAATTTACTGGGGTAAAGTCTCTCAATTCACAGAAAGATACACAGCTCAGAACAAAACTCTGTCCGTCTACCACGTCAATGCAGCAGCTGCAGCCTGCATACAGGTGGACTTCACAGTGACAGATTAGTGATAGAGTGTGAATTCATAACAACATTGTGACATCCATTTACTTGAGATGAATGGGCTTATTGATCAATACATTTAAATACCGCTATGGAAGTGGCTTTACGGCGATGTGTTACTCCTCGATTCAGGTGACCTTTTTGTTGTGCATTGGCATTGCACTTTTGACTAACTATTAATTTAGACTGAGCTTTGAAGGACAAAATCACTATGGTTATGTCAAATATTATAGGAGCTAAATCAGGCAGATGTGAGTGTGTGACATACTTGAAATGACAGTTTTCAAGTATGGCAATGTCAGACTCCATTCCAATTAAACACATCAATGAGGTAGATGCAATTTTCTTTTCTGCCATCTCATCTTGTAGCCTCAGTTGATTAAAGAAAAGGCAGCACATATCACATAACACGATCTATAAAGTTTGGCAACAGAAGATTATCATGGTATAAGCTAACTTTGGCAGCCTTCTCTGCTTCTGTCTTGGAAAGGACTCAATGTCTGAATTGAAGGAATGGACTTATGAGAAATTGACAAAGTACCTGTGCGTACAGTAGAGACGGCAGCCTTGTTTAGTACTGCCATACAAACCCGATCAGCGAATACTCAACATGTTAAATAGAGGAGTACATACAAAGGGCCAGATCCAAAAAGTACAGATCGTGCGCGCAAATAGCTCCATGATCTGTGGGTAAAAAAAAGCACCCACAGTCTGCCCCATTTCAGCACCATATCCACAGAAGAATTTGCACTAATTACAGTATATTAACACAGCCACACAGTTTGGCAGCTGAGCACAATTCTGTGTTTAAGTGAGTAAGCAAATCACTTTCCAGTGTTTCCCAGTATTTCAGGTGGATGTTTCATTAAGACGATCCAACAGTATGGTGATGAATGTTCTATAATCTGCTTCACATCCACACAAGTCGGCTGTTACACACAGGTCACAGGTTTAAACAGTGAAATTGTTTGTAATAAAGCAGCCCTTATGGATGAATACTGAGGTCAAACCTGATATAGGTAGGCCTACACAACATACTTCCCCCTGCCTGTAGATTTCGCCCATAATATTATTCCATATCAATTCAATGCTCTCTTTGAAGAGAGACATGGAGAGAAAAAGAGCGATAGTGCTTGTCTTTGTGAAGTACATGTTATTTGCAACAAGGCTTATTTGCATAGGAAGGGGGCAATTATTTCAAGGAAGGTTTCTGCATTTTTGAATATTCCCTCATTCACATACATGCAAATGAGACAGACGGAGGGAAAAGTTTATCAGGTAAACTTCCTCTTAAAAGTGATGGTGTTTTGCCATAATCAGGGACTTTTCAAACAGCAGCGCTGGACTTCCAGGAAATAGTTGGATATAGTACTTGACCGATATGTTTTCAGTCCGTAGGTCACTACACCCACACTCTTTTCAATACAGTAAAACAATGTCAGTGAAAGTGTTGCAGTTACCCACAGATACATAAACACGATCTACTTGAGACACTGGCAGCAAGTATGAGGGACAGAATTGCTGGCTTAACATGAGCCTGTGTTTGCTTTATGTTTGTTGCAATCTATATCAGAAGAACAGTATTGCACAGTGTTTTTCTTTTCTTCTTTGGCAGGAACCCAGAGCTCCCAGCTGGCTGACTCCTGAGGAAAGGGGTGCAGCTGGTAAGAGCTGGAGGTAGCCTGTTTGTCAGGCAGCCCTTAGGAACAGGAAGACAACAACTGCATCACTTTGAGAGAGGTAGAGTGTGTTTGTTCCTTCCCCTTGTTCACACACTTGTGAACCTCTGCACGAGAGGGATTCGACGCCAAGACATAACGGCCAAATAATATATATTTACTAGATGGGGGACTTATCTAGCAGGCAATGGAACTTTACTGATCTTGAATCCCTGCTTAAAAGGTGGACTAAGCAATTCTGGAGAATGATTGTTGTCAAAATCCCTTTTTTCCCTGTCAAAAGCAGTATATATACTATCTCCTCACGATCCGCTGCCTGTCCCTACTGTGTGTGCGCTGAAAAAATATTGGGGTTAATACACAGCCTGGGCTCTGCAAACTGGTATGTAAATAAAGGGTCTGTAAACAAAGGGGCCCACCATGCCAACATGACATTTTCATCAGATACACAGTACAGACAGGTAGCGGATATTGAGGAGATATTTACAGATCTGGACAAAAAAGTGATTTTGACAGCAAGCTTTCTCCAGCATTGCTAACTCCACCTTTAAGGAAGCTGGGAACTCAAAGAGACAAGAGGATGTCAAAGGATTTTGCAGTTTATATGTCTGTATGAAAGGCTATGCTGAATAAATGACATGATTTTGGGAAGGGGAAAGTTACAGCAATGAGATAAATAAGAAGCTCCTCAATAACAATGGCCCAACAGAGCAACATCAGCTATGTTCTTTGGTACTTTGAACTAAATACAAGAGATCAAAAGAACCCAGGAAGCGGGCGTGGCAACTCTCTCAGGTAAATGAGGTGAGGTGGCCGTGCCAGTTTGATCACGTCACTGACGAGCTTTTGCTAAGTGGCAGAAAAGAATTGACGGGGGGATGTCTGGGCCAGTCAAGGAAACCCAAGAGGTAATGAGGTCCATTTAGCGTAACCTCTCTAATGGGATGATGAGTTTTAAAGCCAGAGTGAGAGTGGCACAATCAAAGAAGGGAGGGGAGCTTGTGTGTCTCATGAGTGCAGACTAAGAGGATTTAAGACTGTGGTGGAACTACCGGGCACACATTATGTCCAAGCCTACTATACTTTAGTGGAAGTACAAATGTGTGTGTCGTACAGTACTAGTAAAATACATATTAAATCGTATTTGTTACATTATGTTCTAATTGTCTCAAATCATTCAAAGTATGGAGGATGAGCTGCCGCACATTTTGAAGTTGTGTTGTAGGCTGGCTGACTATAGTGTGGAACATTATGTGTAGACAAATGTAAAGGAGTGGCTCCGTGACAAGCACAGAGCGGTGTTTAAGTTACAGTGTACTCCTTTATAATTAAGCTAGTTACAGCCTCATGGTGAAGTGCAAAGAACGAAATTACACTCCCTTTAACATTTGAGCTGTTGACAAGTGGCTGTAGCAAAAATCAAATCCAGTGACCGAACCCCACATGGATTTTGGGACTATACTGTACATAAAAAGGTTTGTCTGTGTATCCAGGTACACATGCACATTATGTGTTGGTGTGCAGTACTGCATTAGCACCAGTGCGACAGTATGCTGCATTGTTATCAATCAATAACTTCTACAACCTCAACAAAATGATTGGCATTGATTTTCATTTGTGAAAGCTTACAACAAGCTATGTGGGAGGGAGAAAAAAAGAAGAAAGAAAGAAAGAAAGAAAGAAAGAAAGAAAGAAAGAAAGAAAGAAAGAAAGAAAGAAAGAAAGAAAGAAAGAAAGAAAGAAAGAAAGGAACATTTGAATATCTGTGACAATAAATTAAATTATTAAAAAAGAGCTTCTAACAAATACCATGTGCTTGATGTGATTTTAAAAATACCTCCCTAAAGGCGACATCTACTGTCCATTCCTGAACCACCTGTAGGCCTAGATGAAACCAAACAAACTGTTAGGTGCTAAAGTTATCATTTCCTATTAACAACCACGTAAATCCGAGGTAGCCCCATCTGCCTGCAGTGGAGATGACTGTGTGCACACTGGACTAGGCTAGGCTACAGCAAAGTTTCGGGAATTAAAGCAGGGCGTGAGCCTAAATATAGCATGGGAACCGATTTGCTTGGGACAGCGTGATTTGCCACACGTGATACCGGTGATACAGGCCGCTGTCCCTGGTCCTGAAATTGTACCGGGTCCATGAAATGCATGTGATCGGTGTTCAAATATAGCAGGCGAGACAATCTTTGCCAGACTGAAATCTGTATCAAGCCCAGGAATCGAGAAAAAAAATACATTAGAGAGGTTTCTTAATGTTTCAAATACAATGCGGGTTTGCAGGATGCAGATAGTTCGATACACACAAACTGCAATTCCTCATATGCAACAGTGCGAGGCGCATGTCTGATGCAGTTGAGGGGAAAGAGAACGGGAGAGAGAAAGAGAGAAAGAGAGTTTGATTGATCATGTGGGCTATAATGGGAGCCTGCGAGAGTTGTCGAAAATTGCTGCATAGACGCCCCTTAGGCACCTATCTGGTACCCACCGACTCCAAAACCATGCTGTGGCCATAATAACAACAATTCACCAGAGTGCCTTTTACCAAAAGCCCCTTAGCCAGCTGGCTGCTAACACAGACCGTTCATTCTTCCGGGTTGGACTTCACCGGTAATCCACCACAGTACATTAACTTACCGCAGTCCTCACACAAGATCTTCCCAACATCCTTTTTTAGGTTCTTTCCAATGGTGTCCAGCGGTGCAAACGATGCCTTGAAAACCAAGGGCTCGTCAGTGGGGTCCATGAAAAAAATGTACTTGTGGTTCCTCTTCACTTTGGTGCACGGTGCCTCAGATCCAAATTCCCCCACGGTGACGAGCTGTTCTCGCGCCAGACCCCCGCTGTTGAGGGGCCACACATCCAGCACTTTGACATTAACACGGTAAGGCTCCGCGGAGGCGTTCACAGGCGTAGACTGCACCTTGCCCTCGATCACCACGGCGGATTTGTAAGCCTGGTCCTGCAGGGAATTCAAACTCGGGGAGTAGCAGGCGAATGAGACCCCGATGACCAGCATGGATAAATGTACTGAATCAAGCCTCATGCCGCCGCCTGCTTTGGCTCGGTGGTCGCTGGTCGCGTTGCGGCAGGGCTCTCTCGGCTGCGGGGCGGCGATGGCGATGGAGCTGGGTTGAATGAAGAGACAACAGCAAGTAGTAGGCTCCAGCAGTAGCACGGCAGCGCGGCAGACCTTGCATAAGTGTCCATGCCATCGGGATCCGCTGCTGCTTTTCCGAGTGATTTTCAATGGGTAAACAGCAGCTTAGAAACAGGGGGAACCGCGGGATAAGGTTGCTGGCTTTCAAATCACTGCCTCACAGTCACTGCCTGCAGCTTATAATAAGGCAGGAAGGTATTCTCCCCTCCAGAAGATGCCCCCTATGCTGCCATAGTGTAGCCTTAACTGCAAGACGACGCCACTCTTATCTTTGCCCAAAAATTGCAGTGGTAGGGTAAGGCTACCGCTATGATGGTTCACTGTATCGTCTGCAGCGGAGGGTAAAAAAGACGCAAAATGCTGCAGTGAAGCACAAGTTTGGTAGTCCAGTCGCAAAACATACGCCACGGTTCATTCCAAAAGAATAAAACAGTATTTCTGGTCGGCGGCTATGCAACGCTAATACGGAGCCTTCCACCGTGGCTCTCTCCGCCTCCCCCCACTAGCCACAGACGGAGAGACAATAATGCCGACTGCCAAGGGGCTCCGTCAACAAAAACGCATGAAAGGAGCACTGTTATACAGGCAACCGATGGACCTAAAGGGTCGACCTTCTCCTCACTCCCAAAACCCAGCTACTGCGTGTCAATCACTCCATGGTGTTCTATCTTACGTTGCAATGAGAGAGACGAAATCCTAAGTCCATGTATCCTATATGTCCCTCCTCAAAATCGCATCTTACTGTAGCCAAAGCATCGCTTCAAAAAAAAAAAAAAAAGGAAAGGAAAGGAAAGAAATGAAATCACATTAATAAATGCAGCCAACCGGCCAAGGAAAACAAATCATATGGCTGCGATGATGACTAAGGCTGCGAAAGCATTTAAGATTCTTCAGAAGACTCTTTTGAATGTATTTTGCTTCTCATCCCATTAAGTCATGCCCTGCATTCAGGTCACATTCGCTGCTCTTCCTCTTAAAAAAAAACTGATGTTGAGGCACTGCATTAAATCCATACAACTAAAAGAGCTGCAATATTAGGTCCAAAGCAGCGGAAAACTATTTGAACCACTTTAGAAGGAGAACATAAAGTGACAGTATATCAGATACCATTGAATGTGTAATCACAACGCTCAAAGGCTACACCTGAGTAAGAAACTATAATTCAACTATAGGGGTTGTAAACACGTTCAATCATCATTAATGGCAATGTTTAGGCCAACGTGTGGTTGTATTGTGTTGATTTGGCTTAGCCTTAACGCCAAATACTGTAGAATGCAGTGTGCAAGATGTTGTACTGACAGTTCACAAAGAGCGACATCTGCTGACCACAATGATTTATGAGCAACAGTGACACACACTTGCCTTAAGTGCTGCTGTAAATCAAACAGAAAAGACGCTAACTGAGGAAACCAAATCTGAAATCTGTCTCATAAATTATACTCGTGAAATCATATCGTCCATATGTGCAACCACTACGGTTTAAGGCAATACATATTAAAATTGAATTAGGCTAAAGCGGAACATAGAACATACACATTAGTATTGTAAATGTATAAAGTACACCTCAATCTCCAAGTTGACTTAAAGCGGCAACGAGTAACATTTAAATATCTTTTAAACAGCCTCATGTTTCCTCTCATAATCATAAATTACCTTTAACAGCAAACGAGACCATCAGTGCAAAGAAAGACGTTTTTATATAGTTTTTATTACTGCATTTGATCTGGTCGTACACCCAGTCCGATTTTCGGTTCACGCGTGCATGCTCTATGGTCACATATCCGTATTGGTCGCAGATTTCAGTGTGGCGCAGGAACGTGATTTGAGAAGCCTATCACTCCAGGTGAGGGAAGGGGATAGGGAGACCAGATCCCAATTCACCAGATGTGGGACAAAGACTACGTTTGTGCGGGACAATGCGGGACAAAGTGCCGTTTTTTTAGCAAAAAAACTCGTGTCACCACTGGTAATGCCAGAGACACGGCTTTCTATATTAACCCTCTGAGCCCTGAGGGCATTTTCTCGATTTTACATGCTTTTATAAATTACCATTTTAGAGGGCAAGTAGATAACATAATACCCAGCTGATTCATATTAAAATGTTCAGAACACTCTCAGCTCTCAGTTAGGAAGGTTCAATTTTGCCCTAGTCCAATGTAAAAAAAAAATATTTTGACATAAATGTTGAAATTTGAAGTCCGATTTTTGAAAAATTTCGAAATTTGTGTGAAATAATACCTTTATTCATCTGATTGAGTTATTTTGGCTCTTGAAATTGCTTCTCCAAAACATTAGCTTCTAAAATGTACAAGAATGTTTCCATAAAAAGGTTGGGAAGAGCAAAAAACATGACTAAAATGATCTTTTTGTCCAAACGTTTTTTGGTTTTTTGGTTCTCGATTTTACATGCTTTTATAAATTACCATTTTAGAGGGCAAGTAGATAACATAATACCCAGGTGATTCTTATCAAAATGTTCAGAACACTCTCAGCTCTCAGTGAGGAAGGTTCAATTTTGCCCTAGTCCAATGTAAAAAAAAAATATTTTGACATAAATGTTGAAATTTGAAGTCCGATTTTTGAAAAATTTCGAAATTTGTGTGAAATAATACCTTTATTCATCTGATTAAATTATTTTGGCTCTTGAAATTGCTTCTCCAGAACATTAGCTTCTAAAATGTACTGGAATTTTTCCATAAAAAGGTTGGGAAGAGCAAAAAACATGACTAAAATGATCTTTTTGTCCAAACGTTTTTTTGGTTGAGATCTAAGGGCATTTTCTCGATTTTACATGCTTTTATAAATTACCATTTTAGAGGGCAAGTAGATAACATAATACCCAGCTGATTCATATTAAAATGTTCAGAACACTCTCAGCTCTCAGTTAGGAAGGTTCAATTTTGCCCTAGTCCAATGTGAACAAAAATATTTTGACACAAATGCTGCAATTTGAAGTCAGATTTTTGAAAAATGTGGAAACTTATGTGAAATAATACCTTTATTCACCAGGACAAATTGTTTTGGCTCTTGAAATTGCCTCTCCAAAACATTAGCTTAGCGAAGGAATACAATAATTGACTAATGTTAACATGCTAATACTAAAATAAAATATGAATAGTGTGGATGCAGGAGAACTTCAGATGCTGCCAGAGGAAGGACCTGATCCACACCGTCTCGTCTCCACCAGGGAAAACTGGAAGAGAACAGACAGACAACAAATGAGCCAAGAAAAGTGAACAGGCATGAAAACAAAAAGACTATCCTGCTGAGCGAAAGCATTATCCCCATTTACAAAGCATTAGCTTCTATAATGCACTGTCATTTTCCCAAAAAAAGTTGGGAAGTGCAAAAAACATGACTAAAATCAAATTTCCCAAAATACAAATAGTCTCTTACTCTACTTTGACCACATATGAGGAATTAAGCAAAATGAGACTGAATAATGACTTGATACTAGTGTTGTTTTTGTCAACGAAATGTATGACAAAATATCGTCGTCAACGAACATTTATCACGTGACAGAAACGAGACGAGACGCAACGTAAATGGTGGTCATGTGACGAAGACTATAATCAAATATATAATGCTTTATTGTTGACTAATAAAAACGGGACTAAATGTGGTTTACAAAAACAAAAACTGACATTACAGCATCGTAAGAGAGGCCGTGTCCGGAGGGGATGTCACTTTTCCCTGTGTAAATGTTAAAATCTATGGTGTAGCCATTGCTTGAGTCCGCCAAAACGAACAATTTGAAACCCCACTTAGTAGGTTTGGCCTTCATGTATTGAGTAATTCCAGTTTTAGCCTTTGAGGCAACCATCCTTTCATCCACAGCTAGGTTTTTGTATGGATGAAAATAGGTCTTTGCTGCGGTTTTGATCAAATTGAGGAGAGGTTTGACCCTGAAGAGTTTGTCGAATTGTGGCGTTCCCTTCTTCCTATCATTGTTTACATCTTCATCTGGATCACTTATGTGTAAGTTCCAGGAGATGACACCAAATCTGTCCCTACTCATGACTGTTGCGGCAAATGGACAGGTTAAACTGTGGTTCTGCCTCCAGTAATCAGCAATGTGGTGTAGTCTAACCAGGGCCATGTAAAAGAGGAGTCCAATGTACTTGTAAAACTCCTCAACTGTCAAATCAGTCCATTTAAACTTTTTACCCATGGCAATTTTTTTGGCAGCCTGTTTATTTGTGTTGCTACAGAGTGTGTGTACAGTGTGTGCAGTGAAAAACAATTTGAAGAGCTCAATTGGTGTGTAGAAGTGCGTGCCTAGCTGTGGGCCAGGGGTGCGTGCAGGTTGAAACCTGGAGACAGGAGGAGCGGTGTCCTGGTCTTCCTCAGTCTTCCAAGCCCGCTGCTGCGTAGGGGGTGCTGGTGGAGTTAGGACACGGGACCTCTTTGCGGGTGGTTCTCCTCTTCTCCTGGACCTGGTGCTGCCACAGATTCACAGAAATCAGTCTCATTATCTCATAACAAAAATATTTAAACTTCACAACTTGTATTTGCAAACAACAGTGTAATAAAAGTCGATGCAAAAACATTTCCATTCTGTACTATTTGTAAATTGTAAAGGTAAATACTTTTACACAGAATACACATCTATTACTATTATTTTCAAACAAAAGTAAACAAAAGTAGTGCTATCAATAGAGAAATCAGTCCCTGTAATGTCAAGAATGCAAAATTCAAGCTATCTTACATTTACACACAGAGCTTCATTTGCAATTTCTAAAATAAATTATTATACCCGTTTATAAACAGCTGTATAGCCTACTACAGTTTGTTTGTTTCTCTCTCTCTCTCTCCTCTCTCGTAACTTCTGTCTCCTCCCCTCAGCCAGACTAAATGACGGCTTTCCATCTCCCACAACAGGTCTGCGCTGTGTGTGTGTGTCAAAATATTGACACACACACACACACACACACACACACACACACACACACACACACACACACACACACACACACACACACACACACACACACACACACACACACACCCGGGTGTCCATTTATGCGAGACAGCTAGCAAACAAAATTGAGACACACGGGGAAGATTGCTTACTTTTACTTGTTTTCAAACTATTACTTGTTTTCAAACAACAGAAGGCTGGCGACAAGAGTATACAGCTCTGTCACGTCAGTTCCAAAAAAAAAATCGGTCACGTCACGGACGCAACATTCAAGCTAGTTTACATGTTCACACTTAGCTTCCATTACAAAAACAGACGTTTTGTCAAATAAATGCTCTTACCCGTCTTCAAATGGATCCATGTCACCTTCATATTCCTCTTCGTCAAAGCCCTCAATGTCGGAATTGGCGTCTTCCTCTGAATCTCTCAGCTGTCGAACATCCGCGCCATGGTGAAATCGAAATTAGGAGCATGATAGGAGTCCTTTGTTCAGTGATTGTGTATGTTTGACCTTAGTGGGAGGTCCTTAGTGATTACACTAAGTTGATTGGATGGTTTTTCACAAAATATGACAGCAAGCAGCTCTACCAATCACGCAAGGGAAAGGGCCGATGACGTTTTCGCAAAATGTTGATTGACAAGCGGCTCAGCCAGTAGCGCAAGGGAAAGGGTTGATACATTTTCGCGCCTCTCAGCAACATATCTCTGGCTGTGAGTCATGTAGAATCACGCGAGAATATGTCCCGGAAAGGGGAGAATCTCAGCTTTCCGGTGATATTCAAACCACATTGCTGCGATTTAATAATGTTAAATAATGTATTAAAACATAACGAAATCACCGACAGAACGCCATAGAACGCAGTACTGCGGGCTCCGGGTCCAGAGGGTTAAAAAAACACTATCTTTAGATCAGCGCGCAGCAGTTAAGTTAGCTACTGTTAAACAAATAGAGCATTAAGGCTTCGGCTTCACATTAAAAACATTTCACTGGCTTCACATTAGCATTTCACTTGACAAACGTGAGTTGGCTTTTATTTTGAAGTAACAGGAAGACAAACGTAGAAGCACTGCAGGCAGCACCTTCACAGAGCCACTGAGCCCAGCAGCCCGATACACACACACACAGACCAATACACACACAGACAAACGGAGACTGCTGTCTCCTCACAGCTATCGGATAAATGCCAGATTATAAAACACGCATTTAAAAAGGGGGGCTCACTTTCAATAACAATGCTTCTAACTTCTAGGGTGACCAGATCGCATTTCCATTACTTTTCACACGTCCCGCAAATTGAGACGTTGTCCCGCGGGAGCCTTGTTTGAGACAGTTATTTGTCGTCATAATGACTAACGGGGCTGAACCATCAAAGAAAAAAAAGAAAATGCAATGTAGAAAAGCTAAAAGGGAGAGTGATAGGCGGGCGGGAGGGCGTTGCCAAGCAACCTATACACAATTTCACGGAGTGAACCTAGACTGCAGTGTTTACTCCTAAATGAATGAGCGGTAGCCTACTAAAACAAAGTTTACTTTGCCTCACCAGCATCATCAGATGACCATTATTCATCTGAAATAGTCATTATTTACAACAACATAAACACATTACCTCATCGTGATCCATAACTAACTGCCGTCTCTCGTTCATTCGCTTTGTGTGGGGACACATACTCGTTCAGCTCCGTGAGAGGTGACAATGGATCAACTCATTGCAATCAGGTGTAGTTGATGCTGTCACTAACCACTCTCACCGAGCCGAAAAGAGTCCGGTGCCCTCACACTTTCAACACACGGACACGGCACGCACTATATTGCTTCCTGATTATTTGAATCTTGCACCCCCTGCACGAGCTTCACGACAGCTGGCGTCGTAAAAATACTACCGCTTTTGTTCAAAGGTGTCGCCAACGTGCCGACTTACTCGTTGTACCTTTAATATTACATTTTTGCGCATGTGCATCAATGAGCACAGACCTGGCCGCTCTCCGTGGTGCTGAAACGTTCCTATATTGGCCTAGCTATAAATTAGGACTATTGGCTCTGATGTAAGGCTCGGGCATAACATTATATATCGCCGTGTAAACTGCAGTCTTCTTTCTTTGAACAAGAACTGCCACTGTACTTTTTTATGCAACAACCTTTACAGCTGCAAAACAGGAGTGGATTAGTTTTACGCGCCAGGCATGTGCATCCGGTGACACTTAAATTCCCCAAAAGATGCATCCATGTAAAGTGACACATAGTTCATACTATCGACCAATAATTGCACTTGTAACAGTGTGTTGATAGTAGCAAAGCCATGCTCAGTGACTTATATAGACACTGCCCTCTATTACAGTCACACACACACACCTGTTACCATCAGAAAAGGCAAGGCTGCAATTCCGCAGTTAAGTCAAGAGGAGGCGCAAGTCCACCGAGTAGCTCCCTCCACCACAGTGCTTGCGTGTTGACATCAGAGGAGAAGCGTGCGGCGTTGAACTTCTACGTGCGTGTGTCGCTCTCCGTGCCACGACTCGCCGTTTCCTTGTCCATCTTGTGAAGCAGAAGCAGTCCGCCGAGCTGTCGCTGTCACACAGGCCCTTCTAGCGTATGTTCATGACTCACGTGTGTCTCTCGCCGTGTCTCGTCTCCTGCTGCACGCCGACGAGGTTTTGAGGCTCCCTGCCCGCAGACTGAACGCTCTAAGGTAAGGTAGGCTGTGTGGATCTCGCTTGCCATGGAACGACACTTTATTTAGCATACATGTCATTCGGGACGGTTCCCGTCCTGCAGCTTTTTAAGGTCTCAGCGTGCAGCCAAGCATATGGCAATGCTTTTCGCAGAGTTTACAGAAGCAAACACACAGCGTTATAGAGTGATAGATACGGCCGGGCATCCAACCCGAAATAATAATGGAGCCGCATTTGGAGCAGCGCCACCAAACAGCATTCCCGAAGCGGGATGTAGGGCAAAACTTTAGGAGGAGGTAATCACAGCGGCTGCCTTTCACAAACTGCGACTGCCTTTCACAAACTGCGACGACACCTTTTTTTAGGCTGAAATCTGCGTTGGACGTGGCCTCTGGCATCGGAACAGAGCGGCGTCTAATGATTCATTGTCATGGTTATAAGCTTGTCTGAAGGGGGAAAGCCTGATTGATGATTAGTTATATGATTAATTGAACTGACAAGTTGTTGGCGAGGCAGCTGAAAGGATCTATAGCATAAATAAGTATAGGCTATAACACATAGGTGGGATTTCGGATTTGTAAGGTGGGCAGTTAAAGCTCTAAGAGGAAAGGGGATATTACATGTAATGCATAAGACATAAACAAAGGAAAAAAAGGACCTCGTCTGAGTTTTAATATTATAATTTCTATAAGATTAGCTAACATATTTTGTAATTGTTCCGACTCCTGTTTAGCCTATCAGCTGCACTTAATAGGTTAAAGGAAACAAAACAGAGTGATCATTTAAAAAAATAGTGAGACAATAAGGTGATCTGAAGCGAACGAGTTTCCGAGAATTATACATTTAATGCGAATTATTACAAGTGGGACATATGTACAGTATGTATAGATAGGTGAGGATAAACCAAGCAAATGACTAACTTAAAGGCCTACAACATAGGCCTGCTGAACAACAGAATGATAGGCCTACAGTTATTTAATATTGTTTTATTATAATTCAGCTTAAATTACTTCCATTGCTAACGTGAAATATGTGCTGGTCTTCAATGAGATCCCTAATAAAATACCCACCTTTGTACTAGCCTACTGGGTTTTGTGCGACAAGAAGTGCAGATTGCCGTGAAGCTGATCAGGAGGCAATACGAACAGGGTATACATATTACGATTAGATTTATTATATAATTTATACAACAAATCTTATCGTAGATAAAGGGTTAAATAAAAAAGTAAAAAGAGAGAAACCAGACAAACAATGGTAGCAGGTTTAGGTCGACCTAGCCCAACATAAAAGGAGACAGCATGACTGATGATGAGGTATTTTGGAGGTCTACTTATTTTCAATAAATAAACGCCAATTATTTATTTGCATGTTTGGTTTAAGGCTAATCTTTATCAATAATTCATGAAATATTATACTATCCAATAGGGTTTTCTTTGTTTCTTTCTATTACCTTGTTCCAATAAAAACAAATGGAATAAATGGAAAAGTTACCGTTGCCTTTCTTAAGCATCCTGACTAATTATCACAATTTATGCTCGTTTTACATTAAGCTACTTTATTTTAATGCTCATGAACTTGTAAGTTAATTTCAGTGATGCACTCAATTGGTTGTGGAAAGCCTTATTTTTTTTTTAATAAAACGCATTAATTTAGTGAGAGCTCAGTTTTTAGTGCATGCATATCAACATCTGACTTGTAAAAAATTGTAAACCATGTGCATGTTTTAATATTTCACTGTTTGACTAATTCAGTTACAAAGGCATCTGTTGATGTAAATATAATTTAAGAGTAGGCCACTTTGAAAAGTATACTTAATTTTAACAAAGTAGCCTAGTCAATATATTTTTAAGTGTAGAAAAAAAATAAAATACATTTTCATTATGATTAAAGAGAATACAAAACCTGAAAATCAAATAACATAATCTTTCATAATCGTATTATTAATATAATCGACTTTTTTAAGTTAAATAACATTTAAAAGACTAGTGTTCATCTTTTAAAAATGTACGTTTGCGAAGTGCATATCGAATATTGACGGAAAGAGTTCTGAACCAGCTGGCCACCCTCCCTCTTCTATTTACAGAAGGAGAATACTAAACAATACTAAAATTAAATCAAAAATCAAAACGCGAAAGGGGTCACGTGGAATTCGTAGGCCTATAGCCTATAATGCGGACTTTAGACTTTATTTGCTGAATTTACTAGGCCCCAGAGTGTAAATGCTAGTTGGTTTTTCATGCATAGACATTTTGATGTATTTACTCATATAAAAACCCTGGCGTAATTATTATCCTTTTCTTGTAGCACATGCTTTTCCAGTAATGCCAAAGTTGTAGAGAAATGTTAAAACGCTAAGGTGAAAGGCCTGTGCAGTCAAAGGTGCACATTAAATAACTTGGAGAAAGCATTGTCAGCGCACATGTAGTGACCAATAACCGGTAGGCTAAATGTTGTGTGTAGCTCATTTGAATGTCTTGTTTGAGTAATTATTTTTTCTTAGAGAATAAATGGAAGCAAACCTAGAATATTAAACCTACAATATGCTTGCCATTTTCGCAGACTATACCAGCTAAATTGTAGCCTAAGAAGCTATAGCGACCTTCTTAGGCCTACAATAGTACATCCTTGTCTATAATACGGTCTAATAGGTAGGCCTAACAGCTAAGCCTACATTTAAACATGGGCATGCTTTCCGCTTTTTATAAAGTCTGTAGCCTACAAACGTCTAAATGCTATAAAATCATAGCAAAGCAAATTATGGGTGGCAGAAAAATAGCCTTAAAATTACAATAGGCTATAAGATAGGTAGGCTACTTTATAACACTAAAGAGAGAGAGAAAAGGCAGCTCTGACATAAAAATATCACTTTTACACATGAAGAGAGGCTGTAGGCTATCTATTGTTGTGAGCATGATGGCTTCTCAGCTTATAACGTTCAGACCAAGAACACCTGGCTGAT
The DNA here is from genome assembly GCF_949987685.1 of Ammodytes marinus. Taxonomy (NCBI): domain Eukaryota; kingdom Metazoa; phylum Chordata; class Actinopteri; order Uranoscopiformes; family Ammodytidae; genus Ammodytes; species Ammodytes marinus. The sequence goes on from NC_137218.1 coordinate 16,623,249, forward strand.
GACGGTTAAGAAAGGACATAGGCCTACCTTAAATGTAGCCCGGTGAATATCGTGACTGTTGAGTGTGTTCTTTAGGTGTCCATGGTGTCGAGTCATGAAGACTAGTCAAAGGGATGATAGCCTCGCTCTTCGCCCCAGGACGACGCGCTAGTGGCAGGCTTAAGCCACAACATGCTCAAGTTGGAGGCCCAGACCATGGACGGCCCAGACGGACACACAGCTTAGCACACGAAGCGTGCCTAACGGAGATTTGAAAGCCTACGTTGCTTTCCTCTGTGAAAATGTGAATGTCGGATGTTTTCAAGCTGACAGGTCTTTCAAGGAAAAAATGTTTTAGGCTACCCGAACTCTTTCTTTACTTCATGGTGAGTAGGTCTAGGCAGAGCCGGCCCGAGGCATAAGCGAACTAAGCGGCCGCTTAGGGCCCCCGACTGCCTGGGGGGCCCCCTAAAAAAAAAAAAAAGATTTTTTTTTTTTTTTTTTTTTTTTTTTTTTAAGTTTGTGTGTTTGATATTAACATCATATTGCGCAAATGTGAGTTATCATACAAAAAAAGGAATAAAATGTTTTGGTCTAGATAATTAATAGCCTAAAAATGTAATCAGTTCATCTGGGAGGAAATCCGAAATTATGTGATTATGTCACGTTCACATCCATGCACAGTGTGTATTGAGTTTATTTAAAAACAATTGGAAATGGGGCTGCCCTCAGTTGCCCATGCACTGTGTATAGTCTATAGCCTATTTCAGCCTTGTCTGTGGAAAAAAAGATACAGTAGCTGGACAACAGAGTTCTTCTGCTTCGTTCCTCACACTGCATTTAAATGCATTCATTATATTACAGAGAAATATGTCCCGTAAAAGAAAAAGAGCTCCAAGCCCAACCCAGAGGACCCTCCATAATATTTTATTTTATATTAATATTTTTATGGAAAATCCATGTGTCCTTCTTCAATAGCTTCTAATTCATCTGACCCAGTGTCTCCAAATTATTTGTTCACACAAAATTTCTCAGATTTAGCCTCTTAATTTTCCTCTCAAAGTGCACCAGATTCATGCATTTCACTTTAAAAAGGTTAAAAAAATCTCCCGGGGGGGCATACCCCCGGACCCCCCTAGGAGGGTCTGAATCTCGGCTGTCTAATATTTTTGCACAGCCGCACAGTGGAGGCACTAGCGGAAAACACTGGGTGTGTGAATGATATTTAACACAGATCTATAGTTTTAGCAGCGCTAACATTGGAGAGGGGCCCCCTAATCATATTTCGCTTAGGGCCCCCTGAAGGCTTGGGCCGGCTCTGGGTCTAGGCACATAGATGGGGGCTTATTTGTAACTTTTAATGATAGCCTACTACAGGCCTATCCTTGTCATCGCTTGTTGACACTATGGCTGTCTGGTGAGGGAATATTGTTCTTCCTAAAACTGTAAACTAAGGTTTTCTCTTGCTGTTTTCCCCCCCGACATGCTTAACAACAACATAATGTAGGCTAATTTACTTCACTGCAATGCCACGCAGGGGAGCTTTTCTGTTATTTGGCCTATACGGTGCTTGTCTATTCACAAGAGATGTAGCCTAGGCCTAGGCTATCAATTTTTTTCTTTCGAAAATAGCCTTTTGGCTAGGCCTAGCGCCCTATCCTATCATTCGTATTATAATGCTGTGTAATTTCAGTCTTTATAGCCTACCTGGGCGGCAGTGGCGAAGTGGGTAGGGAGATCGCCTCTGGAGTGCAGGGTCGGAGGTTCGATCCCCCATCTCCCCGCCACATGTCGAAGTGTCCCTGGGCAAGGCACTGAACCCCAAATTGCTCCCGATGATTCAGAGAGCGCCTTGCGTGGCAGCTACTGCCATGTGTGTGTGAATGTGGTAAGAAATGTAAAGTGCTTTGGGGCTGAGAAAATCGGCTAAAAAGCGCTAGGCCTATAAGTCAAGTCCATTTACCTTAAAGTTCATACTGGTTGAGGTCGACTAACCTGATCTTCGATGTCCTACAGGGATTGTAGTGGGCAATTATTGTACACTTATATGGTTTGTCTTATTGTTAATGTTTTATTTTTTATTATTAATACGTTATTTATTTATTTTTATTAAGGCTATTATATTAGCCTACTAGAATAAGCTTCATAGGCATGGCATACAATAGTCTATTTCCTTTTCTGTGGCCTATTGTCTCGCTTAGGAAGTGAAATTAAAATGTATTTGGACATGAAGTAGGCTTTTTCATTACCATAGTAGGATTGTATAAGAAATCAATGAGTTTCACACAATGTTGGATCCATACAATTCATCTTCCACAAGAACACAAATATAAGCAGTAAGTTTTTTTTAACGAATTAATCGTTTGTGAAATCGTTAGCTCATTAAACATGCAAGGATCTACACTTGTGATGTAGGATATACCTGCAGGTAAAGTGATAGCCTACTTACATAGGTTTCTCCTCTTCACTTCTGGCTAGTAAGCTAGCCTATAGGGTATTTCTATGTAGGATAAGCTAGCCTAACTAAGACACCATTATTCCCAGAGGCTGTGTCGACATATCGAAACATAACTAGACTGGGCATTTCTACACAACTTAAGTTTCGTTTCAATTGAAAAGCGACAGCTTGTTGTGACATTACACCTTTCGGGGGAAAAAGCTCTCCACCCTCGCTCTGCATTAACATCCCCTCTCGCCTCTCTATACCTCTGTGTAGATATCGCGAGAGTTCCGGCGTTCTCTGTGGCTGGCCGTGGCTTTGCAGCAGACAGAGGGAGAAGGCAGGCAGGCAGCATCATGGCGGACAGAGACAGTGGAAGTGAGCAGGGAGGAGCAGCCCCGGGCCCAGGCTTCGGTTCCATGCACCAAGCGACAGGGGGGGCGGGCTCGGCTTCCGGGCTCCAGCATGAGACGCAGGAGCTGGCGTCGAAGCGGGTTGACATCCAAAACAAACGCTTCTATTTGGACGTTAAGCAGAACGCGAAAGGCCGCTTCTTAAAGATAGCAGAAGTCGGGGCCGGTGGAAACAAGAGCCGCCTCACTCTCTCCATGTCCGTGGCGGTCGAGTTCCGTGACTACTTGGGGGACTTCATCGAACACTATGCCCAGCTGGGTCCGAGCAACCCGGCGCTGGTACAAGACGAGCCCAGGCGAGCACTCAAAAGCGAGTTCTTGGTCCGAGAAAATCGGAAATATTACATGGATCTGAAAGAGAACCAGAGGGGACGGTTCCTGAGGATCCGGCAGACCGTTAACCGGGGGCCCGGTTTGGGATCCACGCAAGGCCAGACGATCGCTTTGCCTGCCCAGGGACTTATTGAGTTTCGTGACGCTTTGGCTAAACTTATTGACGATTACGGTGTAGAGGACGAACCTGCAGAGTTGCCCGAAGGGTCATCATTGACTGTGGACAACAAACGGTTTTTCTTCGACGTCGGATCCAATAAGTATGGTGTGTTCATGAGGGTAAGCGAGGTGAAGCCAACGTACCGCAACTCAATTACAGTGCCCTTCAAAGTGTGGTCCAAATTCGGGAATACGTTCAGTAAATATGCCGAGGAGATGAAGAAGATCCAGGAGAAGCAGCGCGAGAAAAGAGCATCCGAGATGCAGCAACAAGAGGAGATGCCGGCGGACGATGGAGACGAGGATTGATATATAGGGAGCAAACGAGAGAGATGCAAGAGTAATGAAAATAACAAGAGAAATATAATTAAAAACTCTACTGTATAAAGAAAGAAATCTAAAGATTTAACTGTAATGGTTTAACTCCAAGGGAGCATCACCCACAATATAAAAAACCTCCACAACCTGACAGTTATGACATGTTGTCACTCATCGCTGGATGTTACCCCACTTATCCACCATTAATACAGTAACAGGCTGCTAAACAAGTAATAATATTATATTTGAACATTGTTTCCTACTTGACAAACAATATTGAACTGAGTGTTTATTTCCCTTATTAACAGAACACTTTTGTACCAGTTAAAGCTCTTGTGTTAAAAAAAAGAAGAAAAAAGTGTTTGAAATGTTCAATAGGAATAATTGCAGAATTCCAAGGAAAATAGTGTTTCCTTTTTCATGTGAGCTAATGACTTCAGCACAAATCAGATGTTTTAATTTTGAAACCAAAATTCAAAAACACTTTGTAAAAGGTTGTCACTTGCCACCCTATTTACCTTTACATGTGAGTAGAGATGTGTTTACACATAAATCATATGAGGGCTAGACCTGCCTCGGAAACTGGTTAAATGTCATGCAGTATAAAAGGAACATATAGGCCTTTTCATGAAATGAATCAAGTGCTCTATTTGTCTCGCAATATGCATTGCATTAAAATCAGATATATTGAACTGGTAAATAGATCTTGACATGGTGACATTTGCCAGAGGTATTCAAAGAAATATTAATATTGTAATCTTGTTTCAGTTGAAATTGTTGCCATGCAGATGGATATATTATAGACTACCTTTGTGTCTCGTTGTTAATGCAATGTGTTCATTTTAAAAGGTACTAAATGTGTATTTGATAGAGGAAATGCAGTGAAAACATGTAGCAAACGGCAAGACAACAGATTAAGACAAACACCCTTTACATACTTTGCTGATTGGCTTTGTGGTCTGAAAAAAAGAGGCAATATTCAGCAGAGCATTTGTTCAAAACAAAAACATTTTGTGATCTTGTCCTAAAAGTCTAAGTGGTGCCAAGGAGTGATGTTGCTGCATGTTAATCTGCACTAAGATAGATTTCGTTGGTCTCCCAAAATATTGGCTCAAGGACCCTTCCATAAGTATCTTTATCTGCCTACAGTGTACGAATCTCAAGTTTGAGTACCAGGTGATCTCTATCCAAAAGGCTTGGTGTAGTTATAGTGGAAGTTGTTTTCAAAAGCGTGACTGTGAAAGGAGTGACCTTGTGAACTGTAATGGAAATATCACCCTCACACTATCATGGGGGGAGCACGCCTGGATACAGCACAGTGAAGATGCTTCAATTCACCGGTTGATGAAGATCCAGGAGTGAGTCAGTGGATGTGCCCGTCCCTACAAGGTTAATATCTGATGGTGTGAGGTTCAGTGGGGCTACTTTGAACACAAGCTCACGGCTGCACTTTAGATTGGTTAAGCCCAAATATCTAACTTGGGGGTTGATGAGATGAGATTCGGTTTTTGGTCTAATTGTAAATATTTGGGCTGCCACACGGAAAACAACTGGTTCTTCTAAACCAGTTCAGTCGCATCTCATAGATGCGTGATAGCGGTTTTGTAAACTCTGTCAGTAACCTCCAGAGAAGCTGGCAACAATCAGATAATGTCAGATTTTACCTCAGCATTGAATTTAACGATCGCTCCCGTGTTTAGATTGACTGGAAACCAGCAAACTAGACTGTCCTTGACCACCTGTTTTTGGAGCCTGTGGTATAGCTTAAAAATCCATACCAGATTGGGAGCATCCTCTTCAGCATATAAACAACCTGGTGCCTTAAACACTCTGCATGCTTACACGCTGGCCTGGTGCTTTGGATCGCAGTTTTGCTTCTTGTAATCGTTTCCTCTTCCTTTTTTCCATTTCTGTTTCCCAGCCCCCTTGTGTGCTAGCGCACGACTCGTGGTGCTAAAAGGGTTTTCTACAAACTCTAAGAAAAAACATTGAGCAGAATTCTTAACTTTTTTCTGCCTCCTTCCCTTTTTCCCTAACTTCTTTTCCATCCCCCCGTTCCCCAGCCATCCAGGTATCGGCCTACATGTAAACATGGAAGGGGTAGTCACCTAGATGCAAGATTATGCAGAAGAGTTGGCTCTTTGCTAGCCAAGCAGGGAGAGCAGGGGCTGATTGGGAACATCGGCAGTGGCCTGGAAATATTTACACATTGTTGTTGGCATGCCCCCCTTTTGAAATGTTCGCTCTAAGGCTTGGGTAGTTATGTGTTAAGTTGTAAGTCGCTCAATTAATGGGGAGCTGCAAGCATGTCTTGTTTAGTTTTATTTGTTTAACGTAGTTTTACCTTCAGCGTTATTCCACATTATTTGTAATTTTGGAATGTTTTCGCCCACAAAAAATAATATCTATTTTTTTCTGTGCAATTTCATCACTGTGTGCAATATCGTATGTGCCAATGGTGGCAATATATGTATATCAATTAAATATATGATTACTATTTGAAAGCATGTGGCTGAATTCCATGTTTATTTCTCATGAAGGAGTTTTATGCCTTTATTTGCACTCAAAAGCTCCATCCTAGAGGAACATATAGTAAACCAAGGTCTTAGCACCCTGTTGGGTCAAGCAGTTCACATACGTACTTTAACTTGAAATAGAACAATGTCACTGCAAGTATGCCTGTCCTTAGGAAAAGGGTAAACTTAGCTTATGGGTTGTTGAAGGTCGACTTTAAACACACAATGGAGTTCTTGTAAAAAGGAAGAAGCAAAAAAAACAGTCAAATCTCCATTTTAGCTATAAGCTAAGAAAAGGTGCTTCAGTCCAATCCTCATTAAGGTATATGGTGAACTGTCTTCAGTGGTTGTTGTGTGTAGCACTTTGATTTCCCAGGTTAATGAAATGCCTGACCAATACTTGTTTAAAATGATCTCAACAAAGAATGTCGTTCTCTCTTATGTTTTCCTTTTTTTCTTTTTTTTTAATGTTGACTTATTTGGTTTTGATGCATTTTAATATAATTTATGTACATTTTAAAAATTAATAAATAAATACATTTAATTTACCCACGAGGGAAAATCTGCATTCAAAATGTATGTTTTTTTTCAGATCTTGTTGGAAAAAAAAACTTCCCCAAATGTCTTCAGTTCACTGATGGAAAGTGTGTTTAATTTTGATGTAGTGTTGTCCACAATGTCTGACTACATTTGCAATGATACTAATTACTGAAGCTTCATTTTACAGCCTTTAAAATTGCAAACTTTGCAATGACAAGTACCTGATGACTCATTTCTTCTTAGAGATTTCTACATTAGTACTGTATGTGTAATACCAGGCTGTAAAATAAAGCATTACTTTGTTCTCAAATCATCCTGACTGCAATTTGTGATCATCTGTCTTCTGTGAGCTCATATATAACTACTAAAGAAATGAGAGCTCATTGGGTGGAAGCTGCATGTCTTTGAACAGGTCACAATGTTTTAAAGTTACTTATAAATACGTTTGTTAAATGTTTAGTTATTTTCAAGTTTGATGGAGTTCAAGCCACAAGTTAGGCTTAATTTGTAATGCATGTTAATGAGATGCTATGACACAAGGAAATGTTGCCAGGGCCATCGACTTTAAGATTTTTTTAATGACTTTAAACAGTCCTGTCTCCAGCCCAGTCTCGTCAACATGTCTACCAAAGGAGACCACATAATAACAAAAAGTCAACTTAAGGATGAGCTAAGTTTGTATCTGCCACCACAAGCACAAGCACTCACTTGGCAAGAGTGGTCAGAGTGCAGGGTCTGGACATGCTCCAAAGGCATTCCCTGCACGACGTGTATGTTTGAGCATTGTTGTGAAGTTGAAGGTCTCCCAGCCCCATCCTCCTGCTGAAAAAGACTGAAGGAGATGTGTTCAATTGAGATGGACTCCAAACCCAGATGCTAACTCAAATCAACTGATGACCAATTGTGTTAAGTGTAACCAACGACTGGCTTTGTGAAGATGCATAATGGCAGTAATTGCTCACAGGAAGGCTGCTATAGGTACAGATTATTGTAACGGGGCCAGCTGTCTCCAGCTGAGAGAATTACTGCTGAATGCACAGAATACATTGGCAACGTCCTGCCTCTTTTTTTTTTTTTTTACCTTTATCATATAATCTGAGCGTGTGCATTAATGTTTGTTTGAGGTGTGGTGTTGCTGAGCTCTGCGCCATATGTTTGGAAATGCTGTCCATTCTACAAAGGATTGCCTCCATCCATATTCAACTTGTAATGTTTGTGCTATATTCTGAAGCAGCTAACTAAGCACTGGCTTTGGTGGTGACGTAATTCATAGCAGGCTTGTCTCATTTTGTCCACTAGAGGATGCTCTTTACCTATAAATGTCAGTGGACAGAGGAAAAGAGTCCCAGGCAAGAAATCTGCTCATGACAGCAATGTGGCAGAATTAACAACTGAGGAGGTAAAGTAAACGGATACTTAAAGGAAATGACACAAGGCACAAGGACACTTCAACTAAGCGTCCACCTACATAGAATATGCACGTCTATTTTGGGCCATTATTTACGTTTTATTGTAGCTTTTGCTCCTAACTACTCCAACACAATATAACATTTACAACCACTGAGCTCATGTTTTAATGTTCCAGCCCAGTCCTGGCATTCTTTCAAAACACCCGTCATTCAAATTCTTTAAACAGTGTTTGTTTAAGTGTTTAAAGGAATAACTCAAAAAGAAAGTGTGAGAATAGTATGCGTAATAATGCTACATGTTAGCTAACTTCCAGTATGACAAGGTAATGAAAGAAAGTTTATTTTTTTTCCCCCACCATAAAATACTTAAGTACAAATATATTTCAATTAAAGTGTTTTAAAGGGAAATTTAACATCAGTAAGTTGTAGGCTAACCCATTTTTGTACCAACTTCCTTTTTAAAGTCAATGTCGATTAAAGGAATATATTTGGTGAATTTACTTGTAGTGAATGCAGTTATGAAAAAGGAGCCTAAAAGTGTTTTTGGTTTTTTTAACAACTTATTTACAGTGTGAGATCAACTTCCTGGATTGCTTACTTCCCCTTTTTTTCAAAATAAAGTGTGTGTTAAGTTATGAGTGTGTGTGTGTGTGTGTGTGTGTGTGTGTGTGTGTGTGTGTGTGTGTGTGTGTGTGTGTGTGTGTGTGTGTGTGTGTGTGAGAAGGAGAGGGACAGAGAGAGAGAGGGAAGGAAGGAGGGAGAAAGATCATGGAATGCTGTGATGTCATCAGCCCAGTCACACACACACAAAGAGAGGACCCACAGGCGCTCTGACTCTCTCAGCCCTTTAGTTAGCATACTCTGCTGTGGAGCCGCTGTCTACATCCCACTGTGAGTACTCTCAGGCAAATTCTACCCTTTCTCTAGCAGCTCCCTTTTGCCTTACTCTCTATGTTCACTCTCCCCCCTTTACCCGGCTTTCCTTCCTCTGCACCCTAACAATGGGCTTTTTAGTAAGACACCGCTCTGTATTCCAGCAGTGTGATATAGTTCCACGGGCTGAGACAAGCTCTCTTTCCCTCCAAGTGCTGCCTATGTGGTAGCCATTGTTTAACTATACCCACTGTGATTGGAGGAGTCCTTTTTTTTCAATCTCCTTGTTAGAGAGAAAACCGGTTCATTCTGTCCTGGGCTTGTGACCTTGTGTGTTTTTTCTTTCTTCTTCTTCTGCTATCTCCTCTTACAACTAAAACTGAAGATGTTAAAATGGAACCGCTGTGTTGTGGGATTTTAAGGGAAGGGAAGGGGAGGGGGGAGTAAGGAACATGGGCTATGGGAAGGGATGTGTGTTGTGGGGAGGGGGAGGCAGAGATGACAGAAGCGGTCCCATTCCTTTACAAGTAATCTCCTCCCATTCTGTCAGTGTAAAAGAAACAAGGGTTGGGGCTCTTCCGTATTCATGAAAGCAGAGGGAAACAAACTCACCAAAAAGGAATTACTTGAAGAGGAAAGTTTTCTGAATGTGACAAAAGGTGGAATCGAGAAATATATATATAGGACACTGCAACTTTGAGGGTAAAATAGCAGGGCTCTATAAGGCACAACAAGATCTTCCTAGTGTTTGTTTCTCTAAAAGGTGTTCTTTGTTTGTTTTTTTATTGCAGGTTGTCCCAATGATGACCTCCAAATAACAACAAAAAACAGACAACTTAGTAGGGTGGGGAAGCCGTCAGCACTGCAAGGAAACTGGATGTTGAGTGTGTGTGTATGTATGTGTGTGTGTGAGTGTGTGTGAGTGTATGTATGTGCATGTGATTGTACAGCATGTACAAAAGTGTGTGTGAGGATGAGCATTATGCACCTTGATTAATGAAGAAGAGTTTATGTCGGTAAATACGCTTAGATTAGATTAAATGTTGCCGTCGTTACAGAGAGTACAAGTACTGCGACGAGGGAATGCAGTGACAATAAGAGAGAAATAAGAGTGAATTTGGTGTAAAGAAGCTGTGGAAAAGTCTTCTTCCAACTATCATGAGACTATAAAGCAAGACGTGGCCCCCTTAAGAAGCTGCTAACCAAAAGGACAGCACCTCCAGTTGGTACCAAAGGTAACCCAGAAACAGCTGCCAACATGCTACAGCAGATATTAAAGGACATGTACATCGACCCTGATGTGCTGGACGCTCTGAACGAGGACCAGAAAAAGACCCTGTTTCTGAAAATGCGGCAGGAGCAGGTGCGACGCTGGACGGAGCGCGAGGAGAAACAGGAGAGGGAAGCGGGGGACGCGAGCGAGTGCAAGCGAACAAAGCCAAAAAAAGGTAACGGCACCAAAACCCATGACAAGTATCACCTTACCTATTGGTTAACTTATCTACTTCCTGCTTATCTAGTATGGCCGGGTGCAGCTAGGAGTGAGCACACTGACCATCACACTTTTGAAAGATAGAAAAAACAGTTCCCCTTTAGAAGGTGGAAGTGAGTCAGAGGTTCTGGAGAATGCTTGTTGTCAAAATCACTTTTTTTGTCAAAATCAGTGAGTATCCCGTCACTGATCCCCCCAAAACTCCAGTGTTTATACACAGCCAAGCCTCTGTAAACAAGTGTGTTGCTATTGCTACGGTGGGCCCATCTTTGTTTACATACCAGTTTACAGAGCCTAGACTGTGTAATAACACCAGCTTCAAGGAATCGCTGATTCCACCTTTATACGATAACATTCTGACTGCCTTTCAGTCAAGATGTTTGCACTGTGTGTGCTGTGAAATGCTTGATAGAGAGGTACAAAGCTTGGGAATCATGTGTGCATTGGTTATGACAAACATCCTGTGCTGCTGGATATACCCACCCCCCCTGTCATCTCAACAGCTGTTTGCTAACAGCCTCAGCGTTTACCTGTAGCCCATTTGGCAACTTTGAAAGAAAACACAAACTTGGGCTATAGCAAACACCAGCTGCTCCACATGAATGTGTCTGTGGTGGTAGTGTAGACAATTGAGGCCAGGGAAGAGGCTAGTGCTGACATGAAGTTCTGTTGAAAGTCTTTAACAATTACAGCAAATCGATTGTGTTTGGGCGTATTGATGTCAACATTTACTCGAGCAAAGTAAAGGAGATGTCAAGGATAAAATAATATTCACCCTGAAACTGTATTATGAGAGTCGCACATTAATAATGCACAAGAAACATGTGTATGTGTTCTTGCGCACATTGCTATCAGTCTCTCACTTAAGATCATTTTGTTCCCTGAACGCTGTGTGCATGTGAGAGTGACAGGAAAGACAAAAAATTATGCATAACATGTCTGGAACGCGTGTTTGACAGAAAATGGATGGCGCGTGAAAACATCAGCATGATAGACAGCCGATACAGCGGATGAGACACGTAAAAAAATGCCTACAGGATGGCCCAGACAATGTGATAAATGGGGAACTGGCTTCGGTTCAAAAGGGTTAAGTTGGAGGCAACAGTGTACAGTACGATCAACCATAACAAAACAACCAGAAACTCTGAAGGATGCTTGTCAGTCCCGAAAACTGGTTTGACGCATACTACAGAATACTTGCCCGGCTGCATTCTTTCTATAGTGTTAGTAGCTATAGTGCTGGGTTTGAGAAAATGCGTGGTGTAATGGCTCTTCTTGCGTAACAAACAAAGTGATCTATTTATATATTTTAAAAAAAGATGGACTCCTACGACAAAGCAAACTTCATAAGGCCCGGAAGGATAAAGCAGTTGCTGAAAACCCACTCAAATATGACTCAGAGCCAATAAAACAAGCCCACTGCAGTTTGTTACTGTAAAACCAATGGACACAGTTCTATGATGCGTCTTGTCTTGGCTAATAACAAAGTGCTCACTATCAACTGTGGTGCTGAGTGAGAGAACAGGGCTCTTTCTATCTATCTTAGTGACCAGTGCAGCTGTCCTTCGGAGGCTGGATGGAGACTGCAGGGTCTGAGATCACATGGTCACACAACTCTCCTCCACACGGTCTCTTGGTCTATAGCGCAGGAGGAAATGGTGGATACTTGCTGTTTTTCTGTGTAAAAGATAGGAAGTGAGTCAGGGCTCAATCCTTCAAACAATTAGCAGGGGGTTTAAACAGGAAGTATGCAGGAAACGTACGTGTTTGGAACACAAAGAGAGAGTTTGATTAGGTCGAGATGGCCTTGCTGGATGCTAGCTCTCATGCAGAAGTTTGTTTTTATGCATACAGTCAGATCAGAGCTGGCTTCTCTCACAGCTGCTTTCAACAGCACAGATTTAGCATTTGGCCTTTGCTGATCATGGGACCCTTGGCTGTGTGTAGGCTGATTGCATGGAATTCTATGTTAAATGCTCCAGGGCTGGTGACATTCACATGAGGACAAGGGATGAACTGCACACAGCTGAGAGTAGAGTTTCTGTGACCAAACTCAGACACAAAAAAAACTATCTTCCCTCATTCAAGAAACATTATACGGTTCACTTTTGACTACGTTTGACTAACTGTCTTTCCTGTATGGACATAGGACATATGCCAACAAACAAACATGGCGGCTTTTAAATGTCTCTATACTCAGCTGACAGGATTCACATGATGTGCACCTCACAATGGGGTTGAGCCGTCAGATTGAGTTGATAGCTTGTGTACAAAAGTATGTTCTAACTGCTGTTTTTTTTGCGTCATCGCCCTGGTATGCCCTGCTAGAATACGATCCACTGGGCAAGCTGGCAAAACCAGTTCATTATGAGAGTGTTTTATCCTGTGCTAAAACCCGACAACCCTTCACCCCATGAGCCTATGTCAGCAGCCGGTTTACCTCTATAAAGTAACTTCTTTGTGCTCCCAAACATATTCGCAGGGCTGTGGCATTATGTTGTGAAGGTGTGTTTGCCCTGTTGTGCAAGTATGATCATGTGGGTCGCAATGTCCTGCCCATTCCATGTTAGGAAGTAGGATTGGGTTTAAAGGGAATGGATGCAGTAAATGGAAGATCCTTAGAATTAAATGAATGGTAAAAAATGTAGTTTTCCCTTGTTTGCTCTGTTTATATTATCAAAATGAAAGTCATGTCTCATACATTCATGCTGTTGCTTGGGCCCCAGCAGCTGTTGCTCCTGTCTGTATGTATCAACCAAAACAGCAGCCTCCACAGATCATCAGATACACTGCTGATAAACTGACAGATTTGTGTCGGAATAAACAGAGCTACAAATGTTAATCTGTGAGATCGGAAACACGTATCAGTATAGTATTTCAAAATAATTGTTTACATATTATGACTGGGGTTTCAAATTCCACAAAAGAGGTCAGAGAAAGTACAAACAGCGTTCTTACATTAAAAGAGAGTGATTCTGAATCTTTTCTGTACAACTATCATATTCTGGTTTCACGTTTAGTTTCTTAAAACCTTATTTTACTAAATCATTACTCCATAACTTACCTTTAAAAATTTAAAAACTTCAACTCAGTGTTTCAATGCCAATTAACTCATTGTGTGTGTGTGTGTGTGTGTGTGTGTGTGTGTGTGTGTGTGTGTGTGTGTGTGTGTGTGTGTGTGTGTGTGTGTGTGTGTGTGTGTGTGTGTGTGTGTGTGTGTGTGTGTGTGTGTGTGTGTGTGTGTGTGTGTGTGTGTGTGTGTGTGTGTGTGTGTGTGTGTGTGTGTGTGTGTGTGTGTGTGTGTGTGTGTGTGTGTGTGTGTGTGTGTGTGTGTGTGTGTGTGTGTGTGTGTGTGTGTGTGTGTTTCCTTCAGCCAACAGTAAGAATGTGAGCTGGCTGCTGGGCCGAGATGGAGATGTGGCTGTCATTGTGATCGGGGAGCTGGACGAGCTGAGTTCCAAATTCATCTGCTCAGGGTTGGGGGAAAAGAAGGAGCCGAGTCTACAGCACAATGCATAGTAATACACCTTTATAATCTAAAACTGATTACAGTCAGTGAACTGTGGGTAACATGAAAACATCTCTTAGTGTTGCAGTATACTAGTGTTGTGTACAGATTTGTTGAGATCCCCCATCCATACATTTTCCGGATGCTTATAGCTATGACTATTGTTGTATTATTCAATTCCAACCACATACAACGTATTTCATTAGATATGTTTAGCGTATGAGAGTGTTTCATATAAGTGTACTGCAGTTCAGCCATGTTAAGGTGGAAGAAACACTTCATAGCATGCTAAGCATGGTTGGTGAGAACAAAAAGATAGTACGGACATGATACGATCAGCACACCGATGCTCTCACCCAAATGCATTCCCCAAGGCATATTTGAGCATCTTTAAATAAAGAGGAATTATCGTGTTTTTTGTTAAAATAATACCAGGGGGGAGGGGCTCGTGGTGTAGTGGTTAGAGCTCAAGCCTTGCAGCAGACCTGGGTTCGAATCTGACGCGTGGTCTGTTCTCTGCATGTCCTCCCCTCTTTGCCCCATTTCAACTCTGTCTCTTCAAATCCGTACAATTAAAAAACAATACAAAACATATATGCAATGTCCTTTAAAGCATCACTTTATTTGTTTAAATAATTATTAATTGATTTTAAAATGAACTTGTGTTTTTGTTAAAAAAAGGTTTTCAAAAAAAATAAATTTGTTTAAAATTCTACTTTAAGGTACAGGTATCTCTTGAGTTAAGATTCTTTGTCCCTTCCAGTGGATTGAAAAAGTTACACAAGATGAATTTAATTTGTAATGCATATGAATTATGAGTGCAGTTAAGAGTATAAATCTACCATTATAATATTGTTTGTATTCGGATCATAAGTGGTTTCTGAACGGGTTCATTTCAGGCTTCATCAGGAATGTCTGTAGTAAACTGAAGTAAAATGCTCTGATTATGTTTTGCAGCCTTCAAACTATCTTGAAGAGCAGAAAAACCTCAGAAGTTGTCAGAACTGAGAGAGAGAACCTTCCTCCTAACACACAACCGGGAATCTCACTGAATTTAAAGGTACTGTATGAAGTTTCAGTTTTTTACCATATTGTCTCAGTCTACAATGTACAGAAGGCTACAGAACAAGAGGAGGCATAAGAAATAACAGAAATGGCATCGATTTAGTCAGACACCGCATGAGAAGGAGCAGGGGAAGTGGTTGGTTCAAAGTTACATGCAGAGGAAGCAGCAAAAGGTATGCAGGCTAAAGTAGCTTAAAGAGGAAGCCCTTTATGAAGTTACCCAATCAGATGCTGAGAGAGGAATCAGCCGCTCTGTCGTCAGCTGATGTAGCATACCTTGTCTCTGTGGCCTGCCCTGAACTAATGCTCTGCTCAACTTTGTGACAACTATCACTTAGGCTTTTTTAGCATAGCTGGTGGAAAACCAGTGCAACCAATAAAAAAAATGTAGAGCTCCTACTTTATGCCAGAAATAAGCACTCTGTGATATATTTTGCGTGTGTCTGCCTGTGTGTGTGTGTGTGTGTGTGTGTGTGTGTGTGTGTGTGTGTGTGTGTGTGTGTGTGTGTGTGTGTGTGTGTGTGTGTGGTTATGTTTATGTTTGACAGTGTGTTTGTGAGCTGTTGCTTTTGTAGAGGGAGGTCTTTTTTTCACGCTATCTTAAAAAAGCGATTTTTCTTTCCTGTGTTGTCATGGAAACCGTGCACACATTGAGCTTGAGCGAGCCAGGGGCGGACGGCCGGTCGGTGGGTCTCATCTGGTGGGAACAATCAGCTTCTCTGCGCTAAAGCTTTGCACACTGCTCTTGTCTGCTCTGCTCGACGGAAACCTGAGCATCCCACACAGTTGCTGATTTTTTTCTTCTTCTTCCTGTTGCCACATTACCACAACAACCATTGTCATTTACACTATTACTTTTCTATGATGAACGTTTTTTGTAACATCTTCTTTTACTCTCAAACTCTTGCTCTGTTTTCTTTCCCGCTGCTCACTGACTCACAGTTAAAGGAGGGTCGTGACGTGTCGCCGCCAGTAGGCCTATAACATCTAATAACATGCAAACTGTCTCTCTCCCAACAGGGGAAATGTGAGGAGACGACAAGCACTTTGCTCCCTCTGCCGGTGAGTTGGAACAACTGCTTTGCTATTATTGAGCTCTGTGCTCTCGGGGTTGCATCATGGCTTGTAACGCTCTCGTGTAATGTCTGTGTTAAACCCACAGGTGTCACTGAGTGAGCATCCATCACCGCCAGCAACCAAGAAGGTATTTGGTGAATTGAAGTCATTCCACTTTTTCTTTTTGTCTCTTATAGTTGCTGCAATTCAATTTAAGCTTGAAATATCCCGGGGGGGGATATTTTACTACATTCAAGTTGGTTAATTAAACAAGGAACAGTTTTTTTCTGCCCTGAGCTGCATTGAAACATCTAATTTGAAAAACAAAGCCTTGCATAGGCCTATCCTAGCAAGGTGTGATTAACAGTATAACGGTGTTCCACTCCTCTGTCCTTTTGAAATTGGGCTTTAGCGGGGCCTGCCTACGTGTCCTTTCATGACAGTCCCAGCCCTCTGTGAGTAACAGGGAAATGGTGGTTAGGCCAGCTGTCCCCTCACTCCCAAGTCTCTCTCTCTCTCTCTCTCTCTCTCTCTCCTCTCTCTCTCTCTCTCATCTCTCTCTCTCTCTCTCTCTCTGCGGATCATCTTTCTACCCGGCATTCCCCCTCTTTCTGCCTCTCTGCGCGTTAGAACTGCCGCACCCCTAGTAG